>NC_033636.1:671107-677062 GCF_001540865.1 Ananas comosus
GTGAACATTATGATAGTTGGAGACTTTTACTTCATGCATAGTTGCTTCATACTTATGCTAATTATGCTAAGTAGAGATACCATGTTGTAGTAAGTTACTTTTTTTTACTTACCTTTCGCTTTTCTTCTTTTACAGTCACTGACATCTTTCGTAGCTTTGGGCCTCGTAGAGCATTCACTGAAGTCAGTAATTGCCCACTGGAAATTATTTTTAATAGTTCTCACGCCCATGTTTTATGGTTTACTTTTCAGAGCCTTCTGCACCGGCGGAGGCACGGGATCGCGGTAAGGGGATCGCTTAGCTAGCTAGCGAGGAGCGGTACTTTGCCTAGGTGGTTTACTCTTTCTTTTTGTAGTTGAGAGAGTGAGAGGTTTTTGGTATCCATGTATAGAGACCACCTATGTATCTACCTATAGCACTTGTATCTGGGATTTTCTTGTATCACTTTATATTTTATTTAGTGGATTTACAGTCTTATCCTTATCCCTTGTTGTAGCATTTAGACATTTATTATGCTCTGATACTCCTAGATGTCTTTTATTATTGCTTTTATTATTGTTGTTTTTAGACGCCTTATATGTTTTAGACGTATGGCGGGTCTGGGCACGTGCCGGGCGGGCTTCCGCTGGGTCTCGGGGCGTGACAGCGCAGCTTACCACAAGATCGGTTTAGGTTAGCAAAACGAGTCTCACATCGCCTGGTACTTGTGCTTCTGAGCTTGACGAAGATGTCAGGGATTAAGGGGGGAGAATGTGAGACCCCAGGTAGTTCTATATATATGATATACTAGGGGTAATACTCTTAACCCGATTTAAGCATGTTGGGTGGTGGCTAGATCCAAAAGGTTAAGAGAGTTAAGTGTGCTAGGACGGGAGTAGTCCTAGGATAGGTGACCCTCTGGAAAGTTCGGGCGTCACAAGTGCTAAGGTCAGCTTTGTTCTATGTGGACCGCCTATTTGGAGTCATGACACTCCATAAGTTCACGGTGAAGGTTGCCCCACTTAGGCACGTACACCTGTCACCCCATTTATAAGGAGTAGCCTATCGCTCAGTAAGAATCTTCATGTCTTGCCCTTCTTGACAAGTTGTACCAAGTTCTGAGCGACACGGTCCTCGTTGGTTCTCTTGCGAAGTCAATTGCGAAGTACCCAACGAAGTTGCCATACGGCTGCAGTTCGGCCTTGCAATTGATTGCGTCCGTGAAGCAATTCTCCTTTCTGAGTTTGTATTGCAGCCCATGTCGAACTCTGCCAAAAAGTTCTGCCACGCCTGTTTAGGTGGTAGTTTTCTTTGCGATTAGAAGTAGCTTGTGGCGACATTGTCGATGCGCACCACAAACTTGCTTCCAAGAAGGTACTGTCACCACATATGCAAGCAGTGCACAACAGAGGTCAGCTCCTTTTCCTAGACAGTGCACTCTACTAGTGTCGTTGAGCTTGCCCACTTTTATAGGTGATAGAGTGTCCATCCTACACGATGACACCTCCAATAGCAATGTTTGAGCCATCAGTATGCACCTTAAACGAGCGACTGCATATCAGGTAGTTGTAGTATTGTATTTTTTGTCATCGTTTATTTAAAGTCCTCGAATGCCTTTATATACTGCGAGGTCAAATTCTACAAGTAATTCTTTTTCAACAGGTCCATCAGTGGGACTTCTCAAGTAGAGTAACCTGTAATGAAACGACAATAGTAGTTGAAGAGCCAAATAAGGGACCACAACTCAGAAATCATCATTGGTCTCTCCCAATAACAAATGGCTTGCACTTTTCGTTGGTCCATGCGGAGTTGGCCTTGGCATATCCATTGGCCAAGGAAGTGCATGTCCTTTTTCACGAATATGTAATTTTTCTTCTTAATGAATAGCTGGTTCTCCCGCAAAACTTGAAAGTGGATCTGTAGGTGCTCGATGTGCTCCTCCAAGGTGCAGCTGTATACCATGATGTCATCAGGGTACACCACCACAAAACGATTGAGGTAGGGATGGAATAGCTTGTTCATGAGTGTGCTAAAGGATGTTGGCACATTCGTCAAGTTGAATAGCATGATTAGGAACTTATAGGATGCGTACCTCATTACGCGTGTCATCCTTTTGTCATCTATTTCCGCAATCTGCACTTGGTAGTAACTAAAGTAAAGGTCAATTTTGGTGAAGTATTTTGCTTTGCCTAACTAGTTGAAGAGATATGCAACCAAAAGGATAAGGCATTGTTTTTAATACTTACCTAGTTGAGCACCTTATAATTAGTACAAAGCTACAGGCTTCCATCGCTCTTCCACTGGAATAACACCGGTGCTCTATAGGGAGCTTTTGACAGTCGAATGAAGCTTGCATAGAGAAGATCCTTACCTGTTTCTACAGCTCCTCGAGCTCTAGTGGGACATCCTATATGGCACTTTTGCTGGCATTTTGGCTCCTAACTCGAGCTTAATCTCATGATCTACCTCTCGCCTCGGCGATAGCTGCTTGGGTAGATCCTTAGGCATGAACGTCCTCAATCTTCGTCGGAAGGCCCTCCTCCTTGAGGCCCTTCTTACTTACCTCGAGGATAGCCGCAATGTAAGTCAACTCGCCTTGGCTCACACCTTTTCGTAGTTGCAGGGTGGAGAAGGTCTGGTGCTTGCCTATTCCTTATGGTTATTAAGGACTATATACAGGGCTGCTTCTTCTATGATGCTTAGTGCCCCAAGGTGCGGCATCGGAACCACCTTTGACAAAGCCAAGAAATTCATACTAGTATGACCATAAAGTCGTCGATGGGTGCGGCGGTAAAGTTTGCAATGTATAACGCCCCGCTTCCTAGGAATGTCAGCTATCCTGTAACTACTCCAGCTCTAGCATGCTTAATTCTCTTAACCTCTTGACCCTACCTACCACTCAAAATGTTATAGCTGGGTTAAAGAGGTTTTGCTTCCATAAATGTTGCTTTGCAATCTACATACCCTTGAGTGGTGAACCAAATCAACCAAAAAACTTCGTTCTTCAAGAACCGTAGGCTCTCACTCCTTGTCGCTGTACTGCAACTCCATTTTCCCTTTCTCACGCTTTCTAGTTCTGCATTTTTTAAACTATCTTGCTTATTCCTATACAAATTCTTACCACAACAACTACCCAAACAAGCACTTTGTGTTCGTTGTGCTAAAGAATCTAGCATGTGTAAACATCGCGATTGTTCTTGGTCCCAAAAAATACTTTGTGGTAGTTGTTGTGTAAAATCACTATTGCTATGACTATTTTTTCTTTAATTTAAGGGGCAATTGCTTATATACCCCTGAAAAGTTCCCGATTTTTCAATTTATCCCTCTTAGAAGGCCAATATTGAAAATACCCTTTCTACGTTCTAATCTATTTCTAATATACCCCTTGAGTTAAAATCTGTTAATTAATTCTGTTATCTCTGTAAAATTACTATTTTACCCATTCAAATATTTCCTTCCACCATCACTGACTTTCTTATTTGCCCTTAAAGTCAGGGGCACAAAAAGTATTTTGACTTTTGATCTTTTCCAATATACCCCTCTATCGCCACCAATATTTCTTATTTGCCCTTAAGTTAAGGGCAAAATTGGTATTTTAATTTTTTTTTACTGTGGTAGATATTTAACTCACGTTTAACCCAAGTTAACTTAACAAGAGATAACTGCGGGGGTATTTTGCAATAACGGTGGAACATATGAGGGGTATTTTAGAAAGAAAAAAAAAGTAGGGGTAAATCGAATATTTTCAAACGTATGAGGGGTATATAGGCAATTATCCCTTAATTTAAATTGTCCTAATAGGATACCTCCTCCATATGTATGAACACTGCAGAACCCACCTATCCTCTTTGAGACAGATAAACCGCCCAAACAACGTACACGGGCTATTCACGAAGGTAACACCCGAACTCCACACTGTCTGATTCCACCATAGTTTCAATTAATCGTCGGCTTTTATACTTTAATCATAGTCGACTCGGTCTAATATGTTGCCTCTCTCGCTCCGAGAATACGACTGCTGATAACACCCATCTCGTGCTGAGGGAGTGTTCCAGTATTCCGATCGCTCTGCTCAGAGTGTAGTGGACCATGAACACTCAGATTCAGACTGCTCCTGTAGCCTTTAATTTCCCTTTTTTTTACANGTAGTGTAAAAATTGGATATTCTAGTCTTAATTTTGTTTCTTATAAACCTTGCATTTCAATAAGTCTCATCTTGAAGTTGTCATAATACATAATATCTAAATTAGTCTCAAAACCCTTAATCAATATTCTCCTTGATTTCATTGAACTTTATTTCAAATTAATGTCCAAATTAGATTAGGTTAAATCACTCATTTGTTAAAACACATATTGATTGACGTTTGTCTGTAATTGAATTAGCTTTGTTAATAGACTGTAATCACCGATCTAGCATAGCAACCATTAATGGAATCGTCCAAAGTCTCGGATGGCTGTGTCTTGATCACAGGATGATCTTAGGGAGCTTGATTTCGAATTGGCCCAATCGGAGTTGCAACATCTTATGATGAGACTTCCCTGAGGATGACGATGGGGATGATGATCGGTGTCCCATGCTCTTTGGGACAATTTTGTGGATTGGATCTTCAGGATTTAAGCTTGGTGGAAGGTGATCGGAGGACACTAGAGGAGAGGGAGTAGAGAAGCTGAGAAGAACAAGGAGAGAGAGAGAGGGAGGGAGGGAGAGTGAAGGCAAATTCAAATATTCCAACTAATTTTTTTTTCGCTTACACTGTGACTATTTATAGAGATGGTTTTGGGGACTAAAATGCAATTAAGAAAAAGTTTGAAATTAGAATGAATTTATGAAAAGAACCCCAGTGGGCTTGGGTGGGCCGTGCGACCATTTGGGCCTTGGCTGCAAAGGCAACACTATTTTCTTTGGTCTATGGTCATGATCCATTTTGCTAGCAGAAATGTCAATGAAACCATTAAGGGAGATCCAATAGTGCGGTATGAATTTAGACATGCAAGCTATGAATAGAAGATTGAGGAGCTAGAGGGGTCGAAGACTTGAAGCGCAAAGTTATTAACAACTTAGGAGAAAAAAAATGAGTTTGCCACCGAAAGGTAACGCCAAAAGTTTCATGGAGGGAGATGTAAGTTTGATGAACTATTTTATGTATTGACTAAAAACAATTCTATTTGTGAGAAGTACTCGCTTAATCGGGAAGGGTTGTATCAAGGTATCGAAGAGTTAGGTAGTAATGCTCAATGGCTAAGTGAGTTGAAAGGAAAAGAGTTCGACAAGCCAATAAATAGGAGATATTTAAATGTATGTTATCCTACTTTACAAGAAAGCCAAGAAAAGTAGATGTTGAAAGTCAGAACAAAGATAAATTGAGAAGTAACCGAGAATGCTTAGTATTGAGAAAGAACATGTCTTTCTAATAATATTCTCATTCATCGAAGAAACAAATTAGCTAGAAATTACATTGTTCAATTACATAAATAAAAATAGATATATCATTGCAACTAGGTTAAAGTGGAAGCCTCACTGTTATTTGCATACTTAAGAATTTCCATCCCCTTAACCTTTTTCTTCTTGAGCGTCATCTTTTTTCCTCATCCTCTGTCACGCCCCGGGACCCAGCGGAAGCCCGCCCGGCACGTGCCCAGACCCGCCATACGTCTAAAACATATAAGGCGTCTAAAAACAACAATAATAAAAATAATAATAAAAGACATCTAGGAGTATCAGAGCATAATAAATGTCTAAATGCTACAACAAGGGATAAGGATAAGACTGTAAATCCACTAAATAAAATATAAAGTGATACAAGAAAATCCCAGATACAAGTGCTATAGGTAGATACATAGGTGGTCTCTATACATGGATACCAAAAACCTCTCACTCTCTCAACTACAAAAAGAAAGAGTAAACCACCTAGGCAAAGTACCGCTCCTCGCTAGCTAGCTAAGCGATCCCCTTGCCGCGATCCCGTGCCTCCGCCG
>NC_033636.1:677087-701719 GCF_001540865.1 Ananas comosus
GTTTGATAAGTACAAGAAGTAACCCACGACAAACCACAACCAATGAATATAGAAGCGATATGTTTAATCATCAATTCATCTCACCATTCACATCACAGTTATACATTCAATATTTAAACATAAATTCTACAGAAAATTCTTTCTTGAAACTGTTTCCTATACGTAAACCTTTATTTTTTAAAAACGCTTACACGAGGAGTAGAAAACCTTTTAATTTACAAAACCACGAATCCTTTTTATTACATTCAAAAAGCCAATTCAAAAATATGATAGTTAAGCCCAAATACCCAAAAACTGAACCATACAACTATCTAAGCTATATAACAGTGATATAAGGGTAGAAACTAAAACCGAATAACCTGGGTCGAAAGCTCTATCGGACCGCACGTACAGTAATTCACGTCTTCGTCTCAACCCTCACCGCCCGTAATACCTGAAAAAGTGGGGAGTGAGAACAATGTAAACATGTCTCGCCCCTCCCAGTGGTACCCGCAAGCCGATGAAGGCGATTGATACTCACGGATCAGTAAGAGCTAAAACAGTACAGTCGGTCAGTAGAAAATACAGTAGCAATATAATGAATGAAAAAATGTATAGAAAAAAGTACAAACTACCCTACTGTAATGAACACTGCGAGTGTCATACATTGATAACAAGACTATAGTAGCCAAGACAATGTAACGAAAGAACTACAACGTATCGTACTGCATTAACACTACTATAGCTAATCTAACAAGCCGGGACATATATTTCAAAAACCAATCAAACCGCCGATGTTCGGGTCTTACAGGACCTCAGGCAAAAGCCACTTACCTTGCTCGCTACACTGGCATGTAACACCAGCAAAAGAAACACCGGCTGCTACGGTCGGTCATGTACGAAGACTTTCCGAAAAAGAACACTCCTGCGGATGGATCAGACCGTCGGTGTACGTGAAATGCACTGTAGCGTGGCGATCAATGCAATATGATCAATACCAAAACGTCGGCAACCAGCCGACAATCACGCCCCTCGGGCAAACCGACCAATAGGTCATCAAACTATATAAGAAGCACAGAAACCGGACTATCATGGTCAACTACAGAGGGAAACAACTCAACATCCTACCGAAGGTATACAAGCACTGACTACTAAAGTCAACTAACATATATCACCGAATCGACGAATAGTCCCAGAGTATATCAAGTAGAATCCCGAATACCGCGGCCACTAGCCGACAAATCCAACCCCTCAGGTTACACCGACTCATAGGTCATCAAACGCACAGGACTCACGAAGCTTAACTGACTAGTCAAAATATGTCAAATAGTGGAATCTGTGTAAACCTATAAATCATCCGTCACGCGTGCTAACACAATCCACCCCTTAGGGTATATCGACTCAAAATGTCATCGAAACGAATTGTACGAGACGACCAATCAGGTCACCAATAAGTGTACGAGAACGACCACCAGGATTCAATAAGATACGGGAATGCACACTCAACCAACTAGATCAACAGATCGGAAATGCCAACAACCGCACCAACTAAGATCAAAGATACTGAAGAACAAAGACCAACTGTCAAGAATACGGCATTATAGATAGAACTGCTCTACCCTACTCGCGATCAAGCATGTTCAAACAACGAGTAGGTATAACGAATAAACAAGGGTGCAAGGCTCAGTATACTATGCGATAGTAACAACAGATAGAGTAAGGTAAGAATACATCGTCACCAAGTGTAACACTGTATCCATGTCTGATCGAAGTACCCCACCTGTCACGAAATGTGCGCATGCCTCCCTACTGCAGAAAGAACACTAACGCGGACCTAACGGAGGGTCCACCAGCGTAGTATCTAACTCGAATATAAAACACTAAACGTACAACCCACACAACATCCACTCAGATCGATTTCTAAAACCGATAACGTAACTCGCTGGAAGTCCCGAAATCGCACCGGGAGGCTCCGTCGGTACCACAACTGTCCCGAAATTGCACACGACCAGCCACTGAGTCACTCGCTTGCCACTAAATAGCAATTTACGGTGATTGCAGCAAAGACCTTAATCACGTCCGAACACGATTATCGCGGATAATCGTTTCCGATCCGCGTTCTCCGGAAGTATCGATTTCGACATCCGCAGGAACCACGTCGCCAGTCCGTCATTTTCGAACCTCAAAATGACCGAGGACTAGCCAACAATGGCTCAGCGCGACTCCACAATATGCTCACTGAGGCACCGTGGAGAATATCCAACTACAAACCGCGTTCCGGCAGCGATTTGCGAGACAAACAGCATCGAAAATGCATTCCGATCTTCGCAAAGTTCGGGCCTTGGACAATTCAGTCAAGTAGTCACGCCACAGCTCACCCATGCGTGCCAAGCAGCCACACAAATCAAATTGCATTAAAAGCCCTCCCGATTCCAAGATAATCACATTATCTCAGTTTTTTTCGAGCTTTATGGTCGTCTACGCAAACAGAGGTTCAATGTCCGAGCAAGATAGACCCACTTACATTCGACGTGCAGGCCTGCTACTTTCGTACACTGCCAACGCTTGTGCAGGCGCACCCGATGCGAACTCACAAAATAGCGCCGACCGCGCTTTACATTGCCATCAAAACTCCGCAAACCAAGGCACATTGGACCCCAACGGAGGTGAGCACGAATGTTCAGCACGAAGTAAGGATCATCGTGCTCACTTCTCGCATATCGGCAGTGTCCTCGCTGACCTACAGAACAGGTGACCGAAGCTCAATCCAACATATGCTGGAGACATTCACACTAGACTTACCGAGTCAAGGTGGGCACGGGCGACGCGGCTGTGACGGCGAGCGCGTCGACAGGGGAAAGTTTCTAGCCGACGAGGAGAGCCGGCGCGCGTGGCGCGCGACAGAAGATGGCTTCGCGACAGGGCGATGATGCCCTAGCCACCTAACCCAGAGAGGACGGCCCAATCCGACACAGGGAGCTCCGGCGACTAGAGAGGCCGCGGCGACGATTCGGGCGGCCGCCTAGCCCTATCCGCCCTATGCGTCACGCCGAGCGGCGCGGGAGGCGGGCGTGCTGGGCTCGGTGTGGCTCGGCCTTGCACAGACCTTGCTGCGGCCGCAGTGGAGAGGAGTGCGGCCGGCGGCGTGTGAGACGACAGGCGGGCGAGCGGGAGCTCGCCGGAGTACCAGGAGCGCGGCGCGGCCAAGTATGGAGCAGCAGGCGTCGCGCCGGCGGGGAGCTGGAATACACCGGGCTCGGCCTGGGTGACTGCGTTGGTCCGCCAGGGAGCAAGGCTGGCGTCCGGCGGCGCACGGGGATTGCCGGGCTGGCGAAGAGCGGACGAGAGATGTGTCCGGCCATCGGGACAATGGTGCGTCGAGCTGTATGGTGGCTTCCTGGGTCCGCAACCACAATGCGGTGAAGAGGTTGGCCGATGAGGAAAAGAGAGGTATGCAGGGAATATTCGGCTGCGGAGGTACCTTCGGCCGGCGGACAGCACGGGAGGGCAGGATTGCGTGCTGGCGCGGCTAGGGTTAGATGAGTAACATGGCAGCAAAAGGACTTAGAAAACTCCTATGCCACTTTATATACTAGAATGCCATTTGCAAGAACACCCCTCAAGACACTATTTTAAGTTATTAGGTCCCCTACCAGCACGTGTATTATGTGCATAAGTCCCTCTACGTTCAAATTCGTGCAAAACGGTGCATAAAATATTGGGACTATTGCGAAGTTCCCGATTTGCCATAATCTACCCCTTTCCGGACATCATGCGATATCCGGCAATCCGTTCATCGGATTTCCAAACGGATTGCACCATCGCGTTCAGCACGACGAAGGCATCGAAACTACCATTTCGTTTCATCCGATTTCGTCGCCGATTTGCGACCGAACCATCCTCTGTCTAATTATTCCACACCAAACACATGTACAATTATGTAATCCCACTAAACCTTAAATTCGCACTTGAATTTGACTTCCCTACCACTAGTAGGGACTCGAAACATCCATTAGCCTACTCTAGGTCACAAGCATGGAGCACGAGGAGCTTTAGAATGCACGAATAACAAAGAGCAAAAACCCCTTTTCGATAAAATCCCTTTTTCTCAAAAATCGTGCGTTCGATATGAAATCCGTCAGTGCCATTGGTTCCAAAATAGCTGAACCGATCAAAATGAGCTATTGAATCGCTATGAACGGAGTCCGATACGCGCCGAAAGCCAACTCTACTCCGTGGCTTCACCGAAAAACCGGGTTACTATTCACTTTAAGTGAAAACTAATAATCGCGTATCTTCTCCATTTTAGCTCATTTTCTTCTGAAACTTGACGAGTGCTTATGTAATTAAATTACACACAGGAACATCGTCAACAGAGAGTCTAATTGCACTGTCAAAATCTCAGTCCTTACACACGTTTTTAAGTTCAACAGTGTAGAACTATCCAAATTACATGAAACTTTAAAAAAAAATTCTACTTAACATCAAGAGCAAGAACAATACTTCCGATTTGAAATTTGAGTCATTTATCACTATTTTTTATGAGATTTTTATTTTCAGCAGTTCATTTTGAGGCCACTCGTTCACTAGACAAACGAAGTCAAAAAATTATCAAATTTGGTTTTTAGATAGTTCCAATACTGTAGATCATGTTTAACGGAACCGATCGCCGAATCGGACGTCCCATTATTGAAAACAACTTACAAGTACAGAGGCCTCCGTACTTTGGAAAGCATAGGAGCCTAGCTCTCTCTCTCTCTCTCTATATATATATATATATATATATATATATATAGAATTAGGCTACTATACAATCTATAGTACCGGAGTTTCGGTACTATAGTCTTGTTTTCCATTTTATGATGTTCAAATTAAAGATCCACACCGTTAAATATGATATAGGGTATATGAAGGTCTTAGGAATAAAATTTTAGTTTTTTTCGACATTATTTACTTAGTAAATAAATTATGCCAAAAATGGACGGTGGAAATTAAATAATCTTTAAAATTTGAGTATAAGACTTTTAAATTCAAGATCAAGCATGTTAACCTTAATCTAGATAGTTTAAAATATTTTCTATCAAAATTTGAAGAAATTTAGATTCTTCTACACCATTAAACTCCAAACTCACTATAATAGCTACTGAAAATTGACAATTTTAAAATGGATTGATCATAAAGTAAACTTTATCGAAAATATATAAAATTTTATTTCTAAAAACTATAAATACCCTAGATTAATTTTAACGGCGTGGATCGTTGATTTGAACACTCGAAAATCAAAACGGGACTATAGTACCGGAGCTACGGTACTATAGATAGTATAGGAGACTAGCTCTCTCTCTCTCTCTCTCTCTCTCTCTCTCTCTCTCTATATATATATATATATATATATATNTGCAATGAGAGCATCTATTATTCACCCTCAATCAAACGGGAGCATGTTATGCTAGTGATGTTTTCTAAGGTCATGAACTTAGATACAAAAGAGGGTTTCGAATAAATTGCCATAATTTTCATGCATTACTGAAATAGTTTAAAGAGAAAGACCTTCTACGTGGCACCAGATACGTCACCGCTGAAAAGTAGGTAACTATATTTTTATACACATCAGTAAAAAATGCAAGTAATCAGACTATACAAAAATGTTTTCAGCATAGCGGTAAAATTACTAGTCGATATTTTCACTAAGTGCTATATATGATTATATATATCAGTTCCCACAACCTATCTTCCCCCCCCCCAAACCAAAAAAACCCAAAAAAATATATATCATAAATAGTTAAAAAAAATTTCTTATTTTGAGGGGCGCTTGAAATTTTTTTACTTTGGCATCAAATTTAGTATTGAAAATGAGTATTTTACTTTTGCATTTAATTCAGTATTGAAAATGAGTATTCTAAAAATAATAATTGTTTCGTTACAAATTTCACAATTATATTCTTGCTACGACGAGAGATGGAGCCCACTGCCCTTTATTACATTATACACTAATTAACCCCACACACAGGATCAAATCCTTCTCCTTTTGAAACATATCTTCAACAAATCTCTTTAATTCTAGGTGGGTTACCTCATTTATCCATCTTTTCTATTATGCCTCTCTCTTTGTGCTATCATCTCATTCTCTTCTATAAATTCATTATTTCATGAAGGAGAGGTTATGAAAAGTTATGACATACAAGAGGGTTTTGTAAGGCCAATTAGGGCACATGTATATAGGAGGAGAAGGAAAGGGGGAAGAGAGAGAGAGAGAGAGAGTGTGTGTGTGTATGTGTGTGTGTGTGTTACTTGAAGCCATTCATGTGAGGAGAAGAGGCGACGAGATTGGAGTGTTTGGAGAAGGGGGCGAGGGCGAAATGCAAAAAGTGCGAGCATAGGTGTTCAGTGACAAATAGAGAAGCCATTCATGTGAGGAGAAGAGGCGACGAGAGTGGAGTGTTTGGAGAAGGGGGCGAGGGCGAAATGCAAAAAGAACGAGCGTAGGTGTGCAGTGACAAATGGAGAATTATTTTATATCGTTTCAATCACTTTTTTATTTTTTTTCCCAATTTTATTCTACAATTCTCACATTACATAGTAATTTTTTTTTAGCTTATTAGGCTATCCATGCTAGCTAACAAAAAAAGAAAGTTTTTTTTTCTTTGAAAAACATAGCAAATTGGCCTATTATAGAGTAGGGAGAGTTTCCCAAATGTGTAGTGTGCTGGACCTTCACAAATAGACAAGGTTGCAATGTAAGCTAATGGTCAGCATGTTTGTAGAGTGCTAGATTGAGTTGGAGCTATTTTGGCGTGAAATAGACACACAAACAAGTTCTAAATGTTGAATTGTAACGTATTGAAATCTCGATAGGGATTATCGAACTTTAGCCAAATTGATTAAAGTACTGAGAGAAATGGATGGACAAACTCCAGTTGACATTCTAACAATGTTGGAAGGGTCAAAATCGAGTCCCGAGAGTGTTAAGTAAGGTTTAGCATTGCTCGACGCAATTTAAAAGTGAACAAATGTGAAAGAAATAGTTGGGCAAGTGCCATTAAGCGTTCGAACAATATTGGAAGGGTTAAAAGTGAGTTTCAAAAGGGTTAGAAGGGTTTTAGCATCGACCGGCGTGAAATAGAATCGAAAAAGAGCTAAAATTGCAGTTTTGGGCAATATGTACCGGTACAACCATCGGGCTGTACCGGTACAACCAGCAGACCGAGAGGAAGAACTCTCGTGTTTGGTCTTTGTGCGAAAGTGTACTGGTACACCCCTGGTGTGTACCGGTTTACATTGGTAAAACCCGAGAGGGCTGCTCTCGGGTTGGCCTCTGCGCAGAAAGTGTACCGGTGACAGAACTAAAGTGTACCGGTACACTTTGGTCTGGCAGCACCAAATTGGTCTGCTGCAACTATGGATAAGTGGAGGGCTTTTGGTAATTGTAGCACCTTATAAATACCCTCAACACTCTTCTCTCTTTCTCCCACAGCCAATACTCATCTCCCTTTCATTTTTCTTTTTCTCTCTCTCTAGAAATCTCTCCAAGAAGTAAGGAGAGGAAGGAGAAGAAGGGTTTTTGAAGGAGTTTTGGAGGGTTTGAAGCTTTGGGTCTCTCCTACAAGGTGGACTTGGGGGAGCTTAGGGCTAGGTAAGGTTTTCATGTAAGATTAGGGTTAGGGCTTGGATTTAATGCCCTAGATCTTTAGTTTTGGGCTTCGTACAAGAGTAGAAACCTTCTAGAGACTATAGAACACATGAAAACTCATGTTTCCTTCAAGTGCTCTAATGGTGGATTTTTAGGGTTTGCATTCTAAACCTTAGAAATGGTTTAGATAGTTCTAAATGAGCTTCTAGATGTTGGACAAGCTCTCTTTTACTTGTTTTAGAGATCAAAACCTAGGATTGAGCAAATGGTATTGTTAGGACACCAAATTTGCAGCTTTTGTCCTAGGGAGTTTTTAAGGCAAATTGATCTTATAGAAACCTAATTGGGGGTATTCCCGATACGTTGAGCAACTCGGTTTGATGTTACGAAAAGCCTATGTAGGAGTTCTAAGTATTAAGCCTAATTTGGTTTCATTTTGCTGCAGGCGATAAAATAGGGCTTCAAAATTTCCAAGAAATTTACCGTAGCATCTTTGCAACCATACAAGGTGGGTGGTGCATACCGAAAATCTCGAAATTTTTTTTATGTCTAAGTGTCATATTTGAACATTTGTATGTATTGAGCATATTGCATAGTAGGGTTATTGTGAGTTTCTTATTGCATGTTGTGAGTTCAAATGCATGTGAAATACAAGTGAGAATCTATAAACCCTATGTATGCATGAAAAATGACAAGAATTTAGTGGATTAGGGAACAAGTGTGACATGTTGACATAAAGGTAGTGAGTGACATTGAAGAGCTAAGAACACTAGAGTTGAACACTTACAAAACAAGTGTGACATGAGTAAATGAGTACCAAGAACAAAGTAGTGTGTATGACACTAGTGTAAGTCAAAGAATGCAAGTGAAAAGAGAAAGTAACATTGTGACATTATGACATAGCAACCTTAGAGTTAAGGGTCATATGTATATTGTTTTCTTATAGTTAAGGAATGGATTGAATTTGACATCCTTATAGTTAAGGATTGGATCATACTCACCTGTAAGTCCTTACTCGAGGGTGGTAGCTTCCCCTCGGACCATGTGCTCTGGAGTTGTCATCACTGGGTCATAGTAGTCTCCCCAGAGGACAGTCCCGTCGGGCGTAGTAGTCTCCCCGATACTTGAGATTTGAGTTGGTGAGTCTATTGAGGGTGAAACCTACAGGCTAGCCAAGAGATTTGGTAATGAAACTATGATATTGCATTCATCATGAGTATTCTATCGAGCATCGCATTACTTATTGTTCAGGCATATTAGTTGCATTTGTTTAGTTGGTTACTATCTATCTGTTCTTCTATTATGCCTAATGTAGACCTAGTGAAAAAGGCGGCGCGGTTGGTTGTCCAACCCACTGGAAACTTTGTTGTAGTTCTCACCCCACTATTTCCACAGAGCCGGAACCGAGCAAGCCGGCAGACGATCGCAGTTGTAAGGAAGTGAATTCTCGAAATACGAGGATTGTACTTCATCCAGGATCGACTAATTGTCGAAAGTATACCCTTTGTGGGAGTTGAGAATGTCCAAAGCACAAAGAGTGCCTTGGAGTTGAGTCCGCGAGAGCAAATGAGGCAAATGGCATCATTGGGCAGCAGTTGCTCTCGGGGACCGGTCTCTGCAGGTGAGACACCGGTTCCCTCGGCTGGGTGTTGCGGGGTTGCATGATGCAACCGGTCCTTGGTGGTGAAGGACCGGTTCCCGAACGTGGTCCCAGCGAGAATGCCAAAAATTTGGCTAAGTCCTGAAAATCAAGCTCTCGGGGACNAAAGATTGTAAAAGTACTATAAAGTTGAATGCATGTATGTGATTTAAATTTAATCATAGTACTTGTATGTTGATTAGTTAGCACTTTCACTTTGGCTATTGCTTGCCCTCATGCAAGCCATTGTATATACTTCCGCTTATGCAAATTTTATACTCTATCTATACCTGTTGTTGAGCCTTGGGCGGACAGGGGAGGCTCTTCCTTTTCCCTCTTCCTCTTCTCCCTTCTTCTTCCTCTCCATCTTTCTCTTCCATTTTTTTCGTTGCCGACGAGGGAGAAGATGCGGCGGTAGCGGCGAACCCTCTCTTTCTTCCTCTTCGCCCTTCTTCTTCCTCTTCCTCTTCCGTCGCCGGCGAGGGAGGAGATACAGCGGTGGCGGCGGCAGCAAACCCTCTCCCTCTCTCTCTTCCTCTTCCTCTTCTCTCTTCCTCTTCCTCTTTCTCTCCCTCTTCCTCTCCTTCTTCCTCTTCCTCTCTTTCTTTCTCTTCCCTCTTCTTCGTCGCCAGCGAACCCGACCCCGCGCCGCCGCCGTCGTCCGCTTCGACGGCCAGAAGAGGAAGAGAAAGAGAAGGGGAATAGAGATACTTTTGGAGGGTTCTATTTGTGAAGGCAAAAAAGTCATTTCACAAGAAAACTGTTAAAAAATAAACAGTTCACTAACGAATTTTAACCAGAGGAACATATCTGCATAACTTAGGACTTTTATAGGGACAACTTATGGAATTTTCGTTTTGCAAGGATATATCTGCAATTCACTATGTTTGCAGGGACGTGTATGCAAATAACCCTATGTATTAACTATCCCTCCATTACTTGATTGACAACGAATTAGAGGAGTAGACAAAAAAAGATCAACTCCAGAGAAAAGGGATTAGGCTGGCTGGCATGCGAAATTGGGCTAGACGGATCCAAAAATATAAAAAATCTAAAATAATAATGCTAAAGTTTGGATATCACATCCATATCCATTTTTTCGCCTATCCGAAAAAATTTAACTCTATAAAACCATATTTGTATCCGTATCGGATGGGATCCCGATATTTTCTATCCGAATCCGGATATTATCGAATACGGATATAGATATTTTCGGATAATATCCTATACGTTTTCATTCCTAGCATATATAAACATATCGATATTTAATTACCTCAAAGCTACCACTTAATACTCTTATCTTAAAAATTACCTTGATAACTTAACACTTTAAAAAATTTACAAAAAGCTATTCTTATTATCTATAAAAAATTGTAAATATTCAAACCAACAAAATGAAACCAAAAATTTTGGTTTAGTTCAGTTTGGTTTTCCATGTACCATTGATTTATTTCGGTTTCCATTTTCTCAAATGAATTAGATTGGTTCAATTTCAATTTTTCCATACGTACCCTTGATTTAATTAGTTAGTTCTTAGCATATCAAATTGATAACTCTAGTGAGATGATATACGTAAAGTTTGAAAATAAAGTTAAATCACTACTGTCCATCTATGATGCTGCTGATATATTGGTAGATCTACATGCATGACATCTCGACGTGCATGTTTAAATTCATCAAAAATTTCTGTACTATATATCTAACGTATATTTAGGTTGTTAGTGCATTTTTAGAGATCAACGGAACTAGCCGTCCGCACAATGAGAAAGTGTATGTAGTATTGTAAATTATTTTACATCATAATAATAATGGATAAAAAACTTACATTTTTCTTTTACATGATTTCAATATAAATAAAAATAGCATTTAAATAGAATATAAATCACGTAGCATAGCAAAATTAATATGGATGAGATGATTGTGCGTGGAATAATTACTTTTCCTAAAAAATGGCCATGACGCTCAAACTGCTTGCAGAGAAAGGGCAAAAAAAGAAAAAAAGAAAAAAAAGAGGTTCGTACAACTGGACTACGCGGTCATTTCAAATGGCTCTGAAAAGCTGCTAAATGCACCTTCAAAGCCAATCAGCGACATCCACGTTTGCAGTTAAGTTGATAATTAATGTTAGCATTTCTTGGTCGTTTTTTGGGGCGCGTGGCTATAAAATTAAGTTGCATCAAGTATGTCTCCCTCCTTTTACACTTCAAGCTTGTAGTATTCTTGTTGTTGTACTTCTTCTTGGCGTTCTCTTGCAGACCTCGTCGGCGGAAACTGTAAAAATATTTGCCAAGCTTGCTTTTCTCTTTTCTTATTACATATATATATATATATATATATATATATATATATATATATATATATATATATAAAAGATACAACCAATTACATAGCCTAAACTTTAGGCTTCAGAAAAGCAAGAAAAAGGAAAAAGATCCTGTCTAATATGTACAGAATACCTTCTTATCTAATTTACAGAATTTGATATTAGGTAATCACGGATTGAGATTAGCAAATAACATTTTTAATACTCCCCCTCAAGTTGGAGCATAAAGATTTCGAATGCCCAACTTGCTTAAAATGGATAGAAACTTATCGCGGCTCAGAGCTTTAGTGAAAATATCTGCAAGTTGTTGTCGTGTAGAGACGTAGCGAGTGGCAATACGTCGTGTAACAAGATGATCACGGACAAAATGGCAGTCAATTTCGATATGTTTAGTTCGTTTATGAAAAACTGGATTAGCTGCAATATGAAGGGCTGCCTGATTATCACAATGTAGAAGCATTGGTTCGGATTGATGAATGGTAAGATCAGAGAGGAGAGCACATAACCATAAGAGCTCACTGGTGGTTGCTGCCATTGAACGATATTCGGCTTCGGCAGATGACCGAGAGACTGTAGTTTGCTTCTTGGTCTTCCAAGAAATCGGTGAGGAGCCAAGAAAAGTGATATAGCATGTTGTAGAACGTCGAGTCATAGGACAACTTGCCCAATCGGAATCGCAAAAAGCGTGAAGGCGTAGATCACTATTGGAGGAGAGGAAAATGCCTTGACCTGGAGAGGATTTTAAGTACCGTAAAACACGCATGGCCGCATCCATGTGACCTTGACGAGGACTTTGCATAAATTGACTCAAAATATGAACAGAGTATGAAAGTTCCGGCCTGGTAATAGTTAAGTAAATGAGACGACCGATGAGTCTTCGATATCGGCCCGCATCCTCGAGTGGTGGACCGGAATCAGATGAGAGGTGATGTTGTTGCTCCATAGGGAATGAAGCAGGCTTGGAACCAAGCATACCAGATTCTTTGAGAATGTCCAATGTGTATTTGCATTGGCATAAGTAAATGCCACCTGGAGAACAAGCAACTTTGATACCAAGGAAGTATTTGAGGCTGCCAAGATCTTTGATATGAAAACAAGTATTTAAGTAAGTCTTTAAAGTATGACAGCTAGAGGAATCATGTCCTCCGATGATCAAGTCGTCAACATAGACAAGAATAGCAAGGAAGATGTTGCGTGAAGAAAAGGTAAAGAGTGAAGAATCAGCCTTGGACTGATGGAATCCGAAATGAAGCAAAGCGGCGGTGAGCTTTGAAAACCATTGACGTGAAGCTTGTTTCAAGCCATAAAGGGATTTGCGAAGGCGGCAAACTCGATCATCACCAGGTTTGGTGTAACCCGGAGGTGGTGACATATAAACTTCTTCAAAAAGATCACCATGAAGAAAGGCATTGTGTACATCTAGTTGATGAAGTTCCCAATGCTTAATCGCTGCTACTGCAAGAAGGCATCGAACCGTGGTGAGTTTCGCAACAGGTGAAAATGTTTCAGTGTAATCCAAACCTTCAATTTGAGTGTATCCTTTGGCCACCAAACGTGCTTTGTAGCGCTCTATGGAGCCATCAGCACAATACTTGATTTTATACACCCATTTAGAACCAATAGGCTTCTTGCCTTGCGGAAGGTGTTCTAAGGTCCAAGTTTTATTCTTTTCTAATGCCGCAAGTTCTTGAGACATTGCATCAAGCCACTGTGGATCTTTGATAACCTGTGAATATGTCTTAGGTTCATCCTTGTTAGAAATGGCCGCCGAAAGTGTAACGGCCCCAATAGTCCCACATCGGATGGGATACTGATTCCGATTAGTTTATATGAGGCCTGCAGCTAATAATAATAACTGGGCTTAAGCATTTTGGGCTGTTGGCTAGGCCCAACGAGTTATTATTGCTAGTGGGCTGAGTCGTTACATTTGGCATCAGAGCCGGTTCACCAGCTGGACATGTGTGGCGAGTCTCGGCTGAGCCAGGGTCTGGATGACGGGCTAGCGAGACGAGTCTCACATCGCTTAGTGATCTTGGGCTGTGTGTGATTGGACTGACGAGGACGTTAGGGCCTTAACGGGGGGAGTCTGTGACACCCCAATAGTCCCACATCGGATGGGAATAGGGTTGTCATTGAGTTTATAAGAGACTTAGACACTAGTAATAATAACTGGGCTTAAGCATTTTGGGCTGTTGGCTGGGCCCAATGAGTTATTGTTGCTAGTGGGCTGGGTCGTTACATTTGGTATCAGAGCCGGTTCACCAGCTGGACATGTGTGGCGAGTCTTGGCTGAGCGAGAGTCTGGATGACGAGCTAGCGAGACGACTCTCACATCGCCTGGTAATGGTCCTGGCCTGTCTGTCTGTGACCTGGTTTGGACCCGACGAAGACGGTCTAAACAGGGGGAGTTTGTAACGCCCCCAATAGTCCCACATCGGATGGGATACTGATTCTGATTAGTTTATATGAGGCCTACACGCTAATAATAATAACTGGGTTTAAGCATTTTGGGTTGTTGGCTAGGCTCAACGAGTTATTATTGCTAGTGGGCTGAGTCGTTACATTCCTACGACAATCTATAGTCTTAGGTCCAAGACCTCACTTTTCACTTGACCAAAAGGTCCAAACTGACAATAACAACTGAGCTAGACAATTTGTCTCCTCAAACTTAATCCGGTACCAACAGACCACCAAAAGCTCCTTGCAAGTCCATCGCTTGATGCACAGGTCGCCAATCGCACATGCGATAACAACCATCGGTGATGCTCAACACCTATCTCTACGAGACCCTGTCGCTGCCGTCCTACAAGGGACCCTAGCGATCAATGTTCCCATCAACACTCAAATACCTGTCTCATTGAGACCCAGGCGCACCTGTCACCAATTTGACTGGACAAGCATACCATTCCAAGATTTGCACGTTAAGTCAAGTCGCAAACCTTACACGCTATCACATACCATGGTGATCAAAGCCAATAACAAGGCCCAAGTCACTCAACGACTAATTCTGAACCTCACGGCAACAAATCGAGACTACTGACCAAACAAACCTTCAGCTGTGGAAAGGCACAACAATAGAACCAACGATCACCTAAACTCGTACCAGAGTCAAAACCATCAGCAGTGACGATAAATCAACTGCGCAAAACCTGCCAAGGAATAACCCAAGGCTCGCTACAAGGTCAGAGACGACCATCACTCAACCGTTCTCATAAGACAACTAGAGAAAACACCGACCTAATCCAAAAGTCCTAAACAGGGAAAGGGTATTTTGTCCTATCTTTTGATAAGTACATTAGACAGTACATTGTCTACAGCTAATGTACTTATCAAAAGAAAGCGAAATATCCGAGATCCACTACCAACAACAAGTTCGAAGCGCGACACATCGAAGTATCAAGTTACCTGATACCTCGTCACTGAACCAAGAATTCACAACCATTACTATCGAACCAGTCGACATTCGAAATCAGAATGACCCTGAACCGACTCACAGGAAGTCCTAAAACTTTCAACATCCGAAAGCTGCTAGCGACACGAAGCCGCGAACATGTCCAGCTGGTGAATCAGCTCTAATACCAAATGTAACGACCTAGCCTACTAGCAACAATAACTCGTTGGACCCAACCACCGGCCCAAAATGCTTAAGCCCAGTTATTATTACTAGTGTCTAAGTCTCTTATAAACCCAATGACAACCCCTTTCCCATCCGATGTGGGACTATTGGGGTGTCACAGACATGCAACACGAGGACTTCCCAGGGGGTCACCCATCCTAGTACTACTCTCGCCCAAGCACGCTTAACTGCGGAGTTTGGATGCGATCATACTAGCACTAAAGCGCCGGATCCCATCAGAACTCCGTAGTTAAGCATGCTTGGGCGAGAGTAGTACTAGAATGGGTGACCCCCTGGGAAGTCCTCGTGTTGCATGTCTGTGACTCCCCAATAGTCCCACATCGGATGGGAAAGGGGTTGTCATTGGATTTATAAGAGACTTAGACACTAGTAATAATAACTGAGCTTAAGCATTTTGGGCCGGTGGTTGGGCACAACGAGTTATTGTTGCTAGTGGGCTGGGTCGTTACATTTGGTATCAGAGTCAGTTCACCAGCTGGACATGTGTGGCAAGTCTCGGCTGAGCCAAGGTCTGGATGACGGGCTAGCAAGACGAGTCTCACATCGCCTGGTGATCTTGGGCTGTGTGTATGATTGGACTGACGAGGACGTCAGGGCCTTAACGAGGGGTGTCTGTGACACCCCAATAGTCCTACATCGGATGGAAAAAGGGTTGTCATTGGGTTTATAAGAGACTTAGACACTAGTAATAATAACTGGGCTTAAGCATTTTGGGCTGTTGGCTGGGCCCAACGAGTTATTATTACTAGTGGGCTGGGTCGTTACAGAAAGAGCAATATGAGAAGGAGTGAAGCGTGAATAACATAAAGATTGAGAAAGAGGGTGAGGTGTACCTGAGGAGACAGAATGGGACGAGTGCATGGATGGTTGAATTACGCCAGGCAACTTGTAAACAAAATCCGTAAGATATCCAGGTGGGTGTTGTTCGCGTTGAGCACGTGATGTAGGTGGCAAAGTAATAGGTTCATGTTGAGATTGTTCATTCACAATAAAATGGTCTGTTTGTGATGTAGAGAAGGGGGTATCAATGGTTGAGAGAGATGATGCATCTTTGAAAAAAATATTTTGTGGAGTGTCATCAACTGTTGGTAAAGGAATGGCACTAGCAGTTAAAGGATAGTCATGTGCACCATCATGCATCATAAGAAATGAAAAATGTTGCTCATAAAAGGTGACATCCCTAGATGTAAAAATTTTTCTAGAACTAATATTATAAACTCGATATCCTTTTTGACCCTGGGGATATCCAATAAAAACACAAGCATTCGAGCGAGCATCAAATTTATCACGTGATTTAGAAGTGTCAAATGCATAGCAAAGACAGCCAAAAACTCTCAAATGAGCATAAGAAGGCGATTTTGAAAATAAAACTTCATAAGGTGATTTTCCATTAAGTAAAGGTGTAGGCATATAATTTATTAAATATGCAGCAGTGAGGACACACTCACCCCAAAATTTGATGGGCAAACCGGCTTGGAAGCGTAAGGCGCGAGCAACTTCTAAAAGATGTCGATGCTTGCGTACCACAATTCCATTTTGTTGTGGAGTATTGACACATGATAATTGGTGCAAGATGCCATTTTGGTGGAAAAAGGATTTCATAGAGTTAGACGTGAACTCATGACCATTATCGCTTCGAACTTGTTTTATAGAGTAATTAAACTGTGTTTTGATCATGGCATAAAAGGTGATAAAAAATTGATATGCATCTGACTTGTGTTGCATAAGAAAAACCCAAGTTGAACGTGAGCAATCATTTACAATAGTGAGAAAATAACTTGCACCGGAAAAAGAAGCAGTTTTATATGGTCCCCAGATATCACAATGAACTAGGTCAAAAGGAAATTGAGATTTATTTGAGCTTAAAGGAAAAGGATTTCTTGTCTGTTTGGCACGATGACATACATCGCAACAATTATTAAGGGTCTTAAAAGGCAAACTAGAAAGTGCAGGAATAAGAGATAAACGATCAAAAGATAAATGTCCCAAACGTTGGTGCCAAATATTAGGGTTCTCATTTTTGACACTCGCTGCAGCAAAAGGAATTTGAAGTTGCTTGAAGTAATAAATACTGCCGGTAAGGCCCTGAAGCAGAAAACCAGAAAAGCGAGTGGACTGAGCGTGGAACTATTAAAAATAAGTTCCCATGTGGGCAATTACTCACTTCAGAGTGAAATGCGCCACATAGGCCCAAAGCTACAAGAAAAGTCAGGGACTAACAATCTATAATTAAACCGTGTAGGGAGTGAAATGTAAACCTACTATAACATAGAGTCTCCACTTAGCATGATTTGCTATAATGTAATAAACAAATCTATAACATGAATGTGTCATGGATTTTAAGACATGCATAAGCGTATAAAATGAACCAGTCAATGTCGCTCAATGCAAAGATGTTAAAAATGTCGTCGTGTGTTACTATTCTAGTCCAATCCACTTAAAGTTTTAAAGTTCACATATTGCATGATCTCTCACTAATCTCAATCATTATAGTAGACCCCACCGAAGCTGTCTGGCCTGGGCCGTGCCTAATGGGCCCCGTGGTAGTACAACATCCGCCAACCTAGGAGAGCCTCCCCCACCGCGATCCACTTCGGTCGCCTCAGCTCGCACGGGCGAGCAGGTTCCGATGGTATCTCCGGGGAGTGCCTTGGCTGTAGAGACCCTTCACACACATGTGCGAATGAGCACAAGATGGCAGACAAGCAATCAATCTGTCCAAGTCCAACGTACCATGTCTAAAAACAAATGATATTGTCAAGCTACGCTACGATGCGAGGCCATCGAGATGTCGTTCATTTTCTAAACATGGCAATTTATAGCAGATACGTAATCCTATCAATATGTCTCTATGTGCGAGTTAAATGTTTACATTACAGTTCCCAAGGCCCTCTTTATGGACACATCTGGTTCTCGTAGGTCAAAACGATGGTAACAATGTTCCAAATATGGTACAGTTCTTCAAGTCAATGAATTCTCATTAAAGTCGATTTTTCAATTGCAAAATAACCACACTTTTTCCCGGATATGCATTGCATGTCTATCCATAAGCTCTACTTTCGCGTATATTAGTGAAAGTTGTGTCAATAATACACAGGGTATGTCATTTTAAGTGCTCAAAATTCATAGTAAATTTTATTTAGCAAGGAACATGGAACTTAACATTTAATGTTACAAAGGTAGAAGGGATCATGAGGCCATTTCGGCATTTTCACAGAAGCAAACCCACCGGGATACAGAAAAAATAAAAACGAAACTCCTCGTGCGCATCCAACGAGGGGTCCTCTGTCTCCTAGTACCCTAGAGGTACAAAAACATGATCACACGAACCAAACAAAGCAAAACCGTATGCTCAAACATTAAGCAATCAGAGCTATAGTAGGAGAAACTCACCTCTAGTGCAAACAAATCTCGCTGCAAAAGGTCCAAAATGAAGCTAGGGCTCATCCATCCAACCTAATGGAACCTCAAATCCAACTCGAATCTACTTCAAAAGCCCTAGAATTCAAAATACCCAAAATAAACCCTAGAAACCACACTCTAGGTTTGATCTCATGAAAAATCCAAAAGAACTCGAATTCTTAAGGAGAGAACATGTTAGTGCTACTCTCTTAGAGCTTCAAAACAAGCTCTAAATCCTTTAAAATCCCCAAGATCTATCCCTCCACTTAGCTCCAATCCAAGCTTGGAGGTTTCATTCCATGGTGGAAAAGAACACAAGTCAAGGGCAAAGAAGAAAGAAAATCCATCAAAAACAAGCAAAATGGAGAGTCAAAATCAAATGGGACAAGGTGGATGCTTGCACTCACCTTCCTCTCCTCTGGTTCCAGCACAAAAAAAAGCCCTTA
Source organism: Ananas comosus (assembly GCF_001540865.1). Lineage (NCBI taxonomy): Eukaryota > Viridiplantae > Streptophyta > Magnoliopsida > Poales > Bromeliaceae > Ananas > Ananas comosus. Next base: position 696,144 of record NC_033636.1, read on the forward strand.
AGGGCGTGGGTGCTTGTTATAGCAAGCCGCACAAAATGCGAAAAACCCCTGCAGGAAACTCACAGTTACAGAGATTCTGCCATTAAGTGTACGGTACACGGGAAAGTGTACCGGTACACATCCTACGGGAAAATGCGAACCCGAGGGCTCGGTTCGAAATATTGCCACAGGTGTAAACGCGGTACCAACATCAAGCGCGACCGGTAAAATGTGTACCGCGTACGACCATCAAGGTGTACCGGTAACATCTTGTGCAGAATGCAATCCGAGGTAGCTAAGTCCAACTTTTTGGTACGCTTAGTGCTACAAAAATACTACAATTCTCGGAAACGTGCATATCGGAACACTTGCCAACCGACCCATCCAGACAAGTCTGGAAAACTCGGGACACAGTCCGAACACTCGACCCCGCAATTTGCAAAGGTCCAGTGCGTCACAAACCTGAAGGATGGGACAAACAAGGGAAGGATCGACAAAGGACGTCAGAAGCTCACAATATTCAGCAAATAAATGCCTACCATTAAGTCAATCGAAGTCATCTCTTCACTTGGTTCAATGGCCTTACAAAAGAACAATATGATAAACTCCTTTCTCTGGCTCAAGTTCTAAAAAACAAACTACCATTACCAGGTTTTGCAGGTAAGACTACTAAATCTCTGATTAAAATTTCTGAATGGTTCTAGAATCTCCGAAGCTTCTGATCATATGACCTTCAATCACTCTCACTTATTTGATTCACGAAAACCACAGGTTCTTTTAGCCACTAGTTAAGCTTCCCAGATGGATCTAACCTTCCTGTCAGGGTCATGTCAGCCTTACTTTTCGCTCAAATTTTGCCTAATAAATTTTTATATGTTCCATCTTTCACTTGTAACTAATTTTTCACGCCCCCGGGCCGATTTTAAAAGCCATTACCATTTTGAAATCTCAGAGTCGCGGAAGAGTGGTGCCGATTTTTTTTTTTCGCAACCTGGCCCACTGACTAAGACACGCCCACAAATATCAAAGTATGCCGTTTCAACTCCGTGACAGCAGTTCTCCTTGTATTTGCACGGCGTACCAATGGATATAACAAGGATCGCACAACCACACCTACATACCACATAGCAACCCATTCATGATATTGCATTCTCATACACTAACAATCCTTAGAGATATGCATGCCTCTAAACACATCCGCTTAGACGCTGGATGATGCAGATGCACGTACTAACAATTGCATCCTTATTGTAAATGTGCTCCCACACGGAAGCTTTGTTTTGAAATGATGGCTGGTTGTGCATTCAGCACATGTTAAAATCATTCAAGTATTTTTTGAAAAACGTTTCCCACACGAAATCTATTTTGAAAACGACTATCTCGAGGGGTAGAAAAACCACGAATGCGGTAAATCATAAATAACAAGTCCGAGAACCACAAATACAAACATCCCAAAACGAAGATCCATAAACCAAATCCACAATCACAAATTCCAGCAGAATTCAAACTCAGCTCACAACATCAAAAATCAAGTATGATCATCTAACTGAACCATATAGAACCGCTAATCGTAAGCTATAACAACAGAATAGTAAGGATAAAAACTAAATGATAACCTGGGTCGGCAAGCTCTATCGACCGCTACGAAGCAATACCTCAGTCTCGTCCGCAAAAACCTCATCGCCTAGCAGAATACCTGGAAAAATGGTGGGGAGGGTGAGAACAGTAAACATACTCTCCCTTCCCAGTGTACTCGGCAAGCCGGATGAAAGGCGAGGGAGTACTCACCGGATCAGGAAGAGTAACAACAAGTACGGGTCGAGTAGAAAATACAGTAGACAATAATAATGACATGGAAAGAGACATATATAATGAAAAAATACAAACTAACTGCTATGTAATGGAACAATGAATGTATCAGTAAGCAAACTATAGTAGCAAGACAATGTAACGAAAGAACTGAAGATATACAAGCAGACAACGTTGCTACTATAGTTATATGTCAACCAGACGAATAAGTCAAATAATATCCCAATCTGGATGCCTGCGTAATTATGGTCCACAGACCTCAAGCGTTTGCCTGTGCACAGAGCAGAACACTAAGAGGCTTATTCATACGTCACCGACGACCACGGATACGTACAACCTCTGTTGGTGCCAAACCCAACCTGGGTGTACCATGGCAGATAGGGTACAGCTATTTGTTTTCTAATGACAAATTCATGCTATATGCTCAAAACCGAAACCCGGTTAAAGCCGATCCTTAGGCCGAAGCAGAAACAAGGGCGTACACGCCAAACCCGAATCAACCCAGAATCGAAACACGATGCACAGAGAAGTCCAAATGTATTGCCTGAGGCCAAGATCCACAAAGCCAACTGAAGCAACAAGTCCCTGATACGAATGTCGAGAACCCGACCAACCATGTCAACAGAGTACGGAATGCAAACAACCAACACCAATAGATCAAAGATACTGAAATGCAACAACAGACCAACTAGGTCAACAGATACGGAATGCAACAACCACCAACTAGATCAACAGATACGGAATGCAACAACTAACCAACTAGGTCAACAGATACGCATGTAGATTAGAACTACTCTAACTCCTACTCAGGATACTAAGCATGCAAACAACGAGTAGATATAACGAAAAACAAGGGACAAGGCTCAATATATTATGCGATAGTAACAACAGAAGAGTAAGGGTAAGAAACCATTATCAAGCGTGCACCACTGTACCGACGTCGGATCGAAGTACCCCCTGTAAGGATGTCGCGTCTGTCTCCTGATGCAAAAGAATGTCGACAGGACCTATAGAGGGTCCACCGGGTTAGTATTTAACCCACAACTAATAACCAACAGTATCCCCAACCTCACAAATAATTCACGAAAACGGTTTCCAGATACCGATTACCGTAACTCGCCGGAAGTCCGAAAACCACACCGGGAAGGCCGTCGGGACCCACTAAGTGCCCGAAACTCACCGACTTGTGTCACGAGTCGCCTGCTACCCCAAAACACTCCAATTTGGATTTTTGCAGCCAAAACTACAAGATAACACCACTACACAATTATCGCCGGATATATGTACTAATCCGAGTTCCCGAAAGTGTCATTTCGACACCGGAACCCACCGTCGCTCACCCATCATCACCGAACCCACAAAAATGATGATGGGACCAGCCAACAAGGCTTAGCGATAAATTACAAGATAACCAAACCACGTCAGAAGAAATCCAAACGAAACCGCGTCTTTCGGCGAATTTGCCAGAAAAATGCGGCGGAATTGATTTTCGATTTTCGCAAAGAAGCTATCAGATCATGGACAATCAGTCCGAAGTCACCACACACACCAACGCACTGCCACATAGCCACAAGGTGTACAAATGCATAAAAGTCCGTATGTTTACATAAAATCCATCATTTTATGTAAATCTGGCGACTCTATGACTCGTTCTCACAAACACGAGGACTCTAAATTTCGCCGAGACACTAACTGACAGTTCTCGACATGCCGGAGGCCGTGCCACGGTCTGGAGCATAACAGGTCACTGTAGGAAGCGCGGGAGCAACCAAAGTTCTGCGAATAGCGCGCAGTTGGGGAAGATCGCGCCAACAGGGCTAACCGGACACTGTTGATCCAAAGTGAGGTGAGCACTGGATCAGCACTGACCATCGATCACCGTGCTCACTCCAGAGGCATCGGAACAGCCTCAGATCGCCGGACACATTACACGCAATCCAGAAACGCAGCTAAAAAGGCTCAGGCAGGTGTCTGACAGCCGGCCGAAACGAGGCGGAACGGGAGTTCCGCCCGACAGCGAATCTAAGTGAGCACGATGATCAGCATTGCTACATCACGTGCTCCCTTCCGCAGAGATCGGAGGCTCGGTTTGCTCGGAACAGTAAACCATCCAAACTAAGCCCTATTTCGGGCTTGGCCGGAGCAAGCTTGCTCCGGCCGGCTTCCGGCGCGGCACGCGCGCGCGGCCAGGGATGGGTTGCGGGGAGGGGAGGGCAAGATGCTCACCTCAAGTGCGGCTGGAAGCGACGCGGCGGCGGCGGAGCAACCGAACCCGCACGAGCTCCGGCTCGGGTTCCAAGGGCAGCTGCGCCAGGGCGGCGGCCGGAAGCTCTGGACGGCGGCGGCGGGTTTCAGGAGGCGAGGGGTGCCTCAGTGCGGCCCCGGAGCGCGGCGACGCAGAGGAAGGAGTCGCGACGCATCGGCTCGAACGCGAGCTTGCCCAGGGAAGCCGCCAGCGCTGCGCGCGGCGGCGGCGCTCGGACGGCTCGGGGCGGCGGAGACCGACAACCTGAGGGCAGGGGGTGCCACGAGGTGGCCCAAGTGGTGGCACGCAAGGAGGAGGCGCACGGTCAGCTTGGCCTGGCTCGCAAGCCGGGCGGCAGATGCAGCAGCGGCAGGCAGCGACGCGCAATGGCGACGGCGTCGCGGGAGCTCGCCAAGCACCAGGGCGACGCCGAAAGGGTGCATAGGAGGCGACTGCAGCCTCAGATCTGTCCGCAACCGAGAGGAAGAAAGATGGTGGAGAGGGATGGAGAGGGAAGAGAAAAAGGTGGCTGAGGAGGCTGCGGTTGCTGTTGGCCGCGCCGGGGCTCGTCGCTGGCGCCAGGGGTGTGCGGCTAGGGCAGGAAGAGGGATGAAGGTGGCTGGGGTGGTAGCTCAAGCTAGGGTTAGGGTTCCAAGGGCAGAAAACCCTAGAATACATATACAGTCTAATATAGTATATATATATATAATATACTATATATATATATATATAATATAGATATATATATATATCATCGAGTGCAACTTGCAAGGTTAGCCCCCCAAACCTCAGTTTTAGTACTGAGTCCTCACAGCACGTGTCAACGCGAGAATAACCCTCTATGTGCGATTACATACAAAACGGTACATAAAATGTCGCGACTTTTGCGAAAATACCGTTTTGCGATCACCGACCTCTTCCGTCGGTCGACGCCAATCTCCGTAGATCCGTCCGTCAGGATTTGCGAACGGATTGCACCAGTGTGGTCAGCACCTCGGAGACAACAAAGCTCACGATTTGGTTCACTCTAAGGATCACGGATTCGTGATGAAATCCGTTCGCACTCTCCAACAGAAGAAACTACACAAATACATATAAAATATGTATTTTTGGATTTCTCGGAAATCGTGCATCAAACTCAAAATCCGGTCAGCGCCATTAGTTCAGAATAGCTGATCATTCGAAACGAGCTATTGATTGCTATGAACGAGTCCGATACGCGCTAAGAACCAACTTCTCCCAACCGTGACTTCTCCGGAAAACTCGAGTTACTATTCCACTGTTAAATGAAACTTGGAAATCGCTGAGAATCTCCGTTTTAACTCAATTTCTCCGAAACTTGACCGAGTGCTTTTTGTAATTAATTACACCACAAAAACATGCTAACTGAGAGGTTTAACTATACTGCCAAAATCTCGTCTTACATTCTTTCAATATAGCAAATTAACTAAAGATCTACAATGTTTCATATTTTTCCACCTTCTGTGCCGTTACAGGAACCTTGCCACGAGAGACTGATTGGAACGGGAGAGGCTCCGGGATA
>NC_033636.1:701819-702629 GCF_001540865.1 Ananas comosus
AAAAAAAAATTTATAGCTAATTTTCCGCTGTGCTTTTGAACAAATAAAAGGACCCCGGGGCGTGACATACGCACCCCAGAATGACGGCATATGGCGGGCCTCGGAATCGACATCCCAGAAACCCACCGAGAGCCAGGTCGGAGCACGCATGGGCGGCGTACGGCACGCATTGGAATCAGGGCCCCTGAAATAGACCGCCGTTTGTACGGATTCCCTCTGGGGAGGCAAGGATCGTACAACAGACCATCCCACGAAACACCGGCGACTGTACGGGGGGGGCCGAAGGAAAGCGAAGGGACCGCGGCTGCGTAGCGAGGCCAAATCGCTGCGCCATGCCGGCGACGACTTCGCGTATAGGAGAGCCACGCTGGTGACGACCCCAAAATTTAATGAGGAGCGAGAACGGAAGCGATCGGGTGAGGAGAAGTAGGCAGGAGCGCATTAATGAGGAGCGAGAGTGGGGATGCGGCAGATGGCCGCCGCGTGGCACTCGAACGTCTCGGATGGGCACCGCGTAACACCTTTCCACGCCCCGCTGCTATGCTTTTGGGAGAGTAGTGGTTTATTTTTAGGGTGCACCCGGTGCACCATTTTTTGTTTTCAAAAGAAATATGTAAAAAAAAATTATGATTTATAATTTAAAAGCATTTTGCATATACATTTTTAGATACCATAAAATATATATCTATTATATTTACTTATATTTAAAAATAAAAAAGAACATTTTAAAGTGAAAGAGGTGAATCTGGTGTTTCAAAAAAATTTCCACTGTTCTCCTAACAGGTAGATATATATATATATATATATATA
>NC_033636.1:706442-743942 GCF_001540865.1 Ananas comosus
AAAATCCAACCTTCTTCCAATAGAAGGAAACACACACACAAATACATATAAAACATGTATTTTTGGATTTTCTCGAAATTCGTGCGTCAAACTCAAAATCCATCAGCGCCACAAGTTCCAGAACAGCTGAACCGGTCGAAACGAGCTATTGGACTGATATGAACGGAGTCCGATACGCGCCAGAAGCCAACTCTACTCCGTGGCTTCTCCGGAAAACCGGAGTTACTATTCACTTAAGTGAAAACTAAAAGTCGCGTATCTTCTCCATTTTAGCTCATTTTCGCCCGAAACTTGACGAGTGCTTAAGTAATTAAATTACACACATAAACATCATCAACAGAGAGTTTAGTAGCACTGTCAAAAAAAATCTCAGTCCTTACACCCACTGCTACTCGTCCGCGTCCGCGTGCACCAAAGAACGCACCCGCTCCTGCTCGCCCCGTGACTGTCCGAGCTCACCCGCGCGGCCATTCGCGCGCGCACAGATTTAAATTCAAATTTGAAAGTTACATAATTTTTTTTTGTATTTTTTTTTTTTTCATGCACCACACGAAACCCAAGGGGAAAAAAATCTTGGAAAGGGAGGAAAGAGAAAAAAATTATAAAAAAGAGAGAGTGGAGTGGTTCCAAAGAAAAAAAGGGGCAAAAAAAAAAATATGGAGGAAAGGAAAAAAAATTATGTAACTTTCAAATTTGAATTTAAATCTGTGCGCGCGCGAATGGCCGCGCGGGTGAGCTCGGACAGTCACGGGGCGAGCAGGAGCGGGTGCGTTCTTTGGTGCACGCGGACGCGGACGAGTAGCAGTGGGTGTAAGGACTGAGATTTTTTTTGACAGTGCTACTAAACTCTCTGTTGATGATGTTTATGTGTGTAATTTAATTACNCCAGGGATACTATAGTTAGGAACAAAATAAGTATTTTCACTATTTTTTTTTAACTTAGTAAAATCTAACTCAGGTTTAACCCAATATGACTTTTAATTTAGTAGAAATTTAATTCAGATTTAATCCGAGATGACTTAATGAGTACTAACATCAGGGTATGAATAACGAAGAAATATAGAAGTAAATAAAAAAATAAAAATAAATAAAATATTTCAAAAATTTTTTAGAAGTATATAGGCAATTATTTCTTATTCTAAGTGCATAATATTTTTTTTTATTATTATACCTGCTCAAAAATAATTTTTTTTTTTACTTTTGACATATTTTGATAGAACAATGCGACAACCACACCCACCATTTTTTTATCTAATGGTCTTTATTTTCTTTCTCTTTATATTAATTTTTTTAGATAATACCTAATATGCCCTTCAAAATTTATAAATTTTTTTATTTATATCTCAATGATCAAAATACTTTTGTTGATTTCAAATTTTTCTTCAAATATCTCCTATCCCTCTAGGATTTACTAATATGATTGGGTTTTAAACTATAATTTTGTGTATGAAGGAATAAATTTAAAAAATTTTAATTGTAATAAGCAGTATATAAGTAAAAATTTTCTTTTTAATTAAAAATTTTTAAAATTTTGTGAACTCGTATAGAGATTTACATGAACAGGTCCCATTTTTCTTTTTTTAATAACAAAAAAAATGATAAATAAAACATAAAAAAAAAAATCTATCCAACACAGTGCGAGATATTTGTGAGCATATCCCTTCTAAATTACTAAAATACCCTTCTCTGGAATTATCCTCGGGTAAAATTGTAGGGAGACCCCAAAGCCATTGGCATCTTTGACCCGCATCCCTCGACTTTTAACGTTCAGTCAAAGTGTACAAAGCGCCCTAAACTTTTTCTTGGTTGCAGCAAGTCCCCTAAACTCAAAATGTTGTTAATGAGACTGTTATAAACTTTATCACATAGTTTAGGATAAACTTCAAATATCATCCATATAGTTTCGCGCTTTCTACTTTAGTATTCTATGATTTAAAGTGTATCACTTTACTGCAGTTTTGTCAGTATCTTTGTTAACTTTTCGTTAAATCATATATGAAAAACTTCAGATACTCTATCTATGGCTTATCAAATATTCATTTTAGTATTTTTTGGTTTGCTGAATTTCCACTTTAGTACTCCGAGGTTTCAACTTTGTCACTAATTTAACGAAAAAATTAACGAAGGGGATAACAAAACGAGAAAACCGAAACCACAAGATACTAATTAAAGTGATACATTTTAACCTATAGGATACTAAAATGAATAAGTACAAAACTATAGGGGTTGTATTTGAAGTTTTTCCAATAGTATAAAAAAACACTTTATACAGTTGAAATTATTAATTACACAGTCTTTTTCGTCGTATATCATGTATATAATTCAGACCCCTCAACTATTTATTTCTTAGAACTTAAATAATTTAAGTCAACAAATTTAAAAATTTTATCAAATTTTTTGATGACTTTTTCCGTAGCAAATGGCTGGTGAGTCATTAACTTTGATAAAATTTTTACTTTAATTAAGTATGAATTATGAAAACTCAAATAAAAAAAATGTACAAACTGAGGATGTCCCAAGTTTAAAAAAAGAAAAGTTGAGGGGGCTCATCTTACTCTTTTTTTTGTTTTTCTTTTTCAACCTTATATGCTTCTGCATCATTCCTCGCGTCCTTGTCTCAAAACCATTCGGCGTAGGAACAACGGCAGCGGAAAATATTGCTTGCACCAGGTGTATCCGTACATTTTATGCACCAATAGTCAATGTGTTAAAAAATTAAAGTCCCATACCATAAATGTGCATTTAGTTCGCTCTCACGAGGTTCCATCACTATTCTGTCTATTCTTATAATTATATAAAAAATACTCTAAAAAATAATAAAAATATATTTCTAAAATTTAGCCTAAAAAAATTTACAGTGAAAGTTACTGTATTTTAGTCTAAAAAATACGGAGAGATTTTTTGTATTACAAGGCAAAATATAAGTTTTTAAAACTAAGGAGGGAAAAATAAAAAATCAAAAATTTATAGAGGGGTTTTTGTATTTTAGACTAAAAAATATACGATTTACCAATAATTAAGATAGTACATTACTTTTACAATAACGATGCGTCAATATTCAGTCAACTAAATTGAATCGTGGGACTCGATTGTAATAATTTGGAAAGTTTAAACTAGCAATTACGGCATAATAAAGTTTAGTTTGAGGACCAAACGTGTAATGTATCCTAAATCTTATATCTTAATTGACTAACATATTATTACGAGATCAAATAATATTAATAATTAGAAAAAAAAATAATTGCTTGATTTGTAAGAAAATTGGTGTTTAAAATTATATATAAGTCATTTCAAATGTCGTAGAGCACATTTAATAAGCTTAATTTTAATTTTGAACCCTTTGTAGCGTTGTTTTAAGAGCTTCCGTAAATAATATTTGGTAATAAAATTTTAAAATTATTATCTAATTAAATAGACTTGATCAGGCCCGTGATAAAATTATATATTTTTTCAAAAATTCGGCTCATTTATTAAACAGCCTGAAAAATTCAACTTATGATCGACTTATTTATTATACTAGCGATTCGATCTCGATCATATTTTGAGCCGAATACAAACTGAAATAGCGAGTTGGATTGCCACCCCTACTTTAAACACGGCCTATAGTAGGATTTTAAGGTGCGGTGTATGACGTCAGCTTATACACCCGGTGTAGGCAAAGGTTGCTTCCCAGAGAGAAGTGACTCGCACCTTTCTACAGGGGCATTTTCGTCTTTTTGCACTAGATATCGAGCGAGCGTCCCGATGACGTGGCAGCGTCGCGGGCTCTCGAAGCGTTCGTTTACAGGTGAAACAAATAAAGGGCATTATCGGAAATTCATATTTTTAATTCCCGAAAGTACCCTTCCTTTCTCTGAGCTGATAACATTAAAAAAGCCGAAAATTTCGCATTTATGTATGGGCATATATGTAATTGTACATCTCGTCACTCCATTTTCGTTCCACGATAAAGTCCTCTCTCTCTCTCTTTGTCGCCTCTTTTTTCTTTTTTCTTCGCCATTGATCGATCTCTCTCTCTCACTCTCGAGTTGATTAGGGTTAGGGTTTGCTTCGTTCTCTTCCTCGAACGGAGGAGATTTGGGTGGATTTCGATAAGGAGTTAGTTAGGGTTCTTGCGCTAGAGATCGTGAGATCCTTGATGGTTTTCAAGATTTAATCGATGTATTTTTTTGTTCTTTAAATTTCCACTGATCAAAGCTTTTGTGCGCAATCCACGCTTGTGATCGGTGATCAGGTTTCTATATTGCTCGTACGAGATTTCAGGTATAGCGATTTCGTTGTATCGCTGTGGTTTTGTTGCTGTTGTATGTTTGAGAATTTGGGTTTTGTGATTAAATGAGTTGTAGGCCCCGATTGCTGTTTCTTGTGATGGGATTCTGTGACTGTGGTATCTAGTGTTCGCTCAATTTGCATATAACCGTATGATTGCATGATTTGACTTGTGTTTTTGGCAGAGTAAGTGGATGATACTGTTTTTCCTTGTGATGGTGAGTAAAGTTGCAATTTTGTGTATTACGAAGCAAACAAACTGTTATTTTAGCATACAAAATTTGTCTTTGGAAAAAAAAATTAATAATTCGTTATATAAGATTTTGTTGTTGTTGTTGTTGTTGTTGCTGCTGCTGCTGCTTTTCTTTATTAATTCATGAGTCTATAATGGCTTTAGCTAACAGCTACTATTGTAATGATTTATGATTAAACTACAAGGCATGCAAAATGTTGTTTTTGCACTTTCGTTGTCATAATATTCCTTTACAGAATAAAGTAGCAAAGTCATTGGCCTGTACGTGTCACAATGCATCTTCATGCAAAGACATTCGAACATTACAATGTGTAACATTGCCGCCCTTGTAATACATTTTTATGTTCTTAGTTACATGCATACAGTTGGCTGCCTGCACGATGTATGGCTTTTTGAAGAGGTTGGGAGCATTTTCAAGATGATTCTCTCCTTCTGAAAAGAAGATGAGATTGCTTATTATTCTAGAGGAAAAGAAAGAGGCAATGCCTTTCCCTTAAATAGTAATCTAAGTTATTTTTGAATCTCAATGACCAAAAAGAATTGGCAATTTGTGCGGGGGGNGAAATAAAAAATTTGTGGTACGAAACAACTAATAAGCTCAGCTGATGAATAAGGACAAAGTAAGCACCAAAGAAAGGGGAGCCACGGCAAATTGGAGATTAATCCACTTAGACAACTCATGTGAAATCACACTAACAAGGTGGACAAATCTGATTCCATGTACCGGCTTTTTTTTTCTTTTTTTTTTGTCAGCTTCTCGTAAAGAGACCTATATATTGATTTGTTTATAGAAATATGGCTATTTGAAAGACAATGGAAATGTAATGGATAATTGACGCCATCTTTAGAAATGTTAGGTATGCTGTCAGTGATATAATAATGCTCAGTAAATGCAATGGTACTTACTTAGGTCTAGATTAGCAATGTCATGGTTGATTTGTGGGAGATATCATGTATGTAATGTGGCAGGCTGATGAAATCATGTGAATAATAATATATTAGCAACGCTTTGCTGGTTCACTATTTTGACCCATATTTTCACATGGTAAAGTACATGATGACCCATATTTTCACATGATAAAGAACATGATAATCTACTGAATCATATCAATGTACAGTTTCAAACGCACTTGCTGACTAGACGAGTACTTGTTGTTGTGTGACACATTTTTCTTAAAATTTGTTTCCTTTGACGTTCCTCCACCCTGTTTGTTCCTTTCGGTTTACAGCGCAGTCTGTCTGCACCTGTTATTTTGTAATGCACCTCTCCTGATAAATAACAAAAATGTCCTCTATTTGGGGTCAAGAGCAACAAAATGTTTTGCAAGTTCTTTTCTCTTTATTTGAAAATATGTCGCCGACTCCCCAATTATTATGTTCTTCCTTAATATGTTTAGCTAGAAATTGCTGACATGGTTTTGTCCTTTATGTTGAAGTCAAAGAGATGGCAGTCCTAGAGGGATCAGTGCTTTGTCGCCCTGCTGCTCCAATTAAGTATGCTGGAGTTCCTGCTGCACCAATCAGCAGCCCATTAGTGAAAGCTGGGAATCTCAGAAGTGGATTTTGGGGGATGAAAACCAGATGCAGTAGCATAAGCAAAGCTTCTGTTCTTTCTTTTCAAACCTGTGGGACTAAAGGCCGGCCTACTCGTTGTAGTTTTAGTTCCTCTTCTGATGGTAATGGCAGCCGGGCTGGGAACTTCAGTGAAAATGATGAAGAATATGTGAATTCCAGTGTGATAGAAGCCGGTAATTTATTTTTTAACAAATGTAACTTTTCAGTCTTTACAGTATGCTATACTTTTTGTGGATTGTGTTGGAACATCATCATTCTCAGGTGACATCTGTGTGTGTTGATTGACCTTTTAACAGCTGATACTTTACAGTTTATTGTATTTCCTACTTCAGGTATAGTGGAAGCTTAGAAAAATCTAAAAGGTTGTGAAAATTTCATTTGAACTTGCAAAATTTTTTTTTTGCTGTTGCTTTTCGGTGTTTCATCTCTCAAAGCGGAACAATGTTGTGATGGAAGGCTAGATAAATTGTAATGCCCAAGATGAAAGTTAGCGTCGGTTATTAAATTGGTACACCGGATAAAATTGTTAGTGGTCCTTTTATGTGTAAATATTAGAAGACTACAATATTCATAGGATAAGACATTAAAATTATTAAACAAATATTTCTTTTATTGGCCCGCATGCCTGGCATTGTTGGTGCGATGTCATGCATACACATACTAGTCATATCAAGAGGCTATTATACATGTTAGGCCTTGTATTGCTTGTATTATTCTGATGCCTTTGAGAATCATTGTGGAGGACAACTTTTTCATTGAGTGCTATTTGATAAGATAAATTCATTTTAATATCTTAGCATGTTTGTGAGGAGAAAAAAACCCTTGGCTAACTGTGTATTTTGATTTATCTCAACAGTTGAAGTGAGAAGTGGATCGGACGGCTTCATGATTAAAATGCGTGATGGTAGACATTTAAGATGTGTTCACAATAACCCCCATGGTGGAAGCCTTCCAGACTATGCTCCTCACCCTGCTATTGTATTAAAGATGGAAGATGGAAGTGATCTTCTGCTCCCAATCATTGTTTGTATGTATCTTTTGATTACGAAGGAATTTCGTTTCACAGGCTTCTTTTCCTGGAATGATATATTTAAACATTATGTTTCTTTCAGTGGAGATGCCGAGTGCTTTGTTGATGGCTGCAGTTCGAAATGTTCAAATAGTATGGGTTTTCTTGAATTATTTGGATTTGGATAGTTGGAAGTTTGTTCGTTTCTTTCTTCCTTTCAGAAAATGTTTATTTTGCATTGAAGATAATGTGATATTGTTGTTGTTTTCAGGCAAGGCCTACTATATATCAAGTTGTAAAGGAGATGATTGAGAAGATGGGATACATGGTGAGTTGAAAAGGCTAAGTTTAGAAGCCTAGTGTTTTCATACTATTTTGCCTCTACTGCATCAGTTGTTTATTTCGGTGGTTAAAGATGGTCTGTAGATAGGTAATTATTTTGTTGGACCTAGCAAAATCCTGAAAGAAGGATTAATGTTATCATCTGATTCTTGGCACTAAGACTATGAATTTATATGCTAACTTGAGAGGTTTGTTTCAGGTCCAGCTGGTTCGGGTGACAAAAAGAGTTCATGAGGCGTACTTTGCTCAATTGTACCTTGCTAAGGCAATTATTTTCTTTTAAAATTTGCTTTAATTCTATCAGTTCTATCGTAGTGAATGTATCTTTTTAACTAGGCATTTGGGGTGCATGCAGGTTGGTGATGAAAAGGAGAGCATCAGCTTTGATCTCCGGCCTTCTGATGCCATTAACATGGCTGTACGGTGCAAGGTATTTATGTTTTCTATGAATTTAGGCTGGAATTGCTAGATGAATATAGAGTAACGTGTTGTAGATGTTTTATCCTTAATATTTGAGAGTACTTTGGAATGACATTCTGGTTCAAAATTATTTTGATGAACTAGCATTTCACTTGTGAACTTATTATAAGGGATCTTCTCCCAGGAAGTCCATGGCAGAATACAGCACCATTGGTTGTGTTTTCCAGTAAGAACAAAAAGGGCTTATGCATATAGTTCATGTTGCTATCATTGATATCTATGGAAGCTGCATTAGCTGAGAATTATATTAGGAACTTATTATTGACTAGAAGTGTCCTAGTTCTACATGCATAGAGAAGACAATGCCCAGTTTACTGATGTATCTCAAGTCAGACACAATAAGATGAACTTGAACAAGGTAATGAATTAAATTGTGGATCTTGTATGTGCTGAACCAGCAATGGATCTACAGAAAAATTGTATATAAGCCTGCAACTTTTCTTGGGGATTCATTGTATATTGGTTCTTAACTAACCAATTTAATTTAATGAGCAGGCTGGTATTTTTTTGATCAATAAGATAAAGCCAAAGGCGGTGGGCAGTAAACCATTGCAAGCCAACTAGATTTACAACTAGTGTTTTAAATTTTTATATGCATAAAGAGAGGAGTGATTTAACTTACTGAGTTTCCTTAGTGACACCAGATGGATGCATTCTAACAAGCAACAATATATTTTTCTTTGTTAGGCTAACTGGCAATAAAATATAGTATTGAGTGAAGAAGCTTTCTGCCACATTTTTACACGAGGAATAACTTTCTTCATTCATTTTATCTTATCATATTGAAATTTGTGAAGTATAGTGCGTGTAGCATCTGCATCTCTCTCCTTCGGTTTTCTGTTCTATGCGGTTGAAGGAATCTTGGATGGCCTTGATTTTTCTACTGTGGATTGTTTGCACTTCTAGTTTCATTGGTTTTATCTGACAATGAAATATCTCTCTCTCTCTCTCTCTCTCTCTCTCTCTCTCTCTCTTTTCCCAGAAACTCTTTTTTTATAGTGCTGATTGCAGTTTACTGCATTGTAGTTCAAAGTGCACTTTATCCATAATGGTTCCTGTTGTAATTTTCTGCTAGGATCTGCAGTTAAAAAGGTAGCAAGATGCTACATTTTTTTTTTTAACCGCAGGGCTGTTAGCGCAAATCATTGTAAATGTTACATCTCCACTGTGGACACTGTAGTGGCTTTTGTGCGGCATTGTGTCCTGTTTTGGGAATGCAGTGGTGGTGGGGGTCACATCTGGGCACAGTTGGGGTCACTACACCTCTGCTTGCGCTTCTACTGCTAGAAAAACTGAAATAAGATTTTAGCCCTCAGAGTGGAAGCTCCAACTTGATGCTTCTGATTCTGCTACAGAGATATGTTATGGGAGCTTCGATACAGCATTCTACAAATCATACTTCATCAAACAGCAGGGCGAATATTCATATATAGTTGCCTGGTTAGCTTTTTCTTTTTTCATTAATTGTACCCTCCTTTTCTGTGACTTTCTGCAGGTGCCGATACAGGTCAATAGGCAGCTTGCATACAGTGATGGGATGAGAGTGGTAGAACCATCCAAGGTTTTGGTCACTGCAAATCAATCTGACGGAATGCTGTTTACTGAACTTGACAAGTAAGAATACTTTATGTTTTCCTATATCAGCCTATCTGATTTTCAAATGTTGGCTAAGGATGCCTCGACCCTCATCCATTCCTTCTTTCGTGAGTTTACTTGTTTAGGAAACATGCATTTTACCATAGCACTGTA
This sequence comes from Ananas comosus, assembly GCF_001540865.1. Taxonomy (NCBI): domain Eukaryota; kingdom Viridiplantae; phylum Streptophyta; class Magnoliopsida; order Poales; family Bromeliaceae; genus Ananas; species Ananas comosus. Next base: position 716,120 of record NC_033636.1, read on the forward strand.
GAAGCAGCAGCTGCATATTGCTTCTGCCGTGTTAAGTAATATATTAACTAAAGCTAAAATGAGGAAAACCCCCTGTAACTATAATGGTTTTTTGTGTTGTTCCCCTTGAAAGTTGAAAAGCTATATTTTACGCCATTGATCGTTGTGCAAAGCAATACATTTCATGGAACGCTGAAGGAAGGCAAAGTGTACGTATAGGACAAGTGAAATTGGTTTGCGAAAATTAGCATTTCTTCTTCAGTTTGAATTCCATGATTTCAAATAATGGGTGTCTTTCCTCCTTTCGGTGTGGACACTGGAATTATGAGCTTCCCCGAGATGTAGATTACCTAGTCTCTTCAACCTGGATTTCCAACAATGGGGGTCTGTCTCTCTTGCTAATTCCATGGACTGCTCTTTGGGGTCTGTTGTTTTCCATTCATTGAGGGAGCTCCGTGAGTTAGCAGCATTTGTGGAAAATCTCAAATTCAGATCACTCGATTTGCTGGAGACGGACAGCTAATGGAACTTCAGTGTCAGTTCTGTTTTGTTGAATTATCTCTTCTGGAGGAATCAAGGGCATTTCGCTTGTTTTTTTTTGGAAGGTTCCTGCACTGTTGCGTGCTTTGCAACTCGTGTGACTTAGCTGCTTGCGTATTTTTTTTTTTTTTAATTGCTGGTTCTCTCCTGCTATCTGGTTCATGGTCTTGCACAACATCTCTGCATCTTCACCTTTTCTCACATCTGCTAATTTATCTTTTGTCAATAGAGGGAGCAGGGCAAGAAATCTGATGCAATAATGAGTGATTACAAAGAAGATTTTTGATTTGGTTTTCTCTGTATTCTGTTTGGATAGAGAGAAACTCAGGATTTTTCATTACAGATGTTGATTAAGCAGCCAGCTGGAAGGATTGTCTTTGATGTCGAGCTGTGGATGTCCTAGTACAGGGTGTTGTCACTTTTCTCGATGTGGGCCTTTCTCTATCATATTGTCAGTCTTCCTTTCTCTATCATATTGTCAGTCTTTTGTTCCTATCGTGAGTTTTGTGGCAAGATGCCAGTGGATTTCATAACATTGTCCAGCAGCATAACAGTTGCTACGTACGACTTATACCTGCTATCCTTTTTTCTATCCGTCTTCCTTTGTGTCCCTGCCTTTGCTTTTATTTACGAAATAGGGTATTCTGAGAAGAAAATAGTCTGGGGAGGAAAGTCTATACAAATAGGAGGTTTTTGCTACAATTTAGCCACTAACTAGTTGAGTTAAGTAGTTTTAATATCCCTCCATGACTATGTATTAAATTTTGTTTGTTCTGGCATATGTTGAAGTCGCTTGATAGCTTCACTTAAATTTCAAACAGAGGTTTTTGTCCTCTGATGTATCTTGGTTAAGTATCATGATTTTTGTTGGAATGAAGTTTCACAGTTTTGTAAAATTTTTCATAAATTTACAGGCCAAACGGCCAACCTTGCTCGGAGACCAAAGAGTTTGGATTGGTCAAGAACATGCTGATTGCTGCTGTCGAGGAACGATACAAAGATGCTGGTAAAAATTTCAACAACTCTCTAATACCTGACCTCTAATCTCTGTTTGTTGTGCCAAGAAAGGCTCCCCCTTTATGCTGTAATTTGTAATTTGATTGCTGTTAGATTAGTGGCTTGATGATGTTTTAGCGTTGTGCCGCATTAATGTTAAGATTTTCACTTGTGAAAAGTCTTGTATGGAATAAAAGTGTGGAGGCTAGGTTTATATTGATGGACCCAAACTTTGCATCCGGGTTCATGCATCCTTCGGCTGGCTTAGTCTTTGTAACAATTAGTATCATAGCTGAGAGAGTAAACAAATCTAGGCTACCCTGCTGAGCGGTATCATGCAACCGATATGGTGGCTGTTGTAATCATGATAACCTTGTAGAAAGGAAGTCATGGTAACATGATATGATGGTGTGGTACGTTAAGATGACCATGGATTTGGAGCTTGGTGCAAGGAAGTGTGGGTGAAATGTATGAGCTCAGATGAGGTGGGTTGTGGTGACTTGTAGAGAGCTTGAAGGACACAATTTGGTGCCGTGCTTGGAGATGAGAGCTCAATATAGCCCCACATGGAATGTAAGTCACAAGAATGTAGGATTGACAGATACTAATGGGTTAAAACCTACAATCTTAAATGTAAGTTCCAAGAATGTAGGATTGACAGATAATGATGGGTCCAAACCTACAATCTTAACTTTTAGGTTGTATCTGTTCCGATAGATATGTCACATTCTGTTTATGTGTGCTTGGGCTGGGCCTAATTTTTTTAAAAAATATTTTGAGTCTGGCTTAAATGAAGGGCGTGCACAAAAAGATTAAATGTGGTAATCTGGACCATCCATCAATTGGAAACAATTAAAATCATGTTTGAAAGGCGGCGGAGATCTTTCAATCACAATGCAAATGCAGTGATCTGAAGTTGGAACTGAGCCTTCAATTTTTAATCTGCTAGTTCATACTTAATCACAGTCGGACTTCAAACATTTAAAGCCATAGCTCATACAATCCAAATGGACCTAAACTTTGATTTATTCTTGTAAACTAGACTAATGTTTTTATTGTTTTCTTTTTCTTTCTTTTTTTCAGCTCAATGGAGAGACAAGCTTTTCCAGTTCAGATCCAAGAGAAAGAACTGGACATGACAGGTTTCAGTTTACGTCCTCGGCAATCTTGAGTTTACCGCTATTATATTATACTACTCTCAAATTTTATTTTCTTATTCCTTTATTTTTTGCTTCTCACTGCAGTGCTAGAAGGAAGATGTACATAAGACAAGCTGTCGAAAGGTACGCGCCATGGTCAGATGCGACGTTGTGTTTATGAAATGTAAATAGCTACCGAACCTGTGTTCATATATAATCTATCTGTGTAGTTAGACCATGATGGTGTCCTGAATAGCAAAGCCTAGATATGTAAACGTTGCACCATTGGACAACTTATCTAGCTCCTACCTGAGACTCTTTATTTCCTTGTGGTTAGTTGTCGAATCAATATTTATGGTCTTAAGCAATTAGCTGTGAGCAAATTAAGTAGCCTACCTCTAACCACTATGTTTTCTATTTATTAACTTCATAGTAGTGGAAGCACATTTCAGCCATGTTTTAAGCTCTAGATTCGGTGAATAGGATGTCACGTCGACACCTACTATCAATAGTTATTTGAGGCCCTGTTAGTCCTGTATGTATCCTCTGGGAAAGCGTTGTTGTTTGTGTAGAGTTGTTCGTAGAAACATCATTAACTATTTCATTAGAATCTTTCCAGTAACTTCCCGCTATTTCAGATTGGTGCTTTTGTCTTACGGAACCCAAAACTCATTTTTGGCTCCCATTTGTAGTGGAAACTTAGGTTTACTGAAACTGCTCAAACTGTGAGGGCAAATAAGCAGTTGGTCTCAATGATAAAGTACCACAAAGCTCATTAGGTACATATATATATATATGGTTCCATTTATTATCAATTCTATTGTCTGAATTAGCTGCCTATTGCCGTGCACCAATTTTTTTTTCCTTCTAACTGCTCTATCTATTGCCTCTTGTGGAGATTTTTAAATTCTCAGCTACTTGTCTCAGGAAAGTAGAGCGCATGTAGTGGTAGAAGAGGATTTGACAAAAAGGAGAGGTTTGATTATTTAATTACCATAAAGATAATCACTATCATAATGTAGCCAAATTAGTCCGCACCCAATCATATATATGTGACTGGTGCACTAATACTAGTAAGTAGGAATTTAACTTTTCTGAGTATTGTGTGCAGTAACCTAATAACATAACAAGTAGCTAATATACTAGTCGGCCAGGTAGATCTGTAAATAGTAGAATTTAAAATTCTTAAAATTTTTGTTGTTTCCTATTAGTGTCATACCGAGTCGTCTTTGGGCTATCAGGAGGTGGAGATTTTTGCTGTAGTGCAGCCAAAGTGATGTTAAATTATTCAGTTCAACAGCTTTACATAGATCAGTTCTGAAATGTGATTAGATTGCTAGAAGATAATTAGGGTAGGCTGTTGTTACTACTTGTGGAAGATGAATATAGAGTCCAACATCAATCTATTCCTGCCTTGTATTCTCTCCTATTGCCTTTTCTTTTTCTGGTGAAATATTTTTCTCCTATTAATTTGAAGTGCACTTGAAGTATTCTCAATCCAAATTCAATTGCTGGTACAAATGGTGTGAACAATTGAGTGGTTGTGAGGGTGGTGGTGGGGAAGAGAAAGAGGCTTATATGCTATTGTTCTTGGAGATTCACCGGTCACTATGTTCTGATGCAGAATTGTGGATATTTGTAGATGATACCAAGTATGTGAAAAGTGTAAATAAACCTGTAAATATAATACTATCTACATAGAGCATGCCCCTTATGAAGATGATGGTGAAGAAGTAACTAGGGTTGTTTACATTCGCTCCGTTTCTGGGAAATGGGGCATCCAAATCGATGGTCCAATGTGTTTTATACACACACACACACATATATATATATATAGAGTCCGGTTACTATGCTATCGGTAGCACGGAGCGCTCCGTGCTACCAAGTTGTTTTCGATGATGCGGCTTCCAAATCGACGATCAGCTCCGTTAAACTTGATCTACACTATTGAAAGTATTTGGAAACTAAATTTCAGATTTTTTCGATATCATTTGACTAGTGATCAAAAGATCTCAAAATTGAAAATTTTAATGGCCGATGTGGTGTGTTTGTCAGTTTAACGGTGTAAAACAATCCAAATGCGATGAAAATTTTATAGAAAATTCTTTTCACTATTTAGAGTAAGATCAGTATATCTGATCTTGAATTTAAATCTTTTATCATCATTTATGAGATTTTTATTTTCAGCCCGTTCAATTTTAGACTACTTGTTTGATAGGTAAATGATATCGAAAATGATTATGAAATTTAGTTTCTAAATATTTCATAGTGTAGAATCAAGTCTAACGGAGCCGAATCGTCGATTTGGAAGCCGCCATTCATCGAAAACAACTTCGGTAGCAGGAGCGCTCCGTCTACCGATAGATATAGTAGCTCTGTTCTATATATATATATAATATACATGCTTCCAGCTCGTTTTCGATGTTGCGACTTTCGAATCGTCGATCGCTCCGTTAACAATTGATCTAAGTATTTGGCGGTACATAGAAAATAAATTTCATTATTTTTCGATATCATTTGCCTAGTGATCAAATGGGCTCAAATCATAAATTTCAATGGCCGTAGTGAGCCGTTTGCAAGTTTAACGGTGTAGAAATATTCAATATCGTGAAATTTTAATAGAAAATTTTTTATACTATATAAACAAGATCAATATCTTTGATTTAAAATTTTAATGTCATATTATTACATTTTGTAAGATTTTTATTTTCAGCCGTTGATTTTGAGCCCTTCGTTCACTAGGCAAATGATATCTAAAATCATAAAATTTATTTTCTAGGTACTTCAATACTCTAGATCAAGTTTAACGGGAGCCATCGACGATTCGAAAGTGCGCAGCATCGAAACAGCGTGGAACACGGAAGGCTCCGTGCTTCTGATAGCATAGTAGCCTCACATTATATATATATATATATATATATATATATAGAGAGAGAGAGAGAGATGAGAGAAGAGAGAGAGAGAGAGAGAGAGAGAGAGAAGCGCTAGTCTGGTATGCTATTGGTAGTACGGAGCTTTCGTGCTATCAAGTTGTTTTTAATGTTGCGGCTTTCAATATCAACGATCGGGATCATCGAGGAGGGAGTGGAGCGGTCGAAGAAGGGCTCCAGATGTTGCGAGCGATCTCCAAGAGGGCCTGCTCGTTGGGGCAGCGAATGGCGAAGAGTCCGCGACAGAGCAGAGGCGGCGGCGAATGATAGAGAGGGCAAGTAATAGATCTGAAAGGGGAAGCGTTCACGTAAAATTAAAACATAATTAAAAGATAGTGGATCCTAGCCTCAAATTAGCTCTTAAATTAAGAAGATAAGATTAGAGAGGAGAGAAAGTTCTGAATTAAAAGATAGTGGGTCCATAGCTCTCAAATTAGCTCTTAAATTAAGAAGATAAGATAGAGAGGAAAAAGTAACGTGTATGAAAAGAGGAAGCGTTTTACGAAAAGAGAAAGCATTTCAGATAAAATTAAAAATAAAATTAAAAAATAATGAATCTTATAGCCCTCAAATTAAGGAGGTATAGGTATAGCCGCAGAGCGGTGGAAAATTCATATAGAAGTATAGATAGATAGGTAGATATCTTCAATCAATAACAATACAAAGTATATATTATGGTATTAATTTGTTGAAACATAGAATTGATCAAAGCATGCACGAGGTCTAGAAAAACACAACGGGATACAACGCACACCAACAGCAAAGATACCAAGTCCCAAACTTCATTATTAATATGGGGCCCAATAAATAAATATCATTGATTTGCTCCGATTAATATCCATATATATTTTAAAATACTTTTTTATTTTTAATAAATTATTAAATATATGTGTACGTAGTTGATTACAAGGAACCTTTTAAAAGGCCAAAAAAAAAAAAAAAGAAATATCCCGCATTGGGGGACACCTATCACTCTCGTGGGCCCCACAGGTCATGGTGATTATAATCCCACATGTAACCGTTACACCGTAATATGCCCCGGGGTCCTCGCGTGCCTAATAAATTATCATCATCCACGTGGCCACAAGACGACATCGGTGGGTCCCGCTAATCTTTGCGTATTCCGCTTCCCCGACGCAAGCTGACGTGGCACGACATGTACCGTCCGATTATCCGACGTGGCGGTGGACAGTGGACAGTGGACAGTGGACAATGTTGTACCATTATTTCTGGGTAAAAATGTATCGGCAGTCCCTGCTGTTTTCAAATTTTACGGTTTCATCCCTACACGTTTCATTACTCATTTTTATCTACCTTAAATTTGGTTAAAATTATCTTATAAAAAAAATATAATATTTTAATATCAATGATTGAAAATGTAATAGACGTGAAATATTTAAAAACTAAAATATATATATATATATATATATATATATATATAGACTAAATTGCAACGTAAGGATCTTACGGAAAATACTTATATATTTTCTCTATTATCCTATACGAGTAATTTTATATTTAATTTTAACTGGTCGACTGATAAAGAGAAATATTTATAAATTTATATAGATAAATAGATAATTATGTAATTAATTCTTAATAAAAGTATGAGGACAAAATTATAATAATGATATAATAAGATGAGTATCAGTCATTTTCTCCGTATTATTATTATTATTATTAATTAATTATTAATTATTTATTGTAGCCCTTTGGTTTCCCATTTCCCTCGAAAACGACTCCGAATCCGAAACGGAACTCGTCGCTTCTATTTATTTTTATTTTTAATTTATTTATTCATTTAATAATTAATTAATTAATTATTTTATTTATTTAAATCCTTCTTTTTTTCTTTTTTTTTTTTTCTCTTGTGTATTAATAAACCGATCGAAGCGGAAACGAAGGGGGAAAAAACGGATCGAAAAGAGTCGGGAAAAATCGCGAGAAAATACCCCGAAATTCCCCATTACCCTCTCGGACTCCTCTCCTCGATCCCTCTACGCCCACGACCCGATGACGCTTCCTCTTCCTCTCCCCATGGCGAGGTTTCAATCCATCCCTGCGTTTCCTCTAGGGTTTCGTTTTTTGCTGTTCTAGGGTTTCGATTCTTTTGGAGCTGAGCTGTTGAGGTGGTTTATTTGGCTTGTTAGGCGTTTTTGAGGCTTAATCAGGGGTGGGTTTGGTGAAAAAGTTTGAGAATTTTCGATCTGTCGGTGGTTTGTTGGGAGAAGACATGTCCGGGCATCTCGATCGTTTAGCTAGGCCATGTGAGTTGCTTTCTTTTCCTGCGTAATTCTTATTGGTTTTAGTTTGGTTCTTTTTTGATGTTTGATTGTGATTTGATGTTGTGTTTTGTGTTATGGATATGGTGAAGTTGTGGAATTCTTAATTACTTTTGGTAGGAAAAAATAAATGCTTTGAGAATTAATATAAAAAATATAGCGCGATTCTTCTGCTATGCTCTTGTTAACTATTTGTTCTGTGATTGAATGAACTGAACTGTGTATATTTAGATTGTCGCATAGTTTCTCTGTGATCATAATGCCGAGTTTATGTTGGCGTTATCGACTCGATTGTGTGGGAAAATTGGGGTTTCCTTAATGGAATAGAGCATAAAGAAAATGGTTATACAGTGAATTTTATAATTTAGTGAAACATATCAGAGATATAGCTCAAGATCCGATAAAAAACCATACGAAACTTGTAATAGGATTGCATGGAATAACCTATTGAGTGAACCTTTGTATGATTTTTTGGTTCTTAAACGAAACTTTTCATCGTCAGTTGGTTGAGATCCTGAGACCTCTCCTCTTCCCCCTGCAATTTTTAAATTGCCTTACTGTAATAGTAAAAAAATAGTTTTGCTAGGTTATAACATGTGATTTCTTTGGTTATTATCTAGAGAGATTAGGAAAGTTTATTATAAATCCATTTCTAGACTTTTTCATTCCTTTTGGGAGTGCACTGTTCAACTGTTGCCACAAGCACATAGCATCTTCCGCATGAAGGGCAGCAACACTGACACGGTCATTTAAGGGGCCATAATAAAGCCCCTTTCATGTCCTTGCATACCGTAGCTCATAGCCTATTGGCATGACAAAGTTTTCTTGTGTTAGCCTTGCTGATTGGCATCCTTGACTCTGTCAAAAATGCTTGATGGGCAGATATGATTCATTTTTTGCTATTGCACTTTTTGATTCCTTTGTGCATGAAGCATATGCAGTTCTGATGCAGGAGAATGGATGGGTAATACTTGTATAATTATCTGAAGAATGATCTAGATCTATGTTTATACCATGCTATTGCTATTTTAAAGATGACTTATTGTTGTCTTTCTTATTTGCATATTTCACGCCTTGCCTGGAAAAATGATTTCATCTTTGTGTACTCTTCAATAATAATATGTAGGTTAGGAAGTTCTCTATCATCAAGCTCTTCGATCTAATTCTCCAGTTGATAAATTGAGCAATGAGCACTGGTGTTGATAAATACCTATGAAATATTAGTTTTGCAACTGTCACCAGTTCACCTGTATGATTAATGACATGCTAAACTTTTAAATCCTGCTATTCTGTTATCTTTTCCATCTGTACTGTCTTTATTGAATTTTTTTCTATACTTTTCTTGTTTTAGTGATAAGGAAATATTGTAGAAAGAAATATAATAGCAGAATATATCTCTGCAGGTTTTGAGGGGATCTCATCTAGTGGTGATGAGAGGAAAGACTGCAAATCGGATAATGATATCTCAGAAAATGATAAGAGGACCAGAATGGGCTCCTTGAAGAAAAAGGCGATGAAATTCCGGCGCTCTTTGAGGAGAAAGAGTAAGAAGGGTGATAATAGAGTAGTGTCGATTGAGGATATAAGGGATGTTGAGGAGCTACAGGCTGTTGATGCATTTCGTCAGGCACTAATTGCAGATGACTTGCTGCCTCCGAGGCATGATGATTACCATATGATGTTAAGGTATCTGCTATTAATGTTAATTTGAGATTCCCTGGCTTCTAAATGTAGCTGTGGTTTATGTTTTCTAAAAACTTCTCTTTGCATATGAATTGGGTATATTTGTTGTTAGGTTCAAAATTGAGAAACCTCTGACTGTCCATTGTCAGATGAGCGAACATGTTAATCTGCTTAGGTTCTTCCTTTCACATCAAGGAAAGCTCATGAGGAAAATTATGTTGGCATAGGGCATTTTTGTTCTTCTACAGTGATGCCAGGATTTTTCACCACTTGATGGGAAACTATTTGCATTTACCAGGTGGAAATTCCATGTAATGTTTGTGAAAGCTTTTGTTGAAGTTGCTTTCTGGAAAAAGTGAGAGAACAAGGATTGCCTAGACTAGACTTTTAGTTATTTGCTTTTGGTTTTTTGCCTGCCACATAGGTCTTGTTGCACATGATTACTGATTGTGGGGCTGATGTACATTCAGTGAGATCCGAAGTTGAATTGTCATGTAATCTGCTTACACATTTCATTTTAGTTAAAATATTTTGGTGCGAAGAAATTTCATGGTTTTGATTTGAACATAGTAAAAAGTCATATGATGGTTGGTATAATCCAGCAACATATTGAAATAAAGGATTATGACCTCTAGTTGTCTTAAAGAATTTTCACCCTTTCTCATTCGATTGTAATGAGAAGGATTATAGATCTAAGCTTGGACTTTGCTCTTGACAATTTATAGAATGTAAATCATTCTTCTATGGAATATTTAAATTTTATTAGTTTTAGTTCCATGATTTCTACCACCTGAGGCTGGTCGTGTGAGTGGAAAACCTGAATTTGCTGTGTAATTTCTTGGCCCTTAACTTTATTGGTGGCTCACTCACCTTACCTTGCTTTAAGATATATCAAACTCTGCAAATCTGTTAGTTAACAAAAGTGCGACAACGCAAACTATTCAAATATGATAATTAATGAAAGTGCAAAAGCTAGTCTTTACTTGTTTTTTCACGCTGTTGTTTTTTGTAACAACATAAGCTAACATAATTATTTCTTCTTTACCTTAGATTTTTGAAAGCACGAAAATTTGATATCGGAAAGGCAAAGCATATGTGGGCAGAAATGCTTCAGTGGAGAAAGGAATTCGGCACGGATACTATTATAGAGGTATTTCTTATGCACATCCAGCTTTTCAATGTCTTATCTTGATTACAAGATATTCCTGTGGAATGCAATAGCTATTCCTTGTCTCTTTGAGATGGGTAGGTGCAACAAAGTTGATTAATCTCCTTGTGGAAATTATTGGCAACGAAAGATTAAATAAGATAACATGTACAGTACATGCTACAATGCTTATGCTATCCTCACATGGAGAGACAACATTTAATATAGTGTGTGTATGTGTATATAGAGCTAGGCTACTATGCTTTCGAAAGTATAGAGATCTCTGTGCTTTGAAGTTGTTTTCGACGATGGGACATCCGATTCAGCGATTGGCTATGTTAGACATGATCTACAATGTTAGAACTATCTAGAAACCAAATTTCATAATTTTTGATTTCGTTTGCCGAGTGAACGAGTAGCCTCAAAATGAACGGTTGAAAATAAAAATCTCACCAAAAACAGTAATAAAAGACTTAAATTTTAAATCGGAAGTATTAATTTTTCTTTTGATGGTGAGTATTAACTTTTTCTGTGGGAGTAATACTTGACATTTAAAATTATCTGCAGGAAGATGCCAGTCCTCTGCATAAATATTCCATTTATCGTCATAAAACATATAACCGATCTGCTAAATAGTTATAACTAAATAAGGAGAAAAAAAAGAGATGCCAACTACCTGTATGGATACGCCCAACACAACTATGGAAAGGTGCAAACCCCATACCTCTGGTTTGGTCTGTAGTACATGTTGTTTGTGGCAAAGGTAAAATTTTTTTTTTTACCTGTGAGTGCATCTCCTACTTTGATTGGTAAATGCTGTGTATGTAGGGGTGTCAAACGGGCCGGGCGGCCCGCGGCCCGCCCGGCCCGGCACGAGAGTGGGCCGGGCCAGGCACGGCACGAGTACTGTAGGAGTGCGGCCCCGGCCCGGCCCGCCCGGCCGGCCGGTTAAATCGGGCCGTGCTGGGCCTTGCTCCCCGGCCGGCCCGCACGGCACGGGCCGCGCCGACATAGACCTGGGCCGTGCGGGCCTAGAGAGTACCCAGGCCGGCCGGAGCACGGCACGGCCGGCCGTGTGGCCAGGCCCTCCCGAGCCGGGCCCAGGCAGGGACTTGGGAGTGGGTACAACCAACTCCCAAGACCTGCACCACCCAACTCCCAATACTTTGGAGTTGATCTGTTTCTTTGGGACTCCAACAGTCAAGTGGCTTTGGGAGTTGGGCTTGGACTTAAATGCCCTTCCAACAGTCAAAAATTTGACTGTTGGAGGGTATTTTGGTCCAAAAATTTTAATTTAAAATAATTTAAAATTTTAATATTTTTATAACTATATTTTAAATTTTAATTTTTTTACTGCTATATTATTTTTAAAAAATTAATATTTTATTTTTATTTTTTAAATATTTAAATATTTTTAAATAAAATTAATAAAATAAAAAAAGGGGCCCGAGCCCGGCCCGGCCTGCGCCGGCACGGCCGTGTAGTCGGCCGGGGGCCGTGTTGGGCCGGGTTCCAATGACTTTGGCCCGGCACGGCACGGCCCGATTTTGGGGCCGGGCCGTGCCGGGCTGCCCTCCAGCCCGTTTCGGCCCGGAAAATGTGGGCCGTGCCCGGCACGGCCCACATTACATCCCTATGTGTATGTTAATTGTAAACCAGCTAGTTCACTGGGTCGATCTGTGAATAGCTCATGCTACTCAGGGGTGGTAATTTTGTGGACGAGTTATGACTACACGCATATAGGGTTCGTGGGTGAGTATTGAAAGGAGGTAACAGGTGCAAGAACATGGATTGAAGATCAACCTGTTTGCTAGTTTCTATCAATACTATATTTCTACATTAGCATATTGGCAGTTGGCATGGTCTTTAGTATGTATTAATAACAAAGAATAGATTTAAGTTGGTCTTCCAACTGTGTCTTCTAGATACTTATATTTGTATTGACATACTATTTCCATCTTGACTGGTACAGATTCATTGGCATTCAATTCTTTAGTTGAATAAATTTTTTGAAGTTTTGATTTCAAGTATATCCTTGGTACAATTAATCTCCGAGGTTTCCCTTGTTGACTAAACCTCTCAGATTGCAAGTGCTAATTGGGAGAGATGAATTTGTTATTTATTCTACTATAGAAAATCCTTTGTTGTTAGCGATGCAAAGATATTAGTCGCTTAATAGGATTTACTTTGGGGATTCTGTCAACGTACATCTGCTTGATGTCTTTATCAGGACTTCGAGTATACAGAGCAAGAAGAAGTTCTGCAGTACTATCCACAAGGTTATCATGGTGTGGATAAGGAGGGGAGGCCGGTTTATATAGAAAGGTTGGGAAAGATAGACCCCAACAAGCTAATGCAAGTAACAACCATAGATCGATATGTAAAATATCATGTCAAGGAGTTCGAGAGGTGCTTCCAGATTAAGTTTCCAGCTTGCTCGATTGCTGCAAAGAAGCACATAGACTCATCTACGACTATACTCGACGTTCAAGGCGTGGTACGTCTACGTAGTGAACCACTGCTTGCACCCAGTTTGTCTCATTAAAAATTCTTCTGTTGTTCTACAATACTAATATTCATAAGCTTTTCATCTTAAGGGGATGAAGAACTTCAGTAAACCTGCAAGGGATCTAATTATGCGGTTGCAAAAGATTGACAATGACAATTATCCAGAGGTACATAATTTGTGTTTTCATGCTTTTAATTTGACATCACGAGTCAGGATTATTACACTTCTTGAGAATATTTATTGCTATGATTATTCCTTTGGTTAGAATTTGCAATGGTGTTAGGGAACTCACTCAAATGATGGTGCTGATATAACTTTTTTTTTTTGCTGCAGACATTGTACAGAATGTTTATTGCTATGATTATTCCTTTGGTTAGAATTTACAATGTTGTTAGGGAACTCACTCAAATGATGATACTGATATAACTTAGTTTTTTTTTGCTGCAGACATTGCACAGAATGTACGTTGTTAATGCTGGTCCAGGTTTCAAGATGTTATGGAACACAGTGAAATCTTTTCTTGATCCCAAAACTGCTTCGAAGATTCAGGTAACCAACTGTGCTTCATTCCTTTTCTTTTGATCTTAGAAGTTAGCTTTCCGGGATAAAAGGACCTTTTTTTTTTAATTATTTCTTCCAGGTTCTTGGTGCCAAGTTCCAAAGTAAGCTGCTTGAAATAATCGATTCAAGGTCTGAGCTCTTCTATTTGTTCATTTATTGTTTTGCTCAAAGATTTTGTCCTGATATTTTGTGGTACTTTTGGAATGCAGCGAATTGCCTGATTTTCTTGGTGGTTCTTGTACATGCACTGAATATGGAGGCTGCCTTAAATCTGATCGTGGTCCATGGAAGGATCCTAACATACTGAAGGTTTCTCTCTGTCTACCCATTGATCTAGCTGTAGACATTTTTTATATCCTTGCCATGCAGCTTGATATTTTTTCTATTAAACAGATGGTCCTCAACGGTGAAGCAAACTACGCAAGGCAAATTGTTACCATTTCCAATAGTGAGGGGAAGATCATCGCTTATGCTAAGCCGCAGTATCCCACTGTAAAGTTCCAGTCTTTTTACTTCTTAGACATAACATTTTTCAATTTTGTATTTAAAGTTGATTCTTTCTCTCTTGTTGGACCAGATAAAAGGAAGTGATACCTCTGCTGATTCTGGGTCAGAAGCTGAAGAAGTTATCTCACCAGTAGCAGTGAGGCCTTGCAATTTAAACCCTCAGTTGACCCCAGTCCATGAAGAGGTAATGCCATTCTAACTTGGTATCAATAAATCTATAAAAAGGAAGTGATCTCTTGTTTATTCACAGAGATAGTATTCGGCAAGTTTAATTTTGATGGCTAATTTGGTTCTTGATTTTCTCTGCCTTCTATATCTGTTATCTTCTTTTACTTTCTCACTGTTCAGCTACCAGATTTGGTACCATAATAGGTAGAAGCCTCTCTATCATCAAAGCACTGATTAATCTTTCAGGATGCTAGCACTATACAAATGCAGTTATTTGCTTGCATGATATTGGCCAGCATGGACCACAAGTAAATGTTCCTCTACTTTTGCAGACTAGTGTTTTGGAACTTGCTGAGGAACACCAAATCCCATGCTAATATCTCTCTATTTTTGTATCTTCTATATTGTAAATATCGCCCTATAATTGTAATGCTAAGTCTAGTTGCTTTGGAAAGTGAATGAAGTGCAAGGTTTTAAGTGCCGCCCCGTGCCGTACGCCCCGTGCCGTACGGCACGGGGCGTGCCGTACCGTGCCCCCAAGAAGGGAGCACGGTACAGGGGGGGTATGGCACCCCCCCTGCGTCTCGCGGCATGTTGTTGCGTGCCCCACGAGACAAAGCGGCACGCACCAACGTGCCGCCGGCACGTACCGGCGTGCCGCCGGTTTTTTTTAATTTTTTTGGCTGTTTGGCTTTTTTTTTTTTGTTCTTTGGGATACAGACCCCCCCCCCCCCCAGGCCATCTATATTGTATTTTTTTCATTTTCTCTTATTTTTTTGACATCGTGATTGCTTTTTGTCAACTCTTTTTTTTTTCTTCCTTTTGGCTTTTTTTTGGCCTTTTCTTTATTAAATTAAAAACTTATAATTTAACTTCTTATTATCTGATCCATACCGCCGGGGGTAAAGGCTTCGCCCCCCGCACCCCCCTCGGATGTCTGTGGTGGAAGCGGAGGGCTCGGGCACCGTGAAACTTTTGGTGAATCAGGGAAACAAAAATTGATTTTCTAAACAAATTTTGATCATATATTTTTTTAAAGAAAAAAAAAAAATGTAATTGTGGTATTATTCTGGTTGTTCTAGTCATTATATACTTCATAATCGAATCAATATATAGAAACAAAAGAATAGTTGTACTTTTCAAATAAAAATAAAAGAATTTTAATTTCTATTCTACATCAGGTATAGTTGTACTTTATATACAAAATGATTACATGTATGTTAATTGATGAATATAGTAAGCTATACATAGCAAATATTAATAATTATTTGTCTAAATCTTTTAAAATAACATTATAAAAACTTATTGGAACAAAAAAAACTTAAATAAGTCCGTGCCAAAGCGTGCCAGTAGGAGGTCATGCGTATCCATCGGCACGCGCATGTACCACGTGTCGGCACGGAAGCGTGCCCGTGCCGTACCGTGCCAGAGAAAGAGCGGCACGCTCCCGTGCCACAGCACTTTAAACCTTGATGAAGAGTACCAAATCCAGTGCAAGATCTGTATCTTTTATATTGCCTGCCTTTATAGATTTACTGCTGTATAATCTGGATCTTTCACAAATCCACTTAAATAGGGTATAAAATGCCTAGATGGCTGAATTGTCAAAATATTTTCTGCAAAGTAAGTGGTTGCAATAATTTATGTTATGTTCTATGTCACACGCCTGTCCAAGTCTGATGTACATTGGATGTAGGATGCGCAGCCGATGCGCTTCTGCTGCACGTCCCGATAAATTTTAAAAAATAAAGATGCAGCGGGGACTCGTGTGGTGCCAGCAATGATGATGATTTCAGAGAGAGAGAGGGAGGGAGGGAGGGAGACCGAGGCGATACAGAAGCTCGGGTCAAAGTCACTTAGCTCTTTGGACTGAAAAATTGAAAGACAGGTGAACCAGAAAAGATATTAAAAAATCAAACCAGTCTGATACAGTTTAACCAGTTGTTTGAATAATTAAAAATTGTAGCCAAACAGGAAATTCTTTATTCTAGAATCTTTGAACCCAAACCAAATCGGTTTTGCAAAAAAAGTTTTTTATTTGGTTAAAGTCTATTTATTATCTTTAAAATATTAATATAAATAATATACATATTACTATAGTAAAATTAATATTTTATTAATTCTGTCCCTGCCATGTCAATGTTCTAATTTTTTCAAAGTTGTTGAGTAGCTCTGTCCGAGTCGTGTTGTGTCCCTTATCCGTGTAACATAGGTTATGCTTTATTTTGCGGCCTAACTTTGGGTCTTTTTTTTTTTGTTTATTGGTGCCATTTCTTGGTGTTCATTTTCCTTATCATCTTGCTTAGTCTTTTACTCTATTGTTTTTCATAGTTAATGTTTTTCATTAAAGACATTATGAATTGATTTGTGTGACTATACATTTTTTAAGCTAAGAACCCTTGGAGTAGATGAATTTCAACTTATCCAGATGAGTTGCTTGAATTACTATGCAGGCAAAACTGATGGGTGCTGTTTGCAGAGCTAGTTCCTCTGCAATATTAGAAGAATCTGTTCCTGTAATTGACAAGGTCATAGATGAAGGGTGGAGCAGTGAAGGTGCTAGTCCAAAATGCTCTACGTCAAAAGGTTTCTTCTGACTGACATTTATCTTACTCTTTCATTTGGAAAAGTTTCTTCCACTTTTGAAAACCTCATCTTCAGCCACGTGCTTTCATAGTAATGGATACACTAATGTTGAGTTCTCTTACTGATTCCAGAAATATATCGCACATTTGCCAATTGCCGGTAGATTATGGTATTTTTACAGGACCAAGGGAATTAGTTTAGATTCAAGTTATAGAAGCTCCATTTCCAATTTGAGTGTTTAATTTCTGTGAAACTACCACATAAGCCAGGAAGTTTCAGTTTTCCTGGTGTTACCGAATATGATTATGTAGTCGAATAGGGTGAGTGCTAGTATTCACTATTCATATTGTCATTTAAATGCAGTTAAATTGTACCTAAGCTACTTTTCTGATATCCCTGTGTGTGTGTGTATATATATATATTATACAAAATAGATTTTTAATTGCAGGCAAGATCAAACTTGTTGTTCACAGGCTTGTAGAATCAACTAGATTTTTCTTGTGCCTTTTTGGTTAATATTACCATTCAAAATTCTGAGGCACCTCAAAGTCCTGAGGCACGTCAAGGAAAAGTAAATGAGGGTAATCCTGAATTAGTACTTTGCGTCCATTCCTTAAGCAATAGTGCATATAACTATGAAGCTTGTGCTCCTTTCATCTTCTCTACTTTGTTAGCTCGCTTGTTAGCGTTCCATTTAAGTGTTTTTACTTTTTAAACCCTAATAAGAAGCAAAATCTCCAATTCCGTCATCATGGTTGGAGATATCAGCCACAATAATTGAAAGGAAAGGTTTGGCAAAAATTGATTAGAGAAATGTGACAACTCTAGTCTAAGTTATAAAGGGCAACAACATTGAAGACAGGAGAATTGTAGTGGTAGCAGCAGCTTCAAAGGTAAGAACGGGGGAAGGGGCAGCAATAGGATCCAATGAGCGAGAAGAGGTGTATAAGATTGGAAGAGATAAAAGTAAATTTTGTGAAAGGGAGAAGAGAATAGCCTAACAGCTTTCAGAGAATAAATTCAAAAATCCAAATCTGTCTGTTAAAGGATGTTAAACAATTGTTTTCTTCAAAAGATTAAGCTATCAGAGAACGGTGTTTTATATATTTTATGTCAACACTTCCTCTCACATCTGGATTCGAGACATTTTAATAAGCCCAAGGTGTGGACTTAATTAAATAGGAGAGCCTGGCAGAATTCGAACTCAGGACCTCTTGCTTTGATACACTGTTAAAGAATGTTATACAACTATTTTTTCTCTAAAAGCTTTAACTATCAGAGAATGGTGTTTTATATATTTTATGTTCAACACTGCCCATACCCTAGAATGATCTGCCAGCTATTTGAGGGTAATATGAGCATTGATGTCATTAGGTGTATCTATCAGATCCTTACAGGCCCTTTTGAAGTATCTAACTTTCCGGAGTTTTTAAACATGGGGAAAGTATGATGGAAGAATCCCTATAGCCAGGCAATTGGAAAGACGAGATCTTGCTTATCTAATCCTTTTCACGCCTAAATAAGAACCTAGAAAGGAACCGAGTTTGCGCAGCTTGGTTCAATTGCCTGTCTTACTAACTCCATGGAAACTAGAAAGTGCCCAGATGATATTCGACGTGCATTTTGACATGCAATTCGAGCTATTGTACCTTTTATAGTTTGTATGAAGTATACACTGATAAGTGAAAGAACTTATGTGACGCATGGACATTGTCTTAACCGTCCCTTACATTATATGTAAGGGAACGTAAGGGGTGAGCATAAGTCGGTTCATTCGGATTTAGAGGGTTTTTTTTCTCTCCAAATCAAACTAAACTAATTAGAAGGATGAACCGGACTGAACAGAACCGTAATAATTTGGTTTAGTTCGGTTGGTTTATTCGGTTTGAATAGAAAATTATGTGGCCTATTATAATGCTCCAATTATTCGGTCATCATCTATAGGCTAACATGTTTCAAACTTAAAATTTCGGTTTATTTGTTTTCTTGGTTCTCAATTTTACTAAACCGAGCTGAATTATTTCACTAACTCAACCGAATAAACCAAAATAACTTGTTTTGTTTGATTATTTGGTTTATAGATTGAATAGTGCTCAACTTTAGGAGCAGTTAGCATATGATTGTATGTATTCTATTATGTTTTGCATGTATGCATTGGTCAGTATGCATCATGGCTGTTTATTTTTCTGATGAAACATATTGCTCTCTCTCTCTCTCTCTCTCTCTCTCTCTCCCATGTTGGATTTTTGCCTCTAAACATGCTATAATCCTTTATCCAGGTGCAGTTGCTTTATTCAATCTAGCTAAGTATCCCGAAGGGGTTCGAGTTCGAATTTTTACGGCCATTACCATATTTATCATGAGCCTTGTGACGGTGCTTCGTTCTGTTACCAATAAAGTGACTAAGAGACTAACGGACGAACATTTTGAGAGTGATTCTCTCTATGGGGAATTTCCTCAAGAATCTCAGCCTAAGGAGGAGTTCCGTCCTCCATCACCTTCTCCTGGATATACAGAGAAAGACCTCCTCTCATCAGTTCTTAGAAGGCTTGGAGAGCTGGAAGAAAAGGTTAACATGCTTGAGTCTAAACCTTCTGAGATGCCTTCTGAAAAAGAAGAGTTGCTCGAGGCTTCTGTCCGCCGTGTTGATGCATTAGAAGCTGAGCTTATTTCTACGAAGAAGGTAAGAGTACTCTGTGATTCAGTCTCGATTCAGCACCTCAATGTACTTCATTCTTTGGTATATCTTCAGTTGGTAAGTTGCACTGAGGTCTGTGGTTTCTAGTGTAATTTAAGTTTGGGTAAATCACAATAAACCCTCCCTGCAGTTTACAAGTCTCAACTGCCCTTTTGCATTTTTTTAATTTTTATTATTATTATTTTTTAACTTCAATTGACACCTCTTGCCATTAGTTTTTTCTGTTAAATTTAACTCTTTCTGGCAGCAGTTGAAGAAGCTCTCTCTCTCTCTCTCTCTCTCTCTCTCTGTGGCAGTAGTTGAAGAAATAAGAAGAAAATGAAAGAAGTAACGAAAGAACAAAAAAGTAGAAAGAAAAGTAGAAGAAAAAGGAACGAAAAAGACGAGAAGATGAATAGTAGTAAATTACTATGGATGCATTCACATTCTAGGTCTATCTGCCTTATTGGCGGCCTTCCTATAGTCGCTCCATCCATAGTCTCTCCATTGTTGTTGTTGCTGCAAAGGCCACCGATGCTTTCAATGGCTCACCCATTGTCTCCATTGAAACCTAATTCATTGCTGGTATTTTTGCCAACCATATAGAACCCCTCGTCTTTCTCGATAGTCATTATTGTCGAGGGCAATGATATGTTCATCCTTCATGACCGTCACTTTCATGCGTGAGGTCGATCCCTCTATTGTCATTGTTACTTTTGTAGATGAGTTGGACAAGGAAAGGCTGTGAATAAAGTGGCCATGATGGTTTACAACTTCTCTTCTTCTCCTTCCAACCCCCCACCCACCTCGAGAAAGAGAGTACCTAACAATAGGGGGTATTTAAGAATGTGGCCAAGTGCGGGGGGTAGAGAGAGAGATGGTATTTAAGAATGTGGCAAATTGCAGGGGGGTTATTTGAAATGCAAGGGGGAGGGAGAGAGGAAACCTAACAACAGGTGGGTATTTGAGAATGTGGATAAGTGCAGGGTGGTAATTTAAGGTGGTAATTGAGACACCATGTAAAGTGTAGTTTTTTTTTTTTGTGTGTGTAATTTAGCTTTTAAGTTTTTCGGGTCCTAATCTTTCCATTTGGTGTGGCCATACCCTTTTGGTTAAGTTCTTTCATCAAATCTGTTAAAAATTTCTTATCATTAATTTACTGCCACATATGTGACTTTGAACTTCTCATATAGCGATTAGGTGGGTACCTTGGCCAATTCAATCGAAAGAATTTAATGAAGTTGCAACCATAATGCAAGGTTAGGGGCTCGATTGTAGCAATTGAGATTGAGATCGAACTGAAATCTCCTACAAATGGGTGGGGACCTCTGGCGCTATGTACTCCTTATAATTTCATAGACTGAGATTTGCTGGAGATAGAACTGAAATCTCCTACAAACGGGTGGCGACCTCTGGCGCTATGTACCCCTCATAATTTCATAGACTGAGATTTGCTCTGCTATTTCTCATACTTAGCCATATATATCTGGGACGAGAGGACTGTTAGTTAATCTAGTTTGATGATCATGCTCTCATTTCATCCAGAGCTTCTAATCTGCAATAAATAAAATTGAAGTGTTGGAGATGTTCCACCATGCACAAGAGGACCGCCAGTTAATCTGCTGTTTTTACCACTAGAACAAATGAAAAACTCTCTTGATTAATGTTTAGCCGGTTGCTTCAGGCTAAAATATTTTAAACTTTTGATATAGAATTGTCCTGCTATTATGATAACATTCTACTTGATGATTATATGGTGTGTGCGTGCATATAGTTTCATGCTAATAAAGTTTTTACTGTTGTGCTGCTTATGAGCACAGGCCCTGCATGAAGCTCTGATGAGGCAAGAGGAACTACTTGCGTACATTGATTGGCAAAAGGAGGCAAAGTTCCGGGTATATTTATCGGCTTCCTTTACTTTCACTTACCGAAGCTTTTATTTCGGAGCCCAGTAAAGAAAATTTATGTGAATGTGCAATCTTCTTTATTTTGTTTTCCTTTTTTTAGTAACTAATTTTAGAAGGTCTCACATGCTTATTTTTTCTTGCAGAAGAAGAAATTTTGCTTCTGAAGAATTGGTTTGCATGATCTCTATTGCCCTCCGTGCTTGGTTGGTAATGTAACTACATTTTATAATGTGTGTATAGGTTTTAAAGTATATGTATAATGATAGTGATTCGGGGAGAATCACTTGTGTCTATATAAAATGTATGATCGAGATGTCTCTTCTTTTGAGGGAAAGAGAGAGTCCCAAAAATCACCTGTGAACTTTGCCCAATTTATAATTCACCACCTGAATTTTCAAATGTTGAACTTTGCTACCTGAACAATAATTCCTTCGAAATCCACAACAAAACCCTCATTTCTGTTAATTTGATCAAATCTCTCCTGGTTATGTGATTGTGTGCGACTCAGAATTTTGAGCGAAATTATCAGTTCGACGGAGTCGGGAGCTTTGTAGTGTTTTGCAAGAGAATCATTTTTTTAGGTGGTAGATTGCATTTGTTTGAAGTTCAGGTGATGAATTATACAAATTGGCTGAGTTTTAGTTGGTTCTGGGGCTTTTTCCTCTCTTCTTTTCTTTCATCTTTATAGTTTGATACTGTAGAGAGTAATACATCGAATGAGATAATGAGGACATAAGAGAAACACAACTGTGTTATGCTGTATTTAAGGCCCATGCTTGTAATGAAAATATATGAACCACAAATATATGTAGTAATAATTTCCTTCATGTTTGAAGAATCATTCTTTAGATGTTACACTGTTGAAACCGGCATCTAAATTGCGAGGAGGTGATCTTTAACTTTAATCTTCGAATCAGTGCCAAAAGCAATTCTCTTTGCTGCTTCTCATTATGCATTTTACAAACAACACATTGTTATGAGTACTAATTTGTTGTGATTGTGAGTTTACAGCTTTGTAGATTCAATGATTCGAATAAACAATCATTGTAAGTTTTTCTTTTTATTTTTTTATTTCTCTCAATAAGCCCTTCCAACAATTACAAAAGCTTCATGTTTTGAGATTTGGTGTTTATTGAATCTTAGTGTTTATTGAATGTATATGCCTTTGCATTTGTAGCCATAAAAAGAACTCTTAAACCTTTCGTTGTTTTGTGTTGTTTCGGTTAAGCGTGTATGTTTTTGGCCTTGAGATTTACCCAGTGAATAAATTATCACTGCATAAAAAAGTTATCTATCAATTTTCATTCTCTATTAATTCGCTGGTTTTAAATTGATTCAGAATTTTAAATGTTTGTTGAATTTGACCGCGGAACTTCGCCAAAGCAACTTAAACAAGCTGGTAAAACGGCAGTAATAATGCTCAAAGGAGTATAGTTATAATTATATATGCTGAATAAATTATTTTGCCATTGCAAATTTCCATATCTTTAGAAATGAAGAACATCTCTTTTATTTTGATGTAAACGTTTATATAACTTGATATTTTAAATAACTTTAGCAACGCTTTTGTAGATAATCACTTAAAACTTCGATATTTTTCGGCTTATTTCGAGGGGCATGTAATAGTCCAAAAGGTTTGGAAGTATTTGCTATTGCTATTTTGGCGCCTTTGGTCAAAAGATTCTGAATAATTTCTTTTTAAACTTTAGAGTGACTATTTCTATTTAAAAAAACAAAAACAAATCGGCGGTGACGGTCTCCAATGTGAGACAGTTTTATCCGGCATTAACTGTTATGTTGAAATTCGTGCTGTCCACCTTACCTCCGTCGCCTATGTTTAGGAGATTGTCTAATGATGTCTCTTTCAGACCAAGGCGGCGGACCCGGCTCACCACCACTGCCGCAACACAACCCTAGTTCGATAGGGAGAGGACTAAAGTCGGATAGGAGGAGATCTCCACTTTTGGGTAAACTTTAAATTTTTGTTTTCTGAGTCTCCATTTGCTTTTGATGTTGTCCGTAAGATGTTTGTTATTATTCCTCTTTGGAATTCATTTTGTGTTGTTCATAATTGGATTGATAGGACAAGACGACAAAACGATATTAGAGAGAGAGAGAAAGAGAGAGAGNGGGGGGGCGCGGTTTAGTTATTCGGAGGGCGTCAAGAGCCTAATATGTGTAGGGGGTTGGTAGGGATGTTACCACGATGTGGTTATGGAATCCACCGTCCATTACATGATATACACAAATCTCAAAGAAATCTGAATGGTGGCTGCAATAGTCTCTCCGGCATAGGGATAGCTCGCATCGAGGATATAAGTGCCGGGGCACAGGATATCATAGAGTGCATGCTGATGCAGTGCATGTCCGAAGGCTACATTTACGCTACTCCTACAGATTTCCCTATCAAAATGACTGTTTTGAAAACTAGTGCTAAGAGGATTGAATTGTGTTGAGAAGATGCCTTGCCTTCGGTCTCGGTTTTTATAACCATGGAAGTCCAAATCTACGTCTAAACCATACAACATATTCGTGTCGAACGAGGATCCTAGTCCTCTTCATCCTATTTGATGTCAGGTCGAATTCGAAATCCTAGGTTTCTGCAGAAGTCAAAATAGTTTGGTTACTTTTTGGCATTCCAAAATCATGGCCAAATAATTCAATCAATCTACAACTGAATTGTGTGTTAGGAATCATCTTGCACTACACCTGTTTTTGTTCTTGAAAATCTTTCTATGAATGCTGTACTGCTATGCTGCAAACCTCGCATTCATTTTACGGAAAAAACTTCAGATACCCCAATTTTTCATTTACCGCCTTTTCATTTTAGTAGCTATGTAATTTGAACCGTACCCTGTAAATCTTTTCCCTCAAAATCATCATGTGCCGTGCACGCGTGTCGGAAAATGCACCACAGAGGTTGATAAGAAAGGCATGAGACTCCTTGTGGCATATTCCTCGTCGTTCTTGGAGTCTCCAATAGTGAAAAAGCGACGATCTACGACACACATGCGTGGAACATGACAGCTTCAACGGAGAAGATAATGAGGGGTGTAATGGAAAAACGAAAACAGAAACCACAGGGTACTTAAGTTATACAGTTAAAACTATAAGATACTAAAGTGAAAAAGGGGCAAAGAACGGCGGGGGTATGGGGAGTTTTCCCTTCATTTGAAGTATAGCAGGATACTACAATTTTATGATGACATTTGCAGACTGGTATTGCAGCATATAACTACCTTCTTTTCAAGACAACACATATCTGAACACTCTTTGCAGCTTCTGTCCCCATTGATTCAGTGAGCAGTTCAGTGTAAATCTGGAACAGGGTGTCAATAATCTCCCCTCCGAAGTGGTGGCGAATCATCGACTCCTGGATAGCTCTAATTGCCATTGAGATGATCCTTCCATCTTGCTCAGCATCTCCACTGCTGATGTCCACCTCAAATGTTTGTATCTGATCAATGGTGAAAGATCCTTCTCTGCTTACTTCGTCGTCGATTTCCGCCATCGACGGAGCGTAGAACGGAACATTGTATGCGTCCACCTTCTCCTGCTTGACTATTTCCTGCACCAACCAATATATGCATATCAATAAGATCATCACTATCTTAAATGTTGTTTGGGGATCAATGTGCATAAAACAACGACTTGAGCTTTAGAGATTCGGCGAATTGGCCCCCATAAACTTTATTAAATAGTTCAATCGGCCCTTTGTCTTATACGCGACCTTGCGAAGCTTTTAACATTTAAGAATAGCGATAGGAAGTCGAAAGTGGATTCACCCTATTCGTCAATTTCTATGATTTGAGCCGTTCAACAGTACTTCAAATGCGACGTTTATCTTTATAGATTTAGTTAGTATATTTCAAACAATTCCCGCATTTAGGTTACAATTTGAAGTCGAAGTACCATTGTTGAAAAACTGAGTAGTAAAATCAAAATTTTAAAAGGTTGAGTAGCTGATTCAAAATGATTCCTAGTTTAGGTAAGTTCTGTACGTTTTTATTTTTATTTTTTCTTTACTCACTTGTGACACCATTATAGCAAATGACTGAGCCAGAAGTTCCCACAAGAAGCTTGTTCTCTTATCTGCATGGTCTTGAGTCTGCCTTCCTAGCATGGCTAAAACCATCCGCCCGCCGGAGACGACTTCTGCTGATCTTGATCTGAGGAAGAGGCTGAAATCCTTCTGAAATTGCGCAAAGTAGGCTGTCGCCACCATCGGAGGGCTCGTGTGAGATATATACATCTTCCCTTTGTTTATCGGCTCGCCGCGATCATCAAAAAGCCCTAAAGGAACCTGCAAGTGTATGTTTAGTAACACCAAGGACACAAAGGAAAAATTTCAAGTTAAAGCTTATATACCTCAGAGAGCCAATGCAAGCTAGAGGAAGAGCACACAAAATGTAGGGACTTTCGCGGGAAAAGCCGCCCGTAAAATGAGCCAGGAAGGCCGGCTAGATATACCGATGGACGGTCAGATTCTTCTGCACCGATTTTAAGGTCCTCGACGAATTGCGGGAAGCTCACAAAGATGGCATTGAAGTCATTTGTTGGGAGATCATTGAGGTGCACTGAGAACTCCGGAGTTGGCTTGGATAACATTTTGCAAATCCCTGCAATTGTTTTGATGATATCTCCTACTATGAACAATGCATTAGGCCCCGAGGAGCAGCCGAGATCGGTGATTGTGAAGCTTTCGGGGCTCTGAGTAATGTAGACATCTAGCGCTGAGTCCATTATGATTTTCTTTAATGCCTCCATGCTTTTCTTCTGCAAAAAAGGGCGAAAAATGAATCAATACTGTTGAATCGTCGGTGTTGACCACAATTTCAAATACTCGAGCTATTAGAAAGGGGGGCCAACCAATTCACTTGGCCCAATCTGGCCAAGTGAACGGCCACACAGCGCTCACAGGATTCGATTGTGACTCGGCCCAATCTAGCATCAATCATGAGGCAGGATGCTGGTCCTTTTAAGCCAGCAAATTAATACTAGTAGTATTAAGTGATAAGTGACGAGGCTTCTTTAATTACCTGAAGAGAGGAGTTTTGGGCATAACTAGTCTCTCCTAGGCCTTCTTTCATGTGAAGCACAGCTTCCACATCCATTGCCATGTGCTTCTCGTAGCTCTGGATCATCGGCGAAGCCATCACTCACTCGTCCCTCGACTTCTGAAGAGAGTACTCAAATTAATCACCATTCAAATTTGACAACAAAATCATCCTTGCTTTAGGATATCTTTCGATTTTTCGTAGGTAGTAAAAGCTGAAACTGCATGTCAGTCTCAGTGAGTTGCTGATAGAACTCTGAACTGTACACAACAGCGATGCGATAAAGCTTTTGCGACTCTGATCGGCGTATTAATGCGTCGTACCCGAGACTACGTAGTCTCTTTCAACCCTTCAAGTGACTTGATTACTAGATTGCGGCATTTCGCAATCTATTTGTGAATGAAAACAACTAGTGGACCCTCTTCTAGCTACTTAGATAGGAAAGTGTACATGTAGACAGATATTATGCATGTTGTTGTGCATGAAAATACTGTAAAATGGATTTTTTTTAATTTTCCTTACCTATTTAGTTATATATATATATATATATATATATATATATATATATATATATATATATATATATATATATATATATATANATGGACCACACACCTCATTGTTTGCTCCACCTCATTGTTTGCTTCTCCATTCAAAACCAAAAACCTATATGTATATATGTATACTTTGTAGTATATGAATTCACCTCAGAGAACATACATACCTTGGATATATATAGAGGATGGTTTTATTGTTCTTGAGCTAAAGTGGAACACATATGTATGTATTTATCTCTGAGGTGAATTCATATACTACAAAGTATACATATATACATATAGGTTTTTGGTTTTGAATGGAGAAGCAAACAATGAGGTGGAGCAAACAATGAGGTGTGTGGTCCATACAATGAGGTGTGACCTCAAAGAATAATCTAATATGAATATATATAATATATGTAAATATATATGCATTATATATTTCTATGTATGGTTGAATATAGAATCAGAACAATATCCTTTGGTTTTATGTAATTTTTTATTTATCTTGTGTTTTTCTTTCCTTGTGCAAAATGTTGCCAATGATCTTAGGGTGTAAAAAGCTGGGGTGGGCTTTTGAAAGTTAATTTGGAGCTCTCAATGTGCTCCACTTGTTTGT
>NC_033636.1:748942-752084 GCF_001540865.1 Ananas comosus
GTGAGTACAAGAGTGGATTTTAAATTTTTTCACCCGTTAAATTTCAAAACTAAGCCAAACCGAATCCATAAATACAAACCCAACCAAATAGTCTTATTTGGTGTGGTTAGGTTAGGTTTTCGGTTTGGTACCAAACTACGTACGAGTCATGGGAGCTTTTTGGCTCCATGATTGCTTATGTTTTTGCTCGTTATGCATTACACACGGTGAGAATGTATGATAGAAATGTACTTCTTTTATTCTCGTAAAAGATATCATACTGTACAAACTCGAATCATTTTGTTACGTACAATATAATTTCTATGGTTCTACTGGAAAATGAGGAAAATAATTTTGTATGATTTTGTCCCAACTTTTTTTTGCATACTAAAATGTTAGATAGGTCTCAATATTACATAATATATTTGTACTTCAAAATAAAATTCATATATATATATATAGAGAGAGAGAGAGAGAGAGAGAGAGAGAGTCTGGTTTGTGTGCCTTTAGAAGCATCATAACCGTTGTGCTAGCTATTAAGTCATTTCTGATACTAAAACTTTTGTTAAATTTGACCTAGTGCTATAAGTATTTAGAAAATAAATTTCATAAT
This sequence comes from Ananas comosus, assembly GCF_001540865.1. Taxonomy (NCBI): domain Eukaryota; kingdom Viridiplantae; phylum Streptophyta; class Magnoliopsida; order Poales; family Bromeliaceae; genus Ananas; species Ananas comosus. The sequence continues at coordinate 749,535 of NC_033636.1, forward strand.
TTTTCACTATCATTTATCTAATAGCCGAAATGACTCAAAATTCATGATTGAAAATAAAAATATCATAAAAAGTAATAATATGACACTAAATTTTAGATAAAAAATATTGATCTTGTTTTATATTAGTATAAAAAAATTTTCTATCAAAATTTTATGTGCTTTTAATATTTTTGCACTGTTAAATTTGCAAATAGCTCATTATAACTATTAAATTAGTGATTATAAGCCCCCTTAGTCATTTGATTAATGCAATTGAAAAATCACGAAATTTCTTTTTCAGATATTTCAAATATTCTAGAACAAGTTTAGAAAAAGCAATCGTTGATTTGGAAGTCCCATTATAAAAGATATTTTAATAGTACGAAAATCATCGTGCTTCTAAAAATATACCAGCCTAACTTATATCTTTATATATATTTCTGCTTCAATTTTTCTAACACACTAAACATGTTGACAAAGCATCAAGTGGTATACATGAATGTGATAGTGTATTGGGAGGAGCAGAGAAAGAGTCCATTAACATGTTGGGGGTTCAATGGCTCAAATTGAGTGGTGTGGGAGGAAAAACAAAAAGAAAAAAGAAAAGCAAAGAAGCAAAGCTGGAAGGTTGAATCTCACCGAAGGTCCCTAACACAAGTGGCAAAGGGCTTGGTGGTTGGTATCTGAGGTTTCATGTTCAAATTCTAATTGATTGACATTTTCAGCTAAATTTATTTCTAAATAAAGTAAACGGAGCAGATAGCATACAATCTATTTCTCAAAAAAAACAAAAAAAAAAAAAAAATCTTGAGAATCTTGATTGTTGACTGTTGAGGAGAAGGTCAAAGAAGGAAGGCAGGCAGGCCATCAATCAATCCATCCAAGGTGCTGATCATCCACTTACAGCACTTGAATTGACATGCATGTTGTGGGCGGGGATGTGGATAATTTGAAGAATTAAGGAACTTATTCGATACTAAACGAATATAATTTTGAATAAAATATAAAAAGTAAAAATTCGACTAATTGAATTTGGGTATAAATTTTATCTCTAGCTGGTTGGAACTTGAATTCCAATATGACCCGAACCCAAATTAATTTATATATATTAAATGATTAATGTTATTTTTGAGTTTGTATTTTAAAACTTTAGATTTAATATAAGATATTGTTTTGAAATTAACAGGATAAAGAGAAATAATTATTTCGAATTCATATTTTTATGTTTAGATTTAGTTTTAGGATTACTGGCCAGATTCGGATTAGGATATGGATTTTTAAAATCTATTGAATTAGGATTTCGATTCGGAGTTTGTGTTTGGTAGTTGGGTTTGGATAGAGGTTTTTGAAAACCCGCCCTGAATTGACCCCATTGACATCCCTAGTTGTGGGTTTCCCTACGGATAAACTCCATGTTTGGTCCTCAAACTGTGAACTGTGTGACATTTTGACACTAAAATTTTAATTTATTTATCATAATTTTTGCTCAAATTATATAAATTATTATAATCAATCCCTACAATATAACTTAGTTGACTAAATTATAATGCATCGCTGATTTGAAAGTGACACGATGTTTTAATTATTATCGTATCATCAATTACATATCAATTAAATTGAATTGTAGAATTTGATTGTAATAATTTAAAAAGTGCTATATCATCTAGAGCGATATATCAATATTTAGTTAACTGGGATTGTAGAATTTGATTAGAACAATTCAAAAAGTTCAAACCATAAATTATAAAGAAGTTTGAGGATCAAACTGTCACATAACAAATAGTTTGAGGGGCAAACGTGCAATTTAGCCGTTTCCCTACGCACATCCAAAAATGATGCAGACTCTTTAAAATAAGATCGAGTTGATAGAAAATGAATCGAGATTAGTCATAACAATTTCGCTCAGGCACATAAAAGATATCAAGTGAATCATGACATGTGTATTGACTAAAATGGCATGCCCTAATATGACACATGCAGAAATAAAATTCAGAACCTCTTAGAATGGGAAGGGCTTAGAACTAGCTCTTATACTGTGCTACCCAAAAGATTGTTAATAGAAAATGGAATAGGGTTAGGCCCTGTTTGGCCTAACTATTTTACAGTGATTTTCGGCTGAAAATCACTTTTAGGCCCAATAGAGTGTTTGGTAAAGATATCTCAAAAATCTGATTCTGTTTTCTAAAAACTGAAAACTTATTCTTCAACCCCCAAAAGCAGAAGCTGAAAAAACCTGCTTCTCAAAACTGATTCCCGCACAAGTTGTTTCCCCACTTAAAATTTTTTACTAAAATACCAAAATTACTCTTAAACAAACAATACAATTCTATCATACCCTTTTATAATTAATAATACCTCTCCCATTACTCACAATTCTATTATACTCTTTTATAAAAATTTTACAAATTTGAAATTAAAATTTTAAATATTCAAAATTTAAATTTTAAAATTTTAAAATTTTAAAATATAAAATTTAATATTTAAAATTTAAAATTTAAATTTTAAAATATAAAATATAAAATTTAAAATTTAAAATTTAAAATTTAAATTTTAAAATATAAAATTTAATAT
>NC_033636.1:753337-838454 GCF_001540865.1 Ananas comosus
AATTTTAAATTTTAAATATTTAAATTTTAAATTTTAAATTTTAAATTTCATAATTATTTTAAATTTTAAATTTTTAAATTTTTAAAATTTTAAATTATTTTTTAAATTAAAATATCAATTTTAAATTTTGTATAATTTTGAAATTTAAAATTTTAATTTTAATTGAAATTGAAATTGAAATTTTAAATTATTTTAAAATAAAATTTAATAAAATAATTAATTTATGCAAACATTAAAAAAAATTTCCAAACAGCTTTTCAAAATTACTTCAGAAAAATCGCTTTTATCTATACTCAGCCAAACGCTCTACAGCTTTTAACTAAAATCACTTTTTTAAACCAAAATCATTTTTTCATAAATCACTTTTTCAGAAACTAAGCCAAACGAGCCCTTAATCTTAACAACTCTTCTGAACGAAAGTCTTATTTGTCACAGTAATAACCAGATAGGATATATTTTGGTATTTTAAATCAACTTTATGCTATGTGCAGAAGTAAAGAATCTAGTTTACAAGGGCACTATAATAATTTTAGCATTGAAATGATATTTAAAAGACAAAAAATTATCAGGTGTTGATGTGTTGGCAATTCTATATAATAATCTTTGGTTACGTACATTAACTAATCAAATATATATATCTTCATGACGAAGCCAAAATAATAATTATATATATAGGCAATATTGTGGGTAACTTTTAAGTGGTACCTATGTTGATCTAACTAGAATTTGTTTCCTTGTTCTTGCACAAAAGCAGACATTGAAGGGAGGCAAAATAAGTCCAAGTCCTCAAAAATAATTGCAAAAAATTTCTTTATTTGTTTCATAATTCTTTTTCTCTTTTTTATTTTGTAAATTTACATTATTTTCACTATTTCATTAATAAAATTTTTCACTTAAAGTAAGAAGTTAGGCAATTTAAATACGATTTTAATTTTATTATTTAGCCCCTAAATTTTTTCTATNTATATATATATATATCTGTGTGTGTAGAGCTACTATATTTTCGGAAATATAAAATAGTTGAAATTTCTGATTTTTTGATTCTTCAATTAAGAATTGTAAAATTGGAATTATAATTGTCCCCCATGGAATTGACTGGTCCCTGGGATTGAGTGGTCCCCCTAAAGTAAAAATATTATTCCAAGGGCTTGAAATGATCAAAGTGTTTGATTCAAGAGTTAAAAAATTGAAACCACCATATGAGCGGCATAATAGGACTCTCTCTCTCTCTCTCTCTCTCTCTCTCTCTATATATATATATATATCAAAAAATCAACCGATTTTGATTCTTTTACACCATTAAACTAGCGAATATCGCATATCGACCGTTAAAAATTATCAATTTTGTGACATTTTGATCGTAAGGTAAATGATGTCGAAAAATTATGAAATTTGATTTTTATAAATTTTAAATGCTCAAGATAATGTTTAATGATATGGATCGTCGATTCGGAAGCTCTATCATCGAAAACGACTTATGAGTACGAGGACGATCGTACTCATAAGAGTATAGTAGCTGAACTCTATATATATAGAGAGAGAGAGATAGTTGGGCTAGAATATTATTGATAGCAAAAAATTCTTTTTGTTATCAAATTTTTAGCCTTTGAATCAACTCCTTTCCTTTCATCATTTTCAACAATTGGATTAACTATTATAACATAGTGGGGACCACTCAACCCTAAGGGATTAATATCATCCTAATCTTAAAATTTTTTATCCAAGAGTTAAAAACTTGATAGCAAAAATAGTCTTTTGCGATCAACAGTATTCCAGTCCAACTCTCTCTCTCTCTCTCTCTCTCTCTCTCTCTCTCTCTCTCTCTCTCTCTCTCTCTCTCTCTCTCTCTATATATATATATATATATATATAAAGTTGAGCTAGAATACTACCGATAGCAAACGGGCTCCGTTGCCACCCATTTGTTTTCGATGATATAGCCTCCAAATCGACAGTCGGTACCGTTGAACATGATCTATACCACTTAAAGTATTTAGAAATCAAATTTCAAATCTTTTCGATATCATTTACCTAATGATCAAAGGGTTTCAAAATTTGTAATTTTAATGGTCGATGTGAAGCGTTTTCTCGTTTAATGGCATAAAGATATTCAAATCAATTGAATTTTTGTTAGAAAATTTTTTAAACTATTTAAAACAAGATCTGTACTCTTGATCTTGATTACAAGACTCCTATCATCATTTTTTAAAGAATATTAATTTTCAGCCGTTCATTTTTTATGTCCACTTGATGGATAAGAAAATAATATAAAAAATGTATGAAATTTGATTTCTAAACACTTCAAGTAGAATAGATCATGTTCAACAGTGCCGATCGTCGATTTGGAGGCTCCATCATCGAAAACAAATGGGTGGCAACGGAGCCCGTTTGCTATTGATAGTATTCTAGCCCAACTCTCTCTCTCTCTCTCTCTCTCTATATATATATATATGCTTTTAAAAGTACCAAGTCATTGGTGCTTGTAAGTTTTCGGCCCTTGGATTAAGGAATGTGCGGTTACGATGATATGGGCACCCTAGGGTTGAGTGGGTGGTTGGTTGAATAGTATAATCTAACGGGTGAAAATGATCAAAGGTGTCGATCTAACGGAAAAAAATTTAGAAGCACCAAGTGCTTGGTGCTTTTATAAGCACCGTAGCCGGACTATATATATATATATATATTAGTAACAACTCTTAAACCATGTTATTTGAAATTAAAATTGAGTCAGTAGGGAATGACTTAGGAATAATCTTTACAAGCCCTAATTTTATTTGGATATTGCAGCTTTTTAGTTTAGATAGATTCTGTATGGCCCATGGCCCTATCTCTAAAAAACAGGCCATTAGTGATCCACCAGGATCCAGGTTGTAAAGTTTGGTTTAACTAGGCATATCAATGTGTAGGAATACTCAAAATTTTATCCGAATCTAAATCTGAACGGAGCGAATTTATTCAATTTTAAATAGATATAATTTTGGATACGAATATAAAAAACGAAAGCACGGCGGATTTGGGTTTGGATATAGATTTTGTTTATACTTGAGCTCGACCCAAACCCGAATTGATTTTGTATTATAGAATATATCCTATTTATATTTGAATTTGTATTTTAAAAATTTAGACTTAATATAATATGTTTTGAAATACGTTAAAGAGAAATAATTGTTTCGCATTCGAATTTCAGAATTTTGGTCGGGTTCAGATCTGGATATGGATTTTTAAAATCCGTTGAATTTGAGTTCGTCTTCGGATTCGGGTTTTGGATTTGATATTTGGTTGTCCCGAATCCGACCTGTTGACATTCCACGGTTGACCAAAAGAGAGAGAGGGGAGGGACCTAAAATGTTGGACCTCTTTATCAATGATTCAAAGGATCTGAGTCGTCAAGTTTGGCTTGAGTTGATACATTAACTGTTAGGATTTAGTTAGATTTGTAGTTGAATCCTAGTTAAATAAGAATTAATATTTAAATCTGTTGGAGATAAATTAAGATTTAAATATTAATTAGAGGATAAACCTAACTAGATTAGGATTAATATTTAAATCTNAGGAGACAAGCTCAAGGTGGAGCTTGCATGGTGAGCTCGACGTGACGGTTGAAAATTACAAATCCAACCAAGGTAGAGATTGTTAAGATTTGGTTAGATTTGTAATTGAATCCTGTTTGGATAATAATTAATATTTAAATCTGTTGGAGATAAATTAAGATTTAAATATTAATTAGAGGATAAACCTAACTAGATTAGGATTAATATTTAAATCTACTAGAGATTAATTAAGATAGATTTAGATATTAATTAGAGTAGAAATCCTAAATATACTAGAATTGGGTACATTCTAGTTAGAGCATTATATATAATGCATTAGAGTCTTTTTTTTGAAGGAGTACTGGCATTGGTGTGTCGTACTAGAGAGAGAAAAAGAGAGAGAGTTATTTTAGTGCACCTTGTGCACGGGTGCACGCTGAGAGGTCTTCTTTGTGGGTTCATAGAAGACGAGAGAAAGGTAGGAAAGATTCAAAAAGAGGGATAGGGTTGTAGCTACTCTGTTGCAGAAGAGGAGTCAGGTGTAATCTTCTCTTATTTAATGAATCTTATTTTACCCGCATATTTTCTGTTTTGGTTTTTTCTCTCTTTTATGATTGTATCAACTTTTGCTGAGGAGACGGATTTATGGTAAAAACGCGATTCAACGCTTCCGTTGCGAAATCCCAACAATCGATACTGGACCCACAGCAGTCGGTATCGGAGCGGGTTGCGGATTCACGAGATCCGGTACCGGGGTGAGTACCAGATTCCTAACAAGTGGTATCAGAGCCGAAGGTTACCGATCTGCTGGAGAGATCGACGGAGATGGCCACGAAATTCGAAATCGAGAAGTTCGACGGCAAGACAATTTCGGATTATAGCAAATTAAAGTGCGAGCAATCCTCGTACAGCAAGAGTTAGACGAGACGTTGAACGGGAAGGAGGCAAAGCCGGCGGAGGTCACGGATGCAGCATGGACGAAGATGGAGCGGAAGGTGCTGAGTACGCTTCATCTATCATTAGCAGATGAGGTTCTTTACAATGTAGCCGGCGAGACGACACCGGTGAAATTGTGGAAGAAATTGGAAGATCTGTACATGACCAAATCCCTGACGAACAAATTGTATCTAAAGCAGCGACTGTTTACGTTGCGGATGCAAGAAGCGGCGAACCTACATGATCATCTAAATGAGTCAACAAGGTGGTGGCCCAGTTGACCAGCATCGGAGTCAATCTGGATGACGAAGACAAGGCATTGATCCTACTATCTTCGCTACCGACGACATATGAGTATCTGGTGACCACGTTGCTTTATGGCAAGGAGTCCATAAGCGTGGATGCGGTCACGGCGGCGCTTCTCTCGAACGAGATGCGGAAGATGACTCAGGAGTCCGGCACGCAAAGTTAGGATGTAGGACTGGTGGTGACTGCGAAGAAGGACGTGAGAATATCGGCGACCGGATATCGACAGAAGAAATCGCTATCTGAGGTAGAATGCTTTTACTGTCACAGGAAGGGGCATATCAAGCGCAATTGTCGAAAACTTCAGGATGATCTGAAAGAGTTAAAGCGACAGAAGGAGCAAACTGTCGTGAACCAGGACGAGACGGTATCAGCGACGGCACAGATAGCAGAGTCGGAGATGATCGATTCTGATGTGCTGTATGCGGCGATCGGAGGTGCGAAAATTTCGGACGATGCGTGGGTGCTCGATTCGGCGTGTTCTTTTCACGTATGCCCGGAGAAGGAGTCTTTTGCCACCTATAAGCCGATAAAAGGTGGAAAGGCGCTGATCGGGAACGGGACAGCGTGCAAAGTATTGGGAGTCGGCATGGTGAAAATTCGAATGCACGATGGGGTCGTGAGGACGCTGACAGGTGTGCGGCACGTTCCTGGATTGAAGCGGAATTTGATCTCGTTAGGCGCATTGGACTCGAAAGGTCGCGATATTTCGGCTTCAGGTGGAGCTATGAGGGTCCGAAAACGAGATCGGGTCGTGTGCGAGGCGAACAAGCGTGGGAACTTATACGTTCTGAACGGGAGCATAGTCTGAACGGAAGCAAAGACGGTTTGGGTTCCAAAAGTTCGTGGAGGTGCAGTCGCTCTAGGCGAAGCGACGGATGCGGCGACATCGAGCGGAGGAGACAAGCTCAAGGTGGAGCTTGCATGGTGAGCTCGACGTAGCGGTTGAAGACTACAAATCCAACCAAGATGGAGATTGTTAGGATTTAGTTAGATTTGTAGTTGAATCCTAGTTAGATAAAAATTAATATTTAAATCTGTTGGAGATAAATTAAGATTTAAATATTAATTAGAGGATAAACCTAACCAGATTAGGATTAATATTTAAATCTACTAGAAATTAATTAAGATAGATTTATATATTAATTGGAGTAGAAATCCTAAATATACTAGAATTGGGTACATTCTAGTTGGAGCATTATATATAATGCATTAGAGTCTTTTTTTTGGAGGAGTACGGCTGGAACCATTGGGGTATCGTATCAGAGAGAGAAAGAGAGAGAGAGTTATTTTAGTGCACCTTGTGCACGGGTGCACGCTGAGAGGTCTTCTTTGTGGGTTCATAGAAGACGAGAGAAGGGTAGGAAAGATTCAAAAAGAGGGCTAGGGTTGTAGCTACTCTGTTGCAGAAGAGGAGTCAGGTGTAATTTTCTCTTATTTAATGAATCTTATTACCCGCATATTTTCTATTTTGGTTTTTTTCTCTCTTTTATGATTGTATCAACTTTTGCTGAGGAGACGGATTTATGGTAAAAACGCGATTCAACGCTTCCGTTGCGAAATGCCAACAATCGATACCGGATCCACAGCAGTCGGTATCGGAGCGGGTTGCGGATTCATGAGATCCGGTACCGGGGCGAGTACCGGATTCCTAACATTAACACCGTTCGAAGGACATGTTTTTCACGTACGAACTCTGATCACAACTATTTTTTATTGTACGCATGCAAATCGAGGAGAAGTAGTTGGGCTTCGGTAACCAAACTTAGTACACAAGTACTACTAAGTTCGGTATAAGTTTTAGAACGTTTTCAGGTCCTTTCGGCCTTTGGAATCATAATTAAAGTTCGGCTTGTCATTCAACAAAAGTTTAAGCAAAGTTCGACTTTCCATTCAAAAAAAAAAAATTTATCATGAATATTTTTTATTTGTAAGGAATAGGATTTCATATGTAGTAAATTTTGATGCACTCCATCAATTCTTTTCGTATTATTAGACTGATTTTTCAAAAAAGATGGTTGTAATCTTTTTGATAAAAAAAATAATGTAATAAAAATAATATTTAATTTTGGCTAACATCTCTTCTCTATACTACTTTAATTCCGCGGGCTTACCGAGTAGGCCCGGCCCAAAATAGGGATAATTGCCTATATACCCCCTTAAAACTTTGAAAATATCTCATTTACTCCTTTTTTTTTTTTTCTTTCCAATATACCCCTCATATGTTCTTCCATTATTCCAAAATACCTCTACAGTTACTACTCGTTAGATTAACTTGCTAGAGTTAAAAAAAATCAAAATGCTTATTTTGCCTCAACTGAAGGGCAAATAAGAAATGTTGGTGATTGTAGAAGGATATATTTGAAGAGACTAAAAATTAAAATACTTTTTGTGCCCCTAACTTAAGAGCAAATAAGAAAAGTTGGTGATGGTGGAAGGGTACATTTAAAAGGGCAAAATAGTAATTTTATACAGATAACAGCTATTGCTAATAGTTCATTAATTAACAGAATTTAACTCTAGGGGTATATTTGAAATATATTGGAACGTAAAAAAGGTATTTTCAAAATTAGCCTTCTAAGAAAGATAAATCAGAAAGTCGAGAACTTTTCAGGAGAATATAAACAATTGTCCCTTATAAATATTACTAAAATTATTTAAAAAATATGTAAAAATCTAAAATTATTTAAAAATTATGTAATTTTTCTTGTAAATAAATAAATAATTGTATATTTTATAGAAATAATATTAAAAATTTTAAAAGTAAATTTTTTAAAAAATGACGAATATAAACAATTGTCCCTTATAAATATTACTAAAATTATTTAAAAAATATGTAAAAATCTAAAATTATTTAAAAATTATGTAATTTTTTTTGTAAATAAATAATTGTATATTTTATAGAAATAATATTAAAAATTTTAAAAGTAAAATTTTTTAAAAATGAAAAGATTAATTAAAACTTAAAAAAGGCCTTAGGCCTTAGAAGTTACACCATAGGCTAATTCGAGGAATCTGATCAAGAAGATTCAAACAAACGCAAGATTTTTTTTTTTTTTCGATAATAGTAGTTCTCGGTTACCTAAAATAACCTAGTATAACTATCCCTACCAACAACTCTATTTTTTATATATAACTATCCACTATTTTTCTTATTCCATATTATCTATCCAAATTCTATTTTTCTTATTCCTGGAACAACTCAATTTTTATCCAAACGCTATTTTTCTTATCCCCATACTTGTACCTATCCCCGTAATAGCTAGTTCAATTTTATTTTAAGAAAGAATAGTTAATCCGTCTAATGGGGAAAATTTTGTTTTGTTTATTTATTTTAAATTCTATAAATATTTAAAAAAATTTAAAAAAATGTATAAAAATATGCAAAAAAATTTAATTTTTTTCCTCAATAACCAAAATATTTTTTTAAAATCTAATTAATCCCATTAGTAAACCCTAAAAGGATTACATATTTTGGAATTACAAATATCCTAAAATTTAGGATTTTATTAAGAATAGAATTAGGATTTTTTTTTTATATATAGAGACAGTTTTGGTAAATATTCTTTTTTCATTTTTTTTTTATCTTTGTAATTTGTATTTTTCATTTATGTATAGTTTCCATTTTTTATTTTTTACATTTTATGATCAGATCAGCTACAGCAATAATTCCAAAAGGCCTTAGTTAACTTAAGAGAAATTATTTATTAATTAATATTTTTCCGGCTTCGGAATTATTTTCATATAAGGGCCCATTTGGCAATTACATGAATTAAAAATAGAGTAATCTGAAAATTCTGATTACTCTGAAATATTTTACTTTATTTTTTCGTGTTCGGATAAAATGTTGTATCTTTTACGGAATAGAAAAAATGGTTAGTTAGTGTTCGTTAGAGTATTTTTAAAACTCATATACCTATACTATTATATACCCTAAGATATACCTAACTACTACATATACAATATTATAATATAATTATATATATATATGTAATGTACGTGCAAATGCACGTAATAATTATTAGAAAAAGTTATAATTTTTTAAAAATTTATTTTTTAATTTAGGCCATATTTTTATATGATTGCAAATGGTGTAACTAAAAATTTAAATAATAAATCACACTATTAAGAAAGATATGCTTTAAATGATAAAAAATTAACAATAATCTCTAATGCAAAAATTATTTTTGAAATTAAATAGAAAAATAAAATCTGTTAGGAAATAAATTTTGAAATTAAATAGAAAAATAAATCCGTTATCTTAAAAAGAAAATATATTTTTGAAATTAAAAATTAAATAGATAATATCTAAAAAAGATATTTTAAAATAAAATAGGAAAATATCTTTTATAGGATTTTCACACTCGTAATCTGTTATAGAAAATTTACTTTTGATATTAAATAGAAAAATTTATATTTTAGGATTTTCACATCAGTAATGTGTAATAGAGAACTTACGTATTCATTGCTATTTTTATTTCTATTTTTATTCTTATATTTAAAATTTTTCGTACGGAAAGAGAAAAATATGCGCTAATTTTCCCGCCGAAAAATGGGTCTGTCGACAGACCTAAATTTGAATATACGTGCTTTTATATATATATATATATATATATATATATATATATATATATATATATATATATATATATATATATATAAAAGATTGATCGAACTCGCCGTTATGATGTTATAAAAATGATAAAATAGTTTTATAATATCCAAAATTGAGGCCTCATTCAATGAAGTGCTTACTAAGGCACAATTTTAGAATGCACTTTTAGGAGAAAGCAAATTCATTCAAATCTCTTTAAAAATAATGTAAAAATAATAGTTGTGTGCTCATAAAATAACTATTTACTCCAAAATTTTAAGCCGTAAGAAAATAATATTTTAATATTTGTAATTATTTTTTTTCAATTTTCTGCTCGGAACTAATTAAAGGAACCGGCCGTGGAGTTACCAAATATGCCTTAAACCCACGTAGCATACTAGCACAGTAAAAACAAAATCTTTCATAGATGAAAAAAAATAAAAATAATCATAAAAAATAAATATAAAAATAAAAAAATAATAAAACGAACAAAAAAACACAAGAACATAGAATTTATATGGTTCGGCTAATAATGACTCGACCTGTGTTCACGGGCAAAATAACCTCAATACGTTTTTTGATTAATTCACAGTATAAAAATATAAAAAGTGAAATTAAATTATAAAGTACTCTGTCTCAAAAGATGTTCAATTTTTTTTTCCTCCACTAGAGTGTCTGTGAAGAAGCTCATATATCTAAATATGAATTAGATATATGTTGGGAATCCGGTACTCGCTCCGGTACCGGATCTCGTGAATCCGCAACCCGCTCCGATACTGACTGCTGTGGATCCGGTATCGATTGTTGGAATTCCGCAACGGAAACGTCAAATCGGATTTTTTACCATAAACCCGTCTCCTCAGCAAAAACTGATATAATCATAAAAGAGAAAAATATGCAGGTAAAATAAGATTCATTAAATAAGAGAAGATTACACCTGACTTCTCTTCTGCAACAGAGTAGCTACAACCCGAGTCCTCTTTTTGAATCTCTTCTATTATTCTCCCGTCTTTTATAAACCTAAAATACAATCCATCTACGTGCACTCGTGCACTAGGTGCACAAAATAACTCTCTCTCTCTCTCTCTTTTTCTCTTTGCGTACTCTTCCCAAAAAGAGACTCTAATGCATTATATATAATTAATGCTCCATCAAGAATGTACCCAATTCTAATATATTTAGAATTCCTACTCTAATAAATATTTAAATCTGAATTGATTTATCTCCAATAGATTTAAATATTTATCCTAATCTAGTTAGATTCATTCTCTAATTAATATTTAAATCTTAATTTATCTCAAACAGATTTAAATATTAATTCTTATCTAAATAAGATTTAACTACAAATCTAACCAAATCCTAACAATATATCCTTGTCACGAGTTTTCAAAGTAATTTGTAAAATTCTCGGCACGAGTTTTATGGTCAAAAAATAGCTCCATGTATGTAGATTATTTTTTTTTGGAGGTATGTGTTCACACGTGCCCTAATTAATAATGTGATAGAAGAATTAAATCAGAGAATATGACTCGCATGTTCCTGCGTCGTGACAAAGTCCAAAGTTGTACCACACAAATAATTGGAGTATATAATAAATATCTTAGAAAATCTATAAGAATGCGATGGAAGTATCAGAATCGATGACCGGCACTACCTTAAATATAATCTAAACTCTTAAAAGTACTTAGAAATTAATTTTCATGATTTGTCGACATTAATTACCTATAGATCCAATAGTTTCAAAATGAATGGTGGGAAATAAATATATCTAAAAATAATGACAAATGACTTAAATTTCAGATCAGATATACTGATGTTGTTCTAAATAGTAAAAGAAAAATCTATCAACATTTTAGTGAATTTGGATTGTTAATTATACACCGTTTAACTTACATTTAATTATATCATTAAGATTATTAATTTTGAGACCTTTTGATCACTAATCAGGTGATGTCAAAAAAAATATAAAATTTAATTTTTGGATATTTTCAATAGCGTAGATTATTTCTAGCAAAGAGCTGATCGTCGATTTGAATGTTTTATCATAAAAAATAATTTGACAGTACTAGGAGGCTACCTTACTGAGTAGGGATCTATTTGCACAAGCAGTTTTTAAGTCACGCCCTGCATACTTTTTACACAAGCTAAAATTTAATTATAAAAGTTTCAAAATAAAGTTCTTAACTCTTAAAAGTGATTTACAATAAAAAAGACAGCTTTAAACAAAAAATTAGAATTTTGAGTTTTCAAATTTGGCTATTTTTGAAAATTATGAATTGTTGATTTTAACACCACTTGATACATAGGGAATCAGTTTTCAAAAATTGTGAAATTTTATGAGCATACATTCTAGATGTTCTTAATCATATTAATTGGTTTAGGTCTTAATTTTAGATTCTCTAAATTTGAATTTACACTTGTGTAAAAATTTGTGTAACTTACAGAGCACATCTCTTGTACTTTCGAAAATACGGAGACCTCCGTGCTTGTAAGTTGTTTTCGATAATAGGACATCCATTTCGATGATCGGCTCCGTTAGATATAATCTATCCTATTGGAGCTATTTAGAAACCAAATTTTATAATTTTTTGACATCATTTACTGCGCGATCAAAAGGTCTCAAAAATGACTATTTTAATGGCTGATGTGGCTCGTTTTTAAATTCAACGGTGTGGAAATATCCAAATTATATGAAAATTTAATAAAAATTTTACTTAATATAAATATCAAGATCAATACTTCCAATTTGAAATTTGAATCATTTATTACTATTTTTTATGATATTTTTAATTTCAGCCATTCATTTTGAGGCTACTTATTCACTAGACAAACGAATTCAAAAATTTATGAAATTTGGTTTCTAGATAGTTCCAATAGCATAGATCATGTTTAATGGAATTGATCACTGAATCAGATGTCCCATCATCGAAAACAACTTACAAGCACAGAGGCCTCCGTACTTTTGAATGTATATGAGCTAGCTCGTTACTTACATAAATGTTACCTGATCTCTATACTCTCTCTCTCTCTCTCTTTCTATATATAAAGAGAGAGAGAAAGAGGAGAGGGAGTGAGACCATTGCAAGACTACCATCGTAATAAATAGCTCGATTTACTATCAATTTATTTTCGATAATAGAGTTTTCAAATCGTCGATCGGCATCATTGAAAATAATTTAGATCATTTAAATTATTTAAAAACTAAATTTTATACTTTTTTGCTTTTATTAATTGAACGATCAAAAGATCACAAAATTTTTAATTTTAATAGCTGATACGATGCGCTTGCTCGTTTAGAGTTGATGTAGCGTATTTGAAGTATTTGGTAAATAAATTTTGCTATTTTTTGATATTATTTATCTAGTGATCAAAAGTGTTCAAGTCTAACGGAGCCGTTCATCGATTCGAAAGATCCATCGTAGAAAACGGCTTAAGAGCACGGAGGCCTCCGTGCTCCTAATATCACACAAGACCTGTCATATATAAATACATATATATATATATAGAGAGAGAGAGTTGAGCTGCAATACTATTAATAGTATTTGAGCTTTTTTACTATCGATTTTTTAGCCATTAGATCTATATTTTAATTAATTCCACTATTTAGATCATACTATTCAACCAACCACCGCTAAACCCTAGGGGACCACTATTATCCTAATCCCACAATTTTTCATCCAACGATGAAAAATTCGATAGCAAAAGAGCCCATATAGTATTCTAGCTCAATTATATATATATATATATATATATAATTGAGCTCCTATGCTTTTAAAAGTACCAAGTCATTGGTACTTGTAAGTTTTCGGCTCTTGGATTAAGGAATGTGCGGTTAGGATGATGTGGTTGGGTGAATAGTATAATCTAACGGGTAAAAATGATCAAAGGCGTAGATCCATCGGTAAAAAATTTACAAGCACCAAATACTTGTGCTTTTACAAGTACCATAGCCGGACTCTATATATATATATATATATATATATATAATTACATATATATTATATATATATATAGTTGGGCTGGTATGCTTATGGAAGCACGGAGCCCTCCGTGTTCCAAGTTGTTTTCGATGTTCGGACTTTCGAATCGACGGATCGGCTCCGTTAAGTTGATCTAGAGTATTTGAAGTACCTAGAAAATAAATTTTGTGATTTTTCGATATCATTTGCCTAATGATCGAAGGCTCCAAAATCAATATTTTAATGGCCGTGGTGAGCCGGTTGCAAGTTTAACGGTGTAGAAATATCTAAATCATATGAAATTTTGATAAAAAATTCTTTATACTATATAAAACAAGATCAATAATTTTGATCTAAAATTTTATTGTATATCATCATATTTTGTAAGATTTTTATTTTCAGCCGTTGATTTGAGCCACTTCGATCACTAGGCAAATGATATAGAAAAATCGCAAAATTTATTTTCTAGATACTTCAAATACTCTAGATCAAGTCTAACGGAGCCGATCATCGATTCGAAGTCCGAACATCGAAAATGAAGTGGAAGCACGGAGCCCTCCGTGCCTTCCATAAGCATTCTAGCCGCACTATATATATATATATATATTATATATATATTATATGAGAGAATTCTGCTACTATACTATTAATAGTATCAAACCTTGGTACTTCGAGTTTTCGGCCGTCGAATGAAAAGGATGTGCGTTAATGATAGTGGTCCCTAGTTAAATTGATAGTGGTCCCCTAGGTTGAATGTGTGGGTTGGTTTAATAGTATAATCTAACAGGTGAAAATGATCAAAAGGTAGATTAACGGTGAAAATCAATAGTATAAGGGCTTGTACTATCGATAGTATAGTAGCCGGACTCTATATTATATATATATATATATTATATATATAATATGCTCCTATACTATCAATAGTACCAAGTCTTTGGTACTATTGAGTTTTTGCGTTGGATGAAAGGATGTGCGGTTAGGATGAGTGGTCCCTAGGTTGAGTGGGTGGTTGGTTTAATAGTATAATCTAACGGGTGGAAATGATCACATGGTAGATCTAACGGTAGAAAACTCTATAGTACCAAAGGCTTGGTACTATCAATAGTATAATAGCCGGACTCTTCTCTCTCTCTCTCTCTCTTCTCTCTCTCTCTCTATATTATATATATATATTATATATATATTATATATATAGCTCGCCGGAATACTATCGATAGTACTAAGCTAGCGTTTTGTAATATTAAGTTTTTCACTATTTGATTTACCTTTTACTATTTTTATCCGTTAGATTATACTATTAAACCAATAACTCACTCAACCTATGAGGCCATATCATCCTAAACGTATATTTTTTCGTCCAATTGTCGAAAATCTAATAGCACCAATAGCTTGATGCTATTAATAGCATTCCAGCCTATTCTTATATATATATACAGAGTTGAGCTATTAATACTATCAATAGCAAACGGGCTCCGTTGCCACTCATTTGTTTTCGATGATAGAGCCTCCAAATCGACGATCGGCATCATTGAAATATGATCTATACCACTTGAAGTGTTTAGATCAAATTTCAAATTTTTCAACATCATTTGCCTAATAATCAAAGGGTTTCAAAATTTGTAATTTAATGGTCGATATGAGGCGTTTTCTTGTTTAACGGCATAAAAATATCCAAATCAATTAAATTTTTGTTAAAAATTCTTTAAACTATTTAAAACAAGATCTATACTCTTGATCTTGATTACAAGACTCTTATCATCATTTTTTTAAGAATATTCATTTTCAGCCGTTCTTTTGTGTCCCTCGATGGATAAATGAACAATATAAAAAATTGTGTGAAATTTGATTCTAAATACTTCAAATGGTATAGATCATGTTGAACGGTGCGATCATCAATTTGTAGGCTCTATCATCGAAAACAAATGGGTGGCAAAAGAGTTCGTTTGCTATCGATAGATCTGCCTCAACTATATATATATATATATATATATATATATATATATAACAATTAACAACTATGAAAGTTCAAATATCTGCCTCAAAGAATTCGAAAGATGCATGCTATTGCGGAAATAAGTGACAATAATTTTGTCGCCACTTTCGGCATTTAATGGCGACATTTGATAAATTCGATGGTAACTATTTTTGTCACATGTAGTGAGAAAATTTCTTAAGGGATTTAAGTAACCAAGAGTAATTTTTCGTATTCAGTTGGTGCGAAGCAGTTTTCAATTGGTATGTTATCTTCTCAATGAAGATATATACAAGTCAAGAAAAGATCACTCGGATTTTAGCAGGCCATAATGTAGAAAGATACACACTTTTTAATTGGTGTTGATTGAGTACTGATGTATCCTTTTGAGAGGATTTGGGCTCAAATTATTATTTTTATCCCTTTAGTCATAATCAATTTGATGTTGTTTGATTTGATTAATTTGACGATCGGAACAGTTGAAAATATTTTAGAGTATTTAAAGTGAGTAGAAACTAATTTTTTTAGAATTTCTCAATTTATGCATTCTGCTCTATATCACGCTGTCTTAAATTTGATTATTTTACAGATTGATTAGATGTAACTTGGCCTCTTGACGCAGGCCTAATTAAGGCACGTTGAAACGGAAGAAGTATAAGGACAGAATGAGAGAGATTTATGCGAAAAAACCAATTCTTTCACAAAGACAAAAATATTATCAATTTATTCTCAAAACTTTTATTACATTAACTGAGTGCCATGTCTATATATATAGGCGATACTCCAATCCTACTAGATAAAATAATAAATTCTAATATATTTTTAAATCTAATCAGATTACAAATAATCAAATAATTGGATCAAAATAAAAAAAAATATAATTTTTTTTTGGAAATAATCTAAAAATGCCAGAATGCATGGCTTTGCCATTCGACATGTAGATCTTAAAAAATATATTCCAAATTAGGATTGCACGCTGAAATCGAATATTCAAGCGAAAGTTTTAGCCGTTTAAAGATATCTAGGCTCAGTTTGGTTAAGTCGTGTTTTCTCATAAACTCTAATACTAAATTAGCCGCATCACCTCTATACTTAAAACATGCTACTCTTCTATACATGTGTAGAGTTTATAGCACTACAAGCCTCTTCCGATATATATATATATATATATGACACTTTACGGAATACATTTAAGTAGCTAGGATGGGATGGAGGGCTGAGGGAGGAAAGGGTCGCGTTGGGGGACGAGTAGGGCGGGATTGAAGGCGGAGAGTAGGATGAGGGCGACAGTGACGAGGGCAGAGACGAGGGACAAGACGAGCATTATTGCGTTCGGTACACCGCCTTTCACCTCTTGTGCGTACTTCTCGGCCGCCAGTGCCAGCACCGTCAGTGGAAAAGAGTACGCCCACCATGCCAGACTGAAGGTCCTCATTGATCGCCAAAATAGCATCGGTCGTGAGACCTGCATAAATAATTGTGTTTATTAGGTCAATGTACATACATTAGGTCAATGTGCATATATTATTGTGTTCACTTTTGTGACGACGGCAGAGTGCGACTCTTCTCTACAAAAATTTTTTGAGACTGTGGTGAGCCACGTAATTCAGTTCTTGCATTAATTTCTTTCTGTCTAAAAGTTTTTTGTCAAAATCATAACACCTTATTAAATAGCAGATTTAGAAAACATCACTAGAGAAAAATGAGGTGGTCCTTATTCAAGTTGTTTTTTTTTTTTGGGTGGGGCCGGATGGATGTATGCATGCATTTCTCAACATGCAATTAATGGGCGAATTTCTTTGCCTATATAAAACATATATCTCATAATATTAATAGATATATTAAAATCAAAATATAACTCATTAATGCTTCAACTACTAATTATTGAGACTAATTGATTCCTTATTAGTAACTAGTTTCGCACTTAAAAATTTTATTCATATATTCCTTAGATAATGTACGTAGATAATAGTTATCATATTAATAGATTTTGATTTTGAAATTTTAATAGCCAAATAGCAGGTGCAAACATATGAAGTGTACATCTATAGACACCACGTGGAGGCAATAATTCTCATGCATTGATGGATTCATATATAAGCAAGTTATTGCGTGCGCAAACACGACTTAAATCATATTTAATCATAATCAATTTGGATACCCTCTTCCCAGAAAATCAAAAGATTCTGGAAATAAATAATCACGTTTATTTTTTTAAAATTATTTTTGTATATATATATATATATATATATAGAGTTGAGCTATGATACTTTTACAAGTATCACCATCATTGTGCTATTAGGTTTTAAGCCATTGGATCTACTTTTTGATTATTAATAGTCCTTGGATTAAACACTATTTCACCTACCACCACCTACCACCATCATCTCAACCTCACATCTCTCCATCCAAGGGCTAAAAACACACAAGTATCACCCCCATGATACTTTTACAAGTATTCTAGCCCTACTCTCTCTCTCTCTCTCTCTCTCTCTCTCTCTCTCTCTCTCTCTCTCTCTCTCTCTCTCTATATATATATATATATATATATATATAGCTAGGTTGTTATACTATCAATAGCACGAAGATCTCCGTGCTATCAATTTAGTTATTTTTGATGATACGGTTTTCAAAGTGATGATCGGTTTTCTTAAACACCATCTATGCTATTCAAAATATTTAGAAACCAAATTTTATATTTTTTTCGATATTATTTAACAATTTTAATGGCCGATGTAATGCGTTTATAAATTTAACGGTATAAAACAATTCAAATCTAAAGAAATTTTTATAGAAAATTCTCTTCACTATTTACAGTAAGATCAGTATCTCTGATTTTAAATTTAAATTTTTTATCATTATTTTTTATGAGATTCTTAGTTTCAGCCGTTCATTTTTAGACTACTCGTTTGATAAGTAAATGATGTTGAAAAATTATAAAATTTAGTTTTATAATATTTTCAATAGAGTAAATCAAGTCTAGCAGAGCCGATCGATCGTCAATTTGAAAGCTGCGTTATTATTATTATTATTTTTGAAAAATAGGTAATATGCTACCCGCTTCATTTATTTTATTTAGAAATAAATTAACTTAGCTGAAACTATGAATCAAGTAGGATTCGAACTTGGAATCTCAGATACCAACCACCAATCCCTTTGCCACATGCTCTAGGGACAGTTGGTGAAAGATGCATTATTAAAAATAATTTAGTAGCACGAACACCTCTATACTACTGATATAGTATACCAGCTATATTTTCTCTCTCTCTTTAAAATATACACAACTACATGATATCACTTACACTGATGTGTATTTCGAGATGTGAAAGTAAACAATCATGTTTACTTTTAAAAATATTCTAACTAACCTAATTATTTGTATATTTAGAGCAATATATGATGTGGTATACATTGACCATCTCTTACGCAGGTGATAAAAGGCTTAAATTGTCGGTATCCAAAATCCCTGATTAGTTGAGCTAAGTTATTTAATGGTTGATATCTAAAATTCCAAATTCAAAATTTAATTAACCTAATTAACTTTATTTCTTAAATAAAAAAAAACACAGGCCTAAAAAATAGAGAAAAAAAAAAAGACAAAGAACATGATGTCACAAAAAAACAAAAGAAGCTACGTACTTCCCCCTTGTGCACGTGTTTTTATTTTTATTTTTTATTTTTTTCTTTTTGGTCTAAATATTAATTTGACAGATAATTTTGTTTTTGTTTTTTTGTTTTCGTGGTCTAAACTTTTGACAAATAATTTTGCCTTTTTCTTAGAACCTGGACTGCTGTTTTCCTACGCAAGCTAGCTGGAGACCTCCTTTGACAAATTAAGAAGAATCCTAAAACCTACATTATTTTGGCCTCTCCTTGATATTTGCATTTTAATTAATGGTTTAAATTTTCATATATTTTTTTTACCGTACACCTCTTTTGTCATCTTTGTAATTAGCAGTGCACAATGACGTATTTGTTTCTTACTAGACCACTCTTTTGAATAAAAGATGAAAAATCATATATATGTTACTCGCGCGTATTTGGTGCTTCTGTATATTCGTGCACCATATATCTATACTAATATATTAACTACTACAAATTCATGATTTAGCGGCATTTACTCTGCAGCATTTATTTAAATAATGCTAATTAATATATTTAACAGCATTACTTGATAAGTGCCGCTAAATTTAATAATTTAGCAGTAATTTACTGTTAATGTTGCAAAATAAAATAAATTAGCAGTATAAATTAGTGAATGCCGCCGAAGTTTTCAGCATTTTATAAAAAATGATACTAAATATAATAAAGTAGTAGCACTTATTGCTAAATGGCGCAATATTTGCTCCGCGATATTTATTTAAATCATGTCAATTAATATATTTAGCAACATTACTTGATAATTGCCGCTAGATTTAATTATTTAGCAGCAATTTGCTATTAATGTTGTAAAATAGGATAAATTAGCAGCATAAATTAGCGAATGCCGCTAAATATAATAAACTAACGGCATTTGTTACTAAATATCATTACTAATTAATATATAATTATTAATAATTCCTTTTTTATTTAGAATAAAAAATTTTAAAATTAAAGTTTAAAAGTTGAAACATATAAGTTTAAAAATTAAACTTATAATTTAAAATTTAAAATTCTAAAATTTATATTTTAAATTTTAAATTCTAAAATTATTAATTTTAAAATTTTAAAATTTTAAATTTATTTTAAATTTTAAATTTTAAATTTAAAACTATTAATTTTGAAACTTAAAATTTCATATTTCAAAATTTAAAATTTAAATTTAGTATCTAAATTTTAAAATTTTAAAATTTTAAAATTTTAAAATTTTAAAACAGAAGACTTAAAATATAAAAAATTAAAATATACATAACTAATAGTCGCTAGAGTAAGTGGCAAAGGATTTGGTTGTTGGTATTCGAGGTCTCAAGTTCAAATCCTAGTTGATTCACAATTTTAGTAAAATTTAAGACAAAAACAAATAAATGAAGCGAGTAGCATCTCAAAAAAATTAAAATTTTAATTCTAAAATTTTAAAATTTTAATTCTAAAATCAGATATTTGTATTAGCGGTATTATATTTATGTGCCTCTAATAAATAATTTAAAATTAGCATTTAATCCCTTTTAGTGGCATATTCCTAATGACACTAATTAATTTATATTGGCGGCATTTATAATTAATATTGCTAATACTTTTAGCAACATTGGCATAGACAGCATTTGTGTCATATGCTGCTAAAATTTTTAACAATATTTGTTGATCATTTAGCAGCATAAATAAATGTCACTAATGCCTAATTAATTTTCTAGTAGTGATATATCATAATTTGCTTTTCAGGAGATTACCAATCGCTGAGACTACGGTTCAATCGACGAGAAATTATTCTTAAATCTTGGGATATTACAATATATGTCATTTTCTACCGCTTTGGTTTTTAAAAATTTTTTAAAAAATTCTTATTTTTAACTTAAAAAGGACGTAAAGTAATTTTTCAGCCGGAATTGAATGTGTCACGTACCAGGCAAAGGAAGAGGAAGAATGAGAGGAAGAAGAGCATCTTCGCGGCGGTGTCGAAGCCACCGCTGCCGGAGATGGCGGCCCAGGCAACGCTGGCGGTGGCGGGGGCGGCGAAGAATAAGAAGAACACCGGGCGGAGCAGTGCCGGGAGGAGGCTCTCGCTCCCCGCGAGGCGTTGGTACAGCGTCACGAAAAGTACGAGGTAGTGGGCCAAGCCCACCGTAAACATGCACGTCGCAATCTCCTTCAAGTCCGTGTCCGTCGTCGCCGCTGCCGCCGCCGCCGCCATGTTCGCGATCACCGTCATCTGGCTCGTCGGGTTCGCCACCGCCGACAGGCAGTACCTCCGGCCCCTTATAAACCACTGCCCGTACACTTTCACGTCCAGCACCAGAATTGGGACCGCAAACNACTCTTAGATATTTATTTGCATTCATTAATTATTATTTTGTTGTTCTCTTGAATGCTGCTGTCATAATACTAGTATTTTCTAACGGTTTAAGTTATTAAAAAGAAAATTGGTAGAAATGTACAAAACATAATTAAATTATAAATTATTTTGATTTGGTTATTTAATTTTTTAAAAATTTGATTTCAGTATATAATCTTTCTGTCTGTTTGTTTTGAATCAGTCGCGACATTTTAAGCATAAAGTTTATTCATTAAAATGTAAAAATAAACAACACATTTAAATTTTAAAGTCAAAGTGTCAATCACTGGCTCAAAATAAAATGTATGCATGCATCTATGTATAGAGAGATAAACAGTTATTTTATATGTACTACATACCAGAGGACGTGGTACGCGGGGCTCTCGGGACGGAGGAAGGGCGAGGAGGCGCACTGGAGGAGGAGGAGCGCGGAGGCCCATGGGGCGAAGAGGTAGTTGACGCCGATGTGGTGGCCGAGCTCGGCCTTAAAGCACTCGAAGCGGCAGGTGCAGCGAATTGCGTAAAGAGCACAAAGCACGACGAGGGACGACAGTGCGAAGGACCAGAGAACGTCGAAGGCGGCGACGGGGAGGAGGTGGAGGATAAAGTGGAGCGCCCGAGGGTCGGCGGCGGAGAGGGTCTTCCATAGTAGGGCTTGGCCGCAGAGGGAAAGGCTTATGCGAAAGTAACCCGCGTGGAATCTCGTTAAAACTGACAGCTTCTGCATAAGTGCTTTTTGAACATGTTCTTCTCCGGGGGGATGCAGATTTTCTGAATATCGATGCTCCATTAGTTACTTGCTAGAGAGAGAATGAAGTAAAGAGAGAGAATGAAGTAAGGGGATAGCATACAATATTGGTTGTTGGTAAGTTCTATTACTTATTTGCATGTATTTATAGAGAGGGGGGAGAGAGAGAGAGAGAGAGTATATTAGGTGGAACACACAATTAAAAATTGAATTGAGAACACTGAAAGCAGGGGCGGAGCCATTGGGGGCCACAGTGGTCATGGCCCCCCTATATCTTTGAAAATTACATATTAGTCCTTTATAATAAAAAAATAAAATATTATAAATTTTAATTTTAAGGGGCCAAATTAATATTTTTAATAAAATTTGTGTCTTAATTTTTTTTCAAGTTTTTTGGTTCTTTTTCTTCAACTATTACAGTCTTATTCCTCTTTAAGCATTTTGTCGTTATTAGTGAATCTGACAATTTTTTTTTTTTTCACTATTCGTGGTCGAATTTTTCTCCTATCAAAATTTAAATCTTGGCCCTCCCGAATCTTAATATCTCGCTTAAATTTGTCCCTGAGTGAAAGTGATGCAAAGGTCAAACTATGTATTCAAATGCATCAATGAGGTTTCTATGAGAAATATGTAACATTCCAATCAAATTTTGATAGTTTTGGTTGAAAAGTTGAATTAATTAAACATATATATATATATATATATATATATATATATATATATAGTAGAGGTATTATACTATCGGAAGTATAAAAAAGTTGGTGCTTTCGATTTTTTAGCCCTTAGATGAACCCCATTGATCATTTCTAACCATTGGATTAATATTATTAACCAATGGGGACCACTCAACCCTAGGGGGATCACTCAACCCTAAAGGGACCGCTATAATCCCAATCGTAGAATTTTTGATCCAAGGGCTAAAAAATCAGAAGCACCAACTACTTTATGCTTCCAATAACATAGTAGCTCTACACTATATATATATATAGTCTAGTATTATACTATCGATAATACTAAGCACTTGATGCTATCGAGTTTTTCGCCATTAGATCTACCTCTTCAATTATTTCCACCCATTAAATCATACTATTCAACCAATCACCTACTCAACCCATGGAGCCACTATCATCTTAACGTATATACAATTAGGCTACTATACTATTAATATCACCAAACGCTTANGAGTAGATCTAACGGTAAAAAACTTATAAGTACCAAGTGCTTGGTGCTTTTACAAGCACCATAGTTGGACTCTATATATATATATATATATATATATATATATATCAGTTTGAAAAAATGTCTTACATACCTTTCAATATTAAATATAACACACATGTTCTTATTCTATTCAACGCTCTCTTTTATGTCTGAACTCGAAGTTTTTTTAATAGGCCAACACATATAAATTAATTGAAATAAGAGTGTTAAATAATTTAGCTGCATGCCAAAAAAAATTAGTAGTCATCACAAAAGGATAAGTAGCAATGTTGTGACGGCCCAATTTTCCATAGGGTCACCCATCCTAGGACTACTCCCGTCCTGGCACGGGTCTGACAAACGTGTTATGAACATAAGTATTTAAAACGTCGTTTTTTGGCAACTTAAGCTTTTTAAGCCTCGCCCAAACTCAAAACATGAATATTTTAGAACTCCGTTACAATGATTGTTCTACATTATAAACAGCAAGGATTCTAACAGGGAGCTCAAATTCAGAACTTAATTCTTTCTTTGATATTATGTTAAATAATATCAAATAATTAATTTCTCAAGAAACTTAAAGCTGTCAGAAAATAATATTTTATTATTTTATATATGTGTTCAATATTTATACGCAATCAATCTTCTTGGACCAGCTTTTGATGAGTTGGCAAATTGGCTTAGGGTGTGTTTGGTTCCACGTAAAATTGTGAAAAAAAAATTTCACTGGAAAAATTTTTTTTGGAGGAAAACAAATTTTACGTTCTTTAATGTTTGGTTTGTAGGAAAGGAAAAATAGTTTTCTGTCATGCCCCGGATTACTCGTTTCCCCGGGCACGCCAACAAATCTGCCATATACAAAAGAATTTTCCCTGTATTCGAAGCGATAGCTGTACCTGTTATCAAACAATACTACAACTAGTAGTATAGAGCTGCTAGAAGAAATAAGATAATATATATATATATAAACAAAAGGGGGTAACTATACATACAAGCATCCTGATAACCAAAACACTCGCTCTAGCGAGATACAACATCAGTATGTATAATAATCCAAAAACTACAACTACCTGTAGCTGGTACTCCTCTAGCTCTGCAACTCATCAGGAAGGGCTCTAACTCGCAACACCCTTTCCACGATCAGACTCAGCAGCAATAGCAGCCGAAGAAGAAGGCTCTGCAAAAGATTTCAACAAATAGGAGGGAGAACTATTGCAAAAAGAAGTAGTCCTCAGTGGGTACCGTTACCGACCTCAACGGCTCACTCACTAAGTCTACAGATGTAAACAAGTATAGAAAGAAAACTGGAATAAATCTACAGCTATATGCACCTATACTATCTCGGTTTAATACCAACAATTTGTAGAACACTGGAAATACAGACCCAATCTCATTAGGGAGAGTAAACATACCCGCCCCAGGGACTGTGAACACACCCATCCTGCTTGTCGAAGCTACACTATCTGACACCAAACCAGGTCGTCAGTGGAAAGCAAGTCCAATCAGGACAAAACGACACCAATGCAAACGCACAAAGCCCGACTCCGGAGTGGCACTCGTGGCCGCTACCCAACCGAGTATGCAAGCGTGTCTCTGTCGAGCTCAATCAGCCTCTCACAGGCTATAATCAAGTAAACAGGATCTAACTGGTCTAACAACCAAAACATACGTGCCCTTGGCACAATCTGATGCAAAAACAGTAATCTGGCCCACCGTCAACCCCAAAGGCACCTGACAATCTGGAACAGTCTAAACAACACTGGAAAAATAAGCTCGGCATCCCAGCACGAGCGTAATATTATTCTACACTATTCTGGGTATCCACCGCCCACAAACTGCGGTGATATAAATAAACTACGGCTCATAGAGCTAAATCTGGTTGTTTTAACATATGACAGTGTAGAAGCGCCAGTTTTCTCCTAAATCAAATTCAAGTCGAACATGTATTATTTAACTAATATTCTAAGCTCCAATTCAGATTTTAGAAACACAATAAATCGATGAATTGAGCAATGAAACATGACAATATCCACGAATACATGCTAACAATAGAACTTAGGAGGAAATCCGCAAAAATCCGGTAAGCATCACTTTGACCCACCTCGAAAAGCTAATCCAGCCATGGCAAGAAGTCGAAAGGAGAGGAAAACACGCGTTCACCCGGCCTCCAACGGCGTAATAGCGATGTCCACACGCTTGAACGGCTCTCCGAAACGACGACGAAAATCTCCCGAGCTCGAGCTCTTCACCGTGCACACGAGCTAAATTAAAGAGAGATAGAGAGAAAAAGCTAATTAACTTCACTCCCTCCTCTCCACCTCTAATTAAAGCGGTGGGGATAAGGATGGGAAAGCACGTGGACTCCGCTACTTAGTTAAAAAAAAATTGCCAACAAGCCCCCCCTATAACTAAGTATTCCACTTTAGTCCTCTATAATATAAATCTTAAGTTTCAAAGTCCGTTTTTACGTCTATTTTGAGCAAACGTCACCAACTCAATCAAGCATAAATTTATACTGTAACCTTGACAATTTGTTATGGTTCAGTATATCACATCCTCCCGTTCTAAAAAAAAGTTTCGTCCTCGAAACTTAAAATATACCTCAATCCTGAGTTTCGAACAAGTAAGAGTAGGACTCTCACATCACCGTCTCTGGCTCCCAGGTCGCCTCACGCTCCTCGTGATGACTCCACTGCACTTTTACATAAGGAATGACCCGATTGTTAAATTCCTTCGTTTCACGAGCCAAAATTCGCACCGGTCGCTCCTCATATCTCAAGTCCTTGCCAAGCTCTAGCGGAGTGAAGTCTATCACGTGAGATGGATCGAACACATATCTCCTCAGTGTTGAGACGTGAAAAACATCATGGATACCGGCCAGTCGAGGGGGTAAAGTAATCCTGTAAGCAACTGGCCCAACTCGCTCCAATATCTCAAAAGGGCCTATAAAGCGTGGACTGTGCTTTTCACGTATTTCGAATCTACGAATCCCTTGGAACGGCGAGACTTTGAGAAAACATGATTTCCAATTTGGAACTCTTAAGTCTCGTCTCCTGGTGTCGGCGTAGCTCTTCTGGCGGCTCTGAGCTGTCAAAAGGTATCGTCGCATTGCTTTAACCTTTTCTTCAGCCTCAATCAGAATCTCAGGCCTCAAAGTCTTTCTTTCACCCACATCACTCCAATACAAAGGGGATGGACACTTGCGTCCATACAACGCTTCAAACGGAGCAATCTGAATGTTCGCTTGATAGCTGTTGTTGTACGCAAACTCAGCCAGTCTCAAATGTCGATGCCACCCTACTCTAAAGTTCAGGACACATGCTCTCAGCATGTGCTCCAAAGTCTGAATGGTCCGCTCAGACTGACCATCCGTCTGTGGGTGAAATGTCGTGCTGAAATGCAACTGTGTACCCAGGGCTGTCTGAAGACTCCTCAAAAAGTGCAAAACAAATCTCGGGTCTCTGTCTGATACAATCGAGATTGGCACACCATGCAACCTAACAGTCTCATCCAGATATAGCTGAGCAAGCCTCTCCCTGGACCAGGTGGTCTGTACTGGTAAGAAGTGAGCAGACTTAGTCAGTCTGTCCACTATCACCCAAATCGCATCGAACCCACCTTGAGCTCTAGGCAATCTTATGATAAAGTCCATCGTGATCTGCTCTCATTTCCACTCGGGCACTGACAGACTCTGAAGCTTGCCTGCAGGTATCTGGTGCTCTGCCTTTACCTGTTGGCAAGTCAAACACTGAGCTACAAATTTGCCAATGTCTCTCTTCATTTCATTCCACCAGAAGTGTGCCTTCAAATCCTTATACATCTTGGTTCCACCAGGGTGAACCGTATAAGGTGAATAATGAGCCTCTTTCAAAATCTCTTCTCAGATCTCTAAATCCATGGCACACACAGTCGGTCTCTGTACCGCAGTACTCCCGAACTGTCCATAACAAAACTCTCTGCCTGTCCCCTCTCCAACTGCTCTCTAATCCTCAACAAATGCGGGTCTCCACTCTGTTTCTCTCGCATCCTATCCAACAGAGTGGGCTGCAAAACTATAGACATCATTCTTGCAGTATACCCAGGGGACACAATCTCGAGCCTCAACCGCTGCAGCTCCTCGAGTAACGGCCTCTGCTAAGTAATCAACATACTCAAGCTCTGCACTGACTTCCTGCTCAACGGATCTGCCACCATATTCGCCTTATCGGGATGATACTGAATACTAATATCATAATCCTTCAGTAACTCCAACCACCGGCGTTGCCTTAGATTCAATTCCTTCTGGGTGAACAAATACTTGAGACTTTTATGATCGGTGAAAACCTCGCAGTGCTCGTCATACAAGTAATGCTGCGACAACTTCAAGGCAGAAACTACCGCAGCAAGCTCCAAGTCATACGTAGGGTAATTCTTCTCGTAATCCTTTAACTGCCGTGAAGTATAAGCAATTACCCTACCATGCTGTATTAGCACAGAGCCCAACCCACTGTGCGATGCATCACTGTAGATCACAAATCCTTCCCCCATCACTGGAAGGGCAAGGATAGGAGCTGACATCAACCTCTGTCTCAGCTCATCGAAGCTCCTCTGACAATCCTCACTCCAGATGAAACTAATCCCCTTTCGAGTCAATCGAGTGAGGGGTGTTGAAAGCTTCGCAAAGCCTTCACAAACCGACGGTAATATCCTGCCAGTCCCAGGAAACTCCTCACCTCAGTCACCGTCGTCGGTCTGGGCCAATCCCGAATAGCATCAATCTTCTTCGGGTCCACTGCCACTCCAACTGCAGAGATCACGTGGCCCAAGAAAGCAACCTTCCGCAACCAGAACTCGCACTTCTTCAACTTGGCATACAACTTCTTCTCTTGCAGAAGTTGCAGCACAATCCCCAAGTGCTCATCATGCTAGGTGTCGCTCCGGGAGTATATCAAGATATCATCGATGAAGACTACCACAAATCTATCCAAGTATGGCTTGAACACTCTGTTCATCAAATCCATAAATGCGACAGGGGCATTGGTCAATCCAAAAGGCATCACTGTAAACTCATAATGCCCATACTGAGTCCAGAAAGTCGTCTTGGGAACATCCTCGGCTCTCACCCTTAACTGGTGGTAACTTGACTGGAGATCAATCTTCGAGAAGACACAAGATCCTTGCAGCTGATCAAACAGATTATCAATGCGCGGCAAAGGATACTTGTTCTTGATGGTCACTTTATTCACCTTCCGGTAATCCACACACAATCTAAGTGAACCATCCTTCTTCTTCACAAATAACATCG
Source organism: Ananas comosus (assembly GCF_001540865.1). Taxonomy (NCBI): domain Eukaryota; kingdom Viridiplantae; phylum Streptophyta; class Magnoliopsida; order Poales; family Bromeliaceae; genus Ananas; species Ananas comosus. Next base: position 781,835 of record NC_033636.1, read on the forward strand.
GCGCTCCCCAAGGCAACACACTGGGTCTCACATACCCCATATCCATTAGATCTTGAAGCTGCACTTTTAACTCTCTCAGCTCTGCCGGTGCCATCCAATAAGGTACCTTCGAGATTGGTGCAGCTCCAGAAACTACATCAATCACAAACTCAATCTCCCTCTCCGGCGGCATCGTCGTCAACTCCGGAGGAAATACATTCGGAAAATCGCAGACTACAGGGATATCCTTGAGTCCCGGTACCGCCGTAGGCACCTTTACCACCATAGCCAGAAAAGCGATGCATCCTCTACTCATCAGCTGTCGAGCCCTCGCCGACGAAATCCAGGTGGCACACAATGTACTCCTGCAGCCTCTAAAAGTGAACTCCTCCTGGCCTGGCTAGCGGAATATCACCGTCCTCGATCCACAATTAATAGTAGCATAATACCGCACTAGCCAATCCATGCCGAGCACAACGTCCAAGTCCTACAGCTGCCCTAACACCAATAGGTCTGCGGGCATGATCCACGAATCTAACTGCACTGGACACGACCCGGCAACAATATTTATTATTATAATATTTTTTTGGCCGTACACCCTCGCTAAATTACCTATTTATAGGTGATTAATTAGGGCTAAATCTCAATCCTACTCTAACTAGTATTAGAGTATAATTAATCCGAAAATCAAATCCAACCGAATCCGCTTAATCTGACGATACAAATAAATCAAAAATATTTAATAACGGGTTTATCACAAAACTACAATCATGGCCACATATTTAAATTCTAATTTAAATTAATTACATACGGGTATTATGTAACACCCCGTAGTTTTGAAGCTTTTGTTTTGACTCCTATTCATTTTAAGTTTGGACCTTTTTGTGATTTCCAATCTTTAAGGGACTCGGCGGCATTTTGTTATTTTATTAGTATCTAACTTAATTAATTTTTTCCCTAGCCAACCCTCACCCGATCCTTTTCTTTTCTTTTCTCCCTCACGACTCCTCTCTTTCTCACTCGACCATCTCTCCCCCTCACCGCAACCATACGACCTCGGCCGTTCTGCACGTGCGCGCGCGACGTCGTCTGATCGCCGCGGTCATCCGTATTCGCATTCATCGCCGCCGTAATCCTCATCCATTGATATTTTGATTCGTCATCGTTTTTCCGCCTTCAAGGTCTTTTTCTTTTTATTTCCTTACATTTATTCTTGACAAGATCTAATTCCTTATTCATTGTTGTATGATTATTTTGAATACTTATATCTTAATGTTTGGGATTATAAACCATTAGAAATCTGATTCGTTGTGATCTTTTTCTTGTCTGTTGAACTGTCAAATTTTATATCTCACATCCTCCATAAAATTTAGTTGTGTAAACTTCGCACATTCTACACATATTTGAAATGCCCATTATATGTTCGATGAAACGCCTTTGAGAGGGCGAATTTCGTTTTGTTTCTAATTTCGATCTCATCTAATTGTAATTTGCCTATTAATATTCCAACATCTGAAAACTCACTGTTTGAGCATTGAAATCTTCGTTTATTATTTAAATTTCCATTCATGTTATCTTCTTGGAATAATTTAAATTCTTCAAAACTCCCTCATCCCTTTGATCACTATTTGAGGTTTGTCAAATTTATTATTCTAAATCCCTTTGTGCTCCGTCCCGACCTATTTGCATTCCATTATATCCTCTTTGCATGTTCATTTTAGTTAGCTTATATAGAATCGCATGTCCCTATTTTATGTTCCGACGATTGATTTTCTGCACAGTTTTGACTGGAAAATTTCTCTCTTTGAAGCTGCGTTAAGGTAAGCGACCGGACACCCGTTAGTTTTTGTAAGATAATTTAGGAAAATATTTTGATTATATGAAAATCTTATTTTGTAGAATTTAAAATTAAGGGTTAAGCTTATTATTAAGTATTTCTGTAAATTGATTTTCAACCGTGATTGACAAGTCCTTTTAGCAAAATAAACTTTTGAAATTTGATAATCTGCTCTGTAAATTAGTAACTGGATACACTTTGAATTATGATGTCTCTTGGTATTCTGCTATTCTTATGTTGGCCATGTCGACATGTACTTTGTTATAGAAGCAAGCTTCGTCTTCGTATTGTGCCTTCGGGTGTCTGCGCCTATCAGCGCCTCTGTTTTGTTTGCGCCTTCGGGTGCCTACGCCTATCCGCGCCTTTGTTTTGTTGCACCTTCGGGTGCCTCTGTTTTGTTTACGCCTTCGGGTGTCTTTTGATCTCGCAAACGGATCATATGATATAGTTAGAGGCCTTCGGCTGTCTTTTTATCTGCGTTCACTTGTTATTTCTTCGCACCCACATTTGTTATTTACAGTATCTTTAGACCAAATTCTGTTTGCTTGGCATATTAAACTTTAGTTCTGCTTATATGATATTTCATTTGACACTAGTTGGAACTGAACTGTTAGTTTCATCTTTTGACTATTTAGATTTAATCGAAATTTTGTGATTATCTTTTGCATGTTATCTTTCTAATTCTGTAGCCTTGCATATTTACTAAATTAGTAGATATGCGGCGTCTGTTATGCCTCGGGTTTGGGGCGTGACATATTACATCTTACCCCCTTTAAAAAAAATTTCGTCCCCGAAATTTACTTAACAGAATTTGGAAAGAGCTGAGGATACTTGCTCCGTATCTCCTCTTCCGGCTCCCACGTCGCCTCATTCTCCGCGTGATGCCTCCACAGCACACGTACCAGCTGAACCGTCCTTTTTCGCAAAACCTTTTCCCTTCGATCCAAGATCCAGATAGGCTGCTCCACGTATGATAGGTCCTCTCTTAACTGAATTGGAGAATAGTCGATGACGTGTTTTAGATCTTGAACATACTTTCGCAACATCAACACATGGAACACATTATGCACCCTAGCAAGAGAAGGCGGTAATGCTACTCGGTACGCCACATTGTTGACTCGTTCCAGTATTTCAGAAGGTCCAATGTAACGTGGATTCAGCTTTCCTTGAAGCCCAAACCGTATTACCCCCTTAGTTGGCGACACCTTCAGGAACACATGATCACCAACTGTGAATTCTAACATTCGCCGACTATTATCACTATAGCTCTTCTGTCTATTCTGTGCGGCTCGTAGACGTTCTCGCACAACCCGCACTTTTCATTAGCTTGCTGGACCAGCTCAGGCCCTAGAATCTGCCTCTCGCCAACATCATTCCAGTGGATAGGCGATCTACACTTTCTTCGATAGAGAGCTTCAAAAGGGGGCATCTGTATGCTGGCTTGATAACTATTATTGTACGCAAACTCCGCCAATGGTAAGTGCCGGTCCCACGACCCACCCCAGTCAATCACGCATGCTCGCAACATATCTTCTAAGATCTGTATCGTGCGCTCTGACTAACCATCGCTCTGCGGATGATATGCCGTACTCATATCCAAGCGAGTCCCCAAAGCCTCATGCAAGCTATGCCAAAATCGCGACACGAATTGCGGATCTCGATCCGAAACGATGGATACCGGGACACCATGTAGTCTCACCACATCTTTAATATATAATTCCGCAAGTTTCTCCAAAGGATATGTCACCTTAATAGGTATGAAGTGCGCAGACTTAGTCAGCCGGTCGACGACCACCCAAATCGCATCGGACCCTGACTGTGTACGTGGTAACCCTACCACAAAATCCATAGTAATCTTCTCCCATTTCCACTCGGGTATCGGCAGTGGCTGCAATAATCCCGCCGTCCTTTGGTGCTCAGCTTTGGCCCGCTGGCATACAAGACACTGTGAAACAAATCGAGCAATGTCTCGTTTCATGCCGGCCCACTAGAAAATTTCTCTTATGTCACGATACATCTTTGTGCTACCCGGATGTATGGTGTAAGCTGACGAATGAGCCTCCTCCAAGATTTTTCTCTTTAAGGCCTCATCTTTGGGAACATATAGTCGATTACCGTACCTTAACGATCCATCCTCGTGGATATGAAATTCTATCTGAGAACCTGCCCCCACGGCCGCTCGGATCTTCTGAAGAGCAGCATCGGATGACTGGGCCAACTTAATTTGATCCAATAATGTGGGTCGAATTCGAAGTTGAGCCAATCGAGCTCCCGGCTCGTGAATAGTCACCTCTAAGTCTATCTTTCGTAGATCCTCTAAAAGATACTTTTGCTCAGTAATCAGTGTAGCCAAATTTCCAGTGGCATTGCGGCTTAGCGCATCCGCTACCACATTCGCTTTTCCGAGATGATACAAGATTGTCAAGTCATAATCCTTCATAAGCTCAAACCATCTACGTTGTTGCATATTTAGCTCTTTCTGAGTGAAAAGATATTTTAAGCTTTTATGATTGGTGTAGAACTCACATTGCTCCCCATAAAGATAATGACGCCAAATCTTAAGAGCAAACACTACTGCGGCAAGCTCTAGGTCATGAGTAGGGTAGTTTTGCTCGTATGGCTTTAGCTGTCTAGAAGCATAAGCAATCACTCGATCATTTTGCATCAAGACACACCCTAAACCTCGTAGGCATGCATCACTATAAACAGTGAAGCCTTCACCACACATAGGAAGTGCCAAGACAGGAGCCGTGATCAATCGTCGCTTCAGCTCCTGAAAGTTCTCCTCGCACTCATCGGTCCACACAAATTTCGCTCTTTTTTTTGCGTCAACAGCGTCAAAGGGACCGCGATCAGAGAGAACCCCTCTATGAACCGTCGATAATAGCCAGCTAGGCCTAGAAAACTACGAAACTCGGTAGCACTCGTAGGCCTCGGACATGCCTCCACAGCTTCGACCTTTCTTTTATCAACCGAGATACCATCCTTGGACACGACATGCCCCAAGAAAGAGACCTCTTCCAACTAGAAGTCACATTTCTTTAGTTTAGCATAAAGTTTCCTGTCTCGTAGGATCTGGAGCACTAATCTCCGGTGTTGTTCGTGTTGCTCTGCACTCCGCGAGTAAATAAGAATGTCATCAATAAACACCACCACAAACTAGTCTAGATAAGGCTTGAAGATCCGATTCATTACGTCCATAAATGTAGTCGGAGCATTTGTCAACCTGAACGGCATAACAAGAAACTCGTAATGCCCATAGCGCGTCCTAAACGCCGTCTTAGGAATATCCTCAGCCCTGATCTTCAGCTGACGGTAGCCCGACTGCAAGTCGATTTTTGAGAAAATCTAGGATCCTTGTAGTTGGTCGAATAAGTCATCAATACGAGGTAGAGGATATTTGTTCTTCACCGTGATCCGATTCAACTCTCTATAGTCAATACACAGTCGCAGACTTCCATCCTTTTTCTTCATGAACAAAACTGGTGCACCTCATGGCGAAACACTCGGTCGAATAAAATCTTTATCCAGCAGCTCCTGTAACTGGTCTTTCAATTCCCGCAACTCTGCGGCAGCCATCCTATACGAGGCTTTAGAGATAGGTTCCGCAACTGGAATCTCCCCAAACTTTAGCTGCTCATTTTGTGAGTCCACCATGTACGCTAAGATAGCGAAGCGCCCGTTCCGCAGCATTTTAGTAGCCTTCAAGGCTGAGATGATTCTCGGGGGAGAGCGGCTTCGATCACCGACAAAGATAAACTCTGATCCGTAGGAAGTACAAAACACCACCTTTCGACCAGAGCAATCGATAGTGGCTCCATGGGCCGTTAGCCAATCCATCCCGAGGATGACATCGAACTCTTTCATATCGATGACGATAAGGTCAGTTGGCAACACATGACCGTTGACTTCTATTGGACAAGATTTGCACACTCGGCAAACCTTAACGCCTCCCACAGGCGTGTCAACCCACAAATCACAATCCAACGGTAAATGTGTCAAACCATAATCTAAGACAACCTTACTAGATATGAAAGAATGCGTGGCACCCGAATCAAATATAACTGTCAGGACGTCCGCGCCTCCTGATCCATCCTGCTATGTCATAGCATAAGCTCGTGCCTGGCTTGTCAGACCCGAGCCACTCGAGTCCCTCCAGTTTTGTATCAACCTTTGCGCATGCGGACCCAGTGGGGCCATCCCGCTTGTTGATGCTCCCGCACCTTGCTGGTGGTTTGCATCTCGCTTTTGTTTCTTGACTGGGCAGTTGGCAATTTTATGTTCAAATGAACCACACTCAAAACAGGCGCCCGACTCCCACCTGCATCTATTTGTACGATGAGGTCCGCCACAATAGTCACACTTCATATCTTTAGGTTGTGGTCGTGGGGGTCGACCTCCATCTTTTTATCTCGCGCCGCCATTCCTACTCTTCCGATTGTCTCGACGTCCGGATGCACCTCCTGACGAAGACTGAGAAGGCGGGGCCTGAGTTCGACTCGGCTCAGAAATAGTCGGTGCACTCTGCGTCCTTTGTAATTCTTTCTCTAATAGCAATGCCTTGTTTACAACATCTCTTAGAGTCGGTAGCTCATAACCAACAACCAGTTACCTAATGTCTGGCCTCAGACCTTCCTCAAATTTTCAAGCTCGCTCCAGTTCGGACTCCACCAGTTTAGGAGCAAAGCGCTCTAACCGAGTAAATTCGAGCTCGCACTCGATAACCGTGCGATTACTCTATTCCAAGTGTATGAACTCTGCCTTCTTAGCTTGACGAATACTATCTAGAAAGTACTTGTCATAGAAAATCTTACAAAACTCCTTCCATGTCCAAGATTGTGTTTTGTCGCTGTGTCCGTCCCGAACTGACTTCCACCACTCATAAGCCCCTTCTCGAAGCATATAAATGGCGAAAGTCACCTGTGTCTCTCCTCTGATGCCCATATGCGTCAAGGCCTTCTCCATCTCCTGGAGCCAAGACTCCGCCTCTAGAGGATCTGTCGACCAACGAAAAATAGGAGGATTTAGCTTCTAAAAATCAATAAGGCTATTTCCACCTCGAGGATTGCTACTTTGCATTGCCTTGAGGCCTCTGATCTCTTCCTGTAGGGCCATCATTTGATCTTGTTGTGTTTTAATAACACTCAGCATCTCTTGTAATGGGTCATGCGGCATTCTCTGTCGCTTTCTTGCTGAGGATACTTCTGGTTGCGAGTTCTCTGGTGGTAGATCCCCCGGTGGAATAGGATCAACATGGTACATTAGCTTGCGAAGTGACAGTCCTCCGAGAATGAGGCATCGTCTACAAAACAGAACACAATCAAGACATAAAATTTCGCTAAACCCTCGCCTCGTGTCCAAAAAGAATCCCACGCACTCGCGCGTCCTAAATCCCTAAGTATGGTGTCATTTTGCCCTAAGGTGTCAATAACCTAGGCTCTGATACCACTAAAGCTGTCACGCCCCAGATCCGACTGCTCGGATATGAACCGCAACAACCGGCCACGAATTCAGAGGAAGAACCTCCGAAAACGGAAGGCCTTAAATTGATCCAAAGCCACCATCTCAGTTAAAAACTAAATAATTTATTAATTAAAACAAAACTAAACAATAACTCCTAAATGTCCATATAATCAATCTCATGTCAAAATAAATCATATGTCCAAAATTTGAAATCTATCTAACGAGTTCTCGCCGGCCAATTATCTCACACGCCCCGACTCTCGGTACCTGAAACAGTAGACAACAAAAGTAAGCGCAATGCTTAACAAAAAATCTACTTCAAGAATAACGATAATTTAAATTTGAAACCACAAAGGTCATAATTTAGAGCATCTCCACTCCGTCGCTCTAACCGTGAGAGCTACAATTACGCGCTATTTCTCCTTGAAAGCCGCCTACCGGATAAATCCCTCTCCTCCGAAGAATCCGACCGCAACAGTCATATCTAATAATAGAACATGATAATAATAATGTGCAAAATAAATAAACCATGTCTGTCAATAATAATAATAAAATCCACTCGGATGTATCAACAATTAGTAAAGAAAACAGATAATAATTATGTCCCGAACCCACTCGGATCCGCATATTTTCTACCGTTTGCAGAACGTAGCTATTTACTTGCCTCTATTAGTGCTCACAAATTCGTCACGTTCTAAGATTGAGGTTTTACGGCCGTCTCAGCACCTACAACGATGAAAAGACCCAAATAAAATATATTTTCAAACAAGCCCTTTAACTATTAAAATTTTTGTGAAAATTATACATTAAATTAGGATAATTAGACCACACGATCTTATCCGTATTTTCAAGACGAGTCCTATAGCGCTTGAATCGCAAAATTCCGCCTTACGGACAAAAAGTTATGACCCTTTTACGGATCAGTCCCCAAAACCAAAACTGCTATCGCCGGATTGGTCCCTGGCTGATCTTTTAAGCCATTATAAGCACCAAAATTTTGCTGCACCCGATCCAGCATCAGCAACGTGCACTAGAAGCTTTTCCAATTAAATATAATTCAACCAATAGAGGAAAAACACTCTAATTAACAACTTAATCACGTCTAATATCGTTACGATAAATTGAAACCTAAATGTAAAAATAAACTATGCAAAAATTAACGTGGTCCACCGTGAACCGGGTCTAGCCAGATCCAAAATAATCCCATCTCCTCTTTTCTTCTTCCCAACTCAAACAAAGAAGCTCTCTCATACCCCTCTCATGGCCAACCCTGGTTACCCCATACGGAGTTCACCCCAACCCGTCCGTAGGTGACCGGCGACCACTCCGGCGACGGCGACGGCGGTACAACGATGAGAGAGGATAAGATTGGGAGATAGAAGAAGAAAGAAAAGAAAGAGAAAAAGGAGAAAACTAATTATTGGAGACTCACCTCGCACTCGTTCTTTTTCCTCTCCCCCACGATTGTCGGATCTTGCTCCTGCCAGCGGCCACGCTTGCACAAAGAATCCGGCAACAATATTTATTATTATAATATTTTTTTGGCTGTACACCCTCCCTAAATTACCTATTTATAGGTGATTAATTAGGGGTAAATCTCAATCCTACTCTAACTAGTATTAGAGTATAATTAATCCGAAAATCAAATCCAACCGAATCCGCTTAATCCGACTGTACAAATAAATCAAAAATATTTAATAACGGGTTTATCACAAAACTACAATCATGGCCACATATTTAAATTCTAATTTAAATTAATTAGATACGGGAATTACACCTGCTCCCGCTCTGGAATGAACAGATCCTGAAACAGTTTCTCCATTGCGCTGACCCAGCCCTCGACAACCCAAGTCTCAATGCAACTGCCATCGTAGGTCGGCGGATCGAAACGATGGAAGCGGGCAAGTCTCTCAGCCATCCGCTCCTGCTCAGCCTCAGTTAGCTGTGGAGCCTCACCAGAAGCTGCAACTGGCGCTGGGGGTACTGCCGCTGGTGGGGATACTGCCGCTGGTGGGGGTACTGCTGCAGCTGGTCCTGCCACTGGAGTAGGCGGAGGTGGAACTGGCTGCTCTGGTACGGTACTCTGGGGCGGAGCTAACCTCTCACATAACCTCTGTAACAACTCCCCCTGCTGCCTCGTCACCTCAGTCAAGACAGCCAACTGCTCCCTCAGATCAGGGGGTGCGCTTGCCTCCGGTCGCGCACTCGGCTCTGCCTGCTCAGGCATCTTAGGAGGGGCGGCACGATCCCGCAACGACGGTCGACCACAACGTCGATACCTAGCTACAAAAAAAAGAAATAAGGGTCAGATAAAACAAAAACACTCTCGACCCAATCAAACGAAAGTCTGGAAGGCGGCCCCTTGTTTTTCTTCAAAATTATGTCGTCTGCAGCCAACATAATTTTTCTAGACCGAAACAGACACTCCTTCAATCACTCACTACACTCTGGGAGGAGTTAAGACTATTCAAGTATTGACTTTCGCGATAAATCACGCCTCTCGTCTCTTGCCCTCCTAAGGTTTGCTAAACTTAGGGTTCCTAGGTCCCAACGACCTAATACTAAGCTCTGATACCAACTTAATCTGTCACGCCCCGGATTACTCGTTTCCTCGGGCACGCCGACAAATCCGCCGTATATAAAGAAATTTCTCTTGTATACGAAGCAATAGCTGTATCTCTAATCAAACAATACTACAACTAGTAGTATAGAGCTGCTAGAAGAAATGAGGTATATATATATAAACAAAAGGGGGTAACTATACATACAAGCATCCTGATAACCAAAACATTCGCTCCAGCGAGATACAACATCAGTATGTATAATAATCCAAAAACTACAACTATTTGTAGCTGGTACTCTTCTAGCTCTGTAACTTGTCAGGAATGGCTCTAACTCGCAACACCCTTTCCACGATCAGACTCAGCAGCAGCAGCAGCAGCCGAAGAAAAAGGCTCTACAAAAGATTTCAACAAATGGGTGTGAGAACTACTGCAAAAAGTAGTCCTCAGTGGGTACTGCTACCTACCTAGGGGTGTAATGTGGGCCGTGCCGGGCAGGCACGGTCCACATTTTTCGGGCCGAAACGGGCTAGGGCCTGGCCCGTCCCGGCCCGTGACCAAATCCGGGCCGGGCCGTGCCGGGCCCGAACTCCTACCCTTCGGCCTGGCACGGCCCCTCGGCACGGAAGGCATGGGCCGTGCCGGGCGGGGCCGTGCTTCGGGCCGGCCCCTTTTTAAATTTTTAAAAAAATAATACTATATAATTACGAAATATAAACAATAAATAATTTTTATTTAAACTGATATTTTAACTTAAAATTTAAAATTTATAAAAAATAATAAAATATAAATATTTAAGTTTATTTAATATATTTGTATTATTAAAATAAAATAAAATTTGAGATGGGTTTTTGGTCCAATGGCACAAATTTCTTTGGTCCATTGGAACAAAATATCTCCTGCCAAGGTCTGCTAGGCAGACCTTGGAGGAGATCTCCATGGGGAGAAGGGCTTTGGCCTCCTCCCGAGGAGATCAGACCCCAGGCACAGGCAACTTGCCTTGGGGCCTGGGGTTCCGGCTGTGCTGGCCCGGCTGGCACAGCCCAATCGGGCCGTGCCGTGCCGGGCCACCGGCTCTCCTCGGCCCGGCACGGCCTAGGCCCGTTTTGGGCCGTGTCGTGCCGGGCCGTCGGGCCCCAGGTATGCGGTCCAGCACGGCCAGAAGAGCCGGGCCGGCTCGGTACGACCCGGGTGCTGCAGTGGTCGTGCCGGGCCACAGCCCGGCCCGTAGCCGTGCCGGGCCGGGCGGGCCACGGGCCGCACGGCCCGTTTTACACCTCTAAACCGACCGACTTCAACGGCTCACCTACTAAGTCTACAGATATAAACAAGTATAGAAAGAAAGCTGGAATAAATCTACAGCTATATACACATATACTATCTCGGTCTAACACCAACAATCTATAGAAAAGTGAAAATCCAGACCCAATCTTATTAAGGACTGTAAACATACTCGTCCAAGGGACTGTAAACACACCCGTCCCGCCTGTCGAAGCTACACTATCTAACACCAAACCAGGTCGTTAGTGGAGAGTAAGTCCAAGCAGGACAAAACGACACCAACGCAAACGTACAAAGCCTGACTCCGGAGTGACACTAGTGTGCGCTACCCAACCGAGTATGCAAGCGTGTCTCTATCGAGATCAATCAGGCTCTCATAGGCTATAGTCAAGTAAAAAGGGTCTAACTGGTCTAACAATCAAAACATACGTGCCCTCGGCACAATCTGATGCAAAAATAATAATCTGGGTCCATCGTCAACCCCAACGGCACCTGACAATCTAGAACAGTCTAAACAATACTGAAAAAATAAGCTCGGCATCCCAGTACGAGCGTAATATTATTCTATACTATTCTGGATATCCACCGCCCACAAACTGCGGTGATACAAATAAACTACGGCTCCTAGAACTAAATCTGGTAATTTTAACATATGACAGTGAAGAAGCGCGAGTTTTCTTCTAAGTCAAATTCAAGTCCAATATGTATTATTTAACTAATATTCTAAGCTCCAATTCAGATTTTAGAAACACAATAAATCGATGAATTGAGCAATAAAACATGACAATATCCACGAATACATGCTAACAATAGAACTTAGGAGGAAATCCGAAAAATCTGGTAAGCATCACTTTGACTCACCTCAAAAAGCTAATTCAACCACGGCGAGAAGTCGAAAGGAGAGGAAAACACGCGTTCACCCGGCCTCCAACGGCGTAACAGCGACGTCCACACGCTCGAACGGCTCTCCGAAACGACAACGAAAATCTTCCGAGCTCGAGCTCTCCACCGTGCATACGAGCTAAATTAAAGAGAGATAGAGAGAAAAAACTAATTAACTTCACTCCCTCCTTTCCACTACTAATTAAGGCGGTGGGGATAAGGATGTGAAAGCATGTGGACTCCACTGCTTAGTTAAAAAAAAATTGCCAACAAGCTCCCCTATAACTAAGTATTCCACTTTAGTCCTCTATAATATAAATCTTGAGTTTCAAAGTTCGTTTTTACGTCTATTTTGCGCAAAACGTCTTCAAGTCAATCAAGTATAAACTTATACTGTAATCTTTACAATTTGTTAAGGTTCAGTATATCACATTTTTCATCGCGATTGTTTGTTTGGTTGAAAGAAAAAGCAAGAAAAGGATAAATAAAAAAATTATTATATATTTTCTTTTATTCTATATATTTTATATTATTGATATATATTAATTATCACAATATATTTATTATTATTATTATTATTATTATTATTATTTGTAAATTAAATATATTAAAATTATATTATATAATAAATTGATATAAGTATATAATATAATATATATCATAGTATGTATATAATACTATATGTATTGTATAATAAAAATATAAAATATATATAGAACTAGGCTGGAATACTATCAATAGTACCAAGCTATTGGTGGTATTGATTTTTTAGCCCTTGATTAAGAAATGGGTGGTTAGCATGATGTAGGCCGCCTAGGGTTGAGTGAGTGGTTGGTTGAATAGTATAATCTAACGGGTAAAAATAATCAGAGAGTTAAATCTAATGGTGGAAAACTCGATAGCACCAAATGCGTGGTGCTATCGATAGTACCCCAGCCAGACTCAATATATAAAATAATTCTTTATCCCCTCTCTCTCTTTTAAACACACAAACGAGAGAGAGAGAGAGAGAGAGAGAGAGAGTTGGGTGTGTGGTCCAGCATGGACCACTCACGCGGTCCACGAGCTTTCACCCTAAGCTCGTGGACCGCGATGCTTTTACTGTGCATGAGCCGCCATTTCTTTTCCAAGTTTTCGTTTTCCGCAGAAATGAGGCGGAAAACGAAAAGCCGAGATTTTCTTCACATTCGTAAAATAATTTTTCCTTTTACACCAAACCAAACGTCTGGAAAAAAATTTTCAGCCAAAATTTTTTTCAGCTGGTTTTATAGAAAACCAAACACCCCCTTAGCATAATGTGTAAGTCCAAGTTTAGAATTATATTGGGTAGTTTTTATTCGACTAATTCTCCTTTCTTTTCTTTTTCTTTTTTTTTTTTCAACAGTGAGCATGTCACCCAAAAAGAAACAAAAATAAAAAAAATAAAAAAAGAAATAGAGAGAAAAAAAGTGGAAAGTGTGTATGTATGCGTGGACTTTTTTGCCATTTTCTTAATGGTACTACAATCAACGCCGTAGCAATAAATATTAACAAAAGGATAGCAAACCCTTTTATATTCCTTAATTTCAACTTGAATTAATTCACGTAGCTCGGTTCGCAGAATTTTTTTTTTATTTTATTCACAACTTACTAATCCCAAGATACGTCAGATTCTCCATAAGCTTTCAGTGTTATCTGCGAGGTGATCAAGATGGCCTGAGGAGTAGAAAACAATATTTTGGGGATGAAAGTGACAAATATGGTGTAATTAATTAATCTTTGTTGAATACATAAATTAGAAATATTATTGCGAGACTCTATATAGTTCAATATACTCTTAATCCGGTTTAAGTATTTTGGGTGTTAGTTAGGCCCAAGAGATTAAGCAAGTTAAGCGTGGTAGGACGGGAGTAGTCCTAAGATGGGTGACCCCATGGGAAGTTGGGGCGTCACAGTTGGTATCAGAACCAATTACCAGCCGGAAGTGTGAGATGAGTCTCGACTGAGCCAAAATTATATAGCAGGAAGAGCGAGGCTCTTATACTGTTGACTGTTGTGGGTGGAGTTGTCACGCCCCAGGGTCCCTTTTTAGTTTAAAACAAAGCGGAAAAGCGTCTGAATTTTTTTTTTTTTTTTTTTTAAAACCTGACCCAGAGTATGCCAGATCCGCCACAAATACAGGGAATCCACTGTTCACACGGACAGAGTCTCCCCTGTATTTGCACGGCGTCGCACAAGTACAAGAAGTCATCCAGGCACAACCACAACAAATGAACATACAAATAACCAACCGTTATATATATTCATACACCATTCACTATAGATTCACATTTATGCATAAATCCACACCTATCAGTTAAAATGTTTCCAACCACAGAAACAGGTTTTGAAATACTAAGATGCAAAATCCACAGAAACCTTTTGAAAACTGTTTTCTGCACGGAAACCTTTATTCTTTAAAAAACGCTACCACGAGGGGTAGAAAACCTTTTATTTTACAAAATCCAGAAATCCGTTTATTACATTCACGAAAATCCATATTTTCAAATGTAATAAAAATACTGAACCATATAACTATCTGAGCTATAACAACTGAAATAATAAGGATAATAACTATACCGAAATAACCTGGGTCAGAAGCTCTATCGACCGCTACACACGTACCTCACGTCTCGTCCCACTACTCATCGCCTGCAATACCTGAAAAATGGTGGGGGAGGTGAGAACATGTATACATGTCTCCCCTCCCAATGGGTACCGCAAGCCGATGAAGGCGAGGAGTACTCACCGGATCAGGAAGAGCTAAATAACAACAAGGGTCAGTGGAAATATAGTAGCAACAATACTAAGGTAATGAGCAGATATACCGAATACAGTAGAAATAAACTGAAAGAAAGTAAGAACTAGACTGAATAACGGCTACCGCTACTGTAACTGGAACCGAAAGCATACATGAATATCTACTATAGTAGCAAGACAACTATAAAGTAAGAACTGTAAATATGCATGCAACGACTGCAATATGCGTCAACCGGTCAAGAAGTCCAAAAGTACCCAATCTGACCAATGCTCTCTTGGTCAGCACCGCAGACCTCAAGCCAATGCCACTACTACTCTCCAGTACATATAACCCCTCTAGGGCTCACGGGTTGTCACCATTCAACCACTTTTTCCGAAAAGAACACTCCTTGCGGTGGATCAGACCGCCAGTGTTCGTGAAATGCGACGAGTATCGGGCGATCAATGCAATATGCTCAATGATCAACCGTCGGCACTACAACAGAATTAGGTTATAGCGACACATATTTGGGACACTTTTGAGTAAGTGTCCCATTTATCCTAAAACTTAAAAAAATATCTACTAATGCCTATATATAAAGCCCAATCCAGCCAAAAATAAAAGATTACTCTACTCAACCCACCATACCCAGTCCATTTGGCCCGATTACAAACAGAAAAGAAAAAAAAAAGAAAAATCAATTACCATCTTTTCTTCTCTCTTCACTCAATCCATTGAAATTCTAGACGAAGAACCTTTCCTGTCGTCCTCCTCCGCCACCGCAGTCAACGAGATAGAGTTTCGGCGGTTGCTAAATGTTTAAATAAGTGTCGGTAAACTAGTAGCACTCTTTTAGGTTATAGCGACACTCTTTAGCTGTCACTATATACCTAGCGACCCCACATATAGCAACACTTTTTAAAAGTGTCGGTAATTTTAGCTAGCAGCACTTTTTTGACATGTACCTACATTTAAAAGTGTCGCTATAGACCGTTTTTGTTGTAGTGCGGCAACCAGCCGACAATCCTGCCCCCCAGGGCCCATCGACCGCATGGGTCATCATGTAACCAAATCGACTAACCAGGTCACAAGTACAGAGTATGAAACTCGACCAATCATGTCACAAGTATAGGGTATGAACTCGACCAATTATGTCACAAGTATAGGATATGAAACTCGACCAATCATGTCACAGATATAGGATATGAACTCGACCAATCATGTCACAGATATAGGATATGAATTCGACCAATCATGTCACAAGTATAGGATATGAAACTCGACCAATCATGTCAAATAGTCAATATGAGTAAGGTATAATCATCCGTCGGCAACTAACCGACAATCCCACCCCTCAGGGTATACCGACCTTAACGGTCATCAGACAACAAAGGTCGAGGAACTCACCGAATAGGTCACAAATACTGAATACTAGAATCGACCGACTAGATCGCTGATCTCATAGATAATCACGGAATCGCTCTACTATAAACATGAATCAGGGTATGCAGAATAGCTAAGTAGAGCAACAAGGAAACATGGTATCACATACAGATAGATTATACTCCTACACATGATACTAAGCATGGAAACGTCTGAGTAGAGTATAATCAAACAACGTGGGTGTAATATAAACGATAGAGGTGCAAAGCTCAACATATAATATATGCATGGATAATAACAAAAGAGCAAGGGTAAGAAACCATCACCGAGCGTGCACTACTGTACCAACGTCGGATCGAAGTACCCACCTGTACGAATGTCGCGCCTGTCTCCTGACTGCAAAAGAATGTCAACCGGACCTATAGAGGGTCCACCGGGTTAGCACAGTATCCACAACCCCACAAACAATTCACGAAGATCGGTTTCCCAATACCGATTACCGTAACTCGCCGGAAGTCCCGAAAACCACACTGGGACTCCGTCGGGACCACTGAATTGTCTCGAAACGCACCGACTCATACTACGAGTCACCTGCTGCCCCAAAACATTCCAATTTGGATGTTTTGGCAGCAAACACAAGATAACACCACTACACAATTATCGTCGGATAGTTGTACGAATCCGGGTTCCCGAAAGTGTTTATTTCGACACCAGAACCCACCGTCGCTCACCCGTCATCATCGAACCCACAATGTGATGATGGTGACCAGCCAACAAGGCTTAGAGACTACTCACAGAGCAACCAAACGACGTCGGAAGAAATCCGAACCGAAACCGCGTTCTTTCGGCGAATTTCGCCGAAAAACGCATCGAAATCGACTCTTCGATTTCCGCAAAAGCTAACAGATCATGGACAATCAGTCCAGAGGTCACCACACACGCCTATACACTGCCTACAGTAGCTACATAATGCACAATTGCACAAAAGCCCCTCACTTTACATAAAATCCTAATATTTTATGTAAATCGGGCGATAACATGGCTCGTTCACGCAAACTGAGGACTTCCAAGGTCCGCCGAGACACGTACTGACAGGTCTCGACGTACCGGAGGCCGTGCTCATGATCTGGAGCACAATGGCTCACTGTGGAAAGTGCGGGAGCAACCCGAAGGTTCAGCGAACAGCGCGCAGTCGGGGAAATTCGCGCCGAACAGGCCGATACGACATCCGCTGATCCAAAGTAAGGTGAGCACTGTGATCAGAACTGACCAACGATCACCGTGCTCACCTTCGGAGGCATCATAACAGCCTCGGATCGCCGGAGAAACGTGCGCAAGCACGGAATAGCAGCCGAAAAAGCTCAACAGGGTCGACACCGCCGAAACAGCGGAACGGAGTCTCCCCGGTAGAATCTAAGGTGAGCACGATGATCAGCAATTTGCTACGATCACCGTGCTCCCTTCCGCAGAGATCGGGGAGGCTCGGGTTGCTCGGAACAGTAACCTACTCAACTAAGCCCTATTTCGGGCTTGGTCGGAGCAAGCTTGCTCCGGCCGGCCACCGGCAGCACGGCGGGGTGCACGCGGGCCAGGGAAGGTTGCGGGGGAGGTGAGGAGTACCAAGCTCACCTCGGGTGGTGGCTGGAAGCGGCGGAGGCGGCGGCGGCGGCGGAACAAGGCATGCCCGCACGAGCTAGGGCACGGGTCCGGGGGGTGCTGCGGCCACGGCGGCGGCCGGGGCAGGTCAGGGACGTCCGGGGGTGCACGCCGGAGGTCTCCGGAGGTGTCTGGAGGGCGGCACTGCCGGCAGGGAGCGGCGGAGGCGCGCGTAGGCAGAGATCTCCCAAGCTCGGCCCGCTCCGGGTCTGGGCGGCTGCGGCGAGTCCAGGCGGCACCACAGCCAACATGGACGGCGGGGAACGGCGGCGACGGCGCCGGAGGTCGAGGGGAAGGTGGCGCGCCCGATGGTGGACGGCGGCGACGCGCGGAGGCGCTGCGGCCTCAAGCTCGGCCCGCTCCGGGTCTGGGCGGGCGCAGAGAGCAGAAGCGGCGGCCGGCGACCTCGGGGGCGGCGGCGACCGGCGGGAACGACACCGGAGATGGATCTCGGCCAAGGGAAGATGGTTTCATAGGTTTAGGTGCCTTCCCGAGCTCGGTGGCTGAGGAGGGTAGAAAGAAAAGTGTGGAAGGTGATGGAGGAGATGGAAGAGCGGCCAGCTCCGGCGGCCGGCGGCGTGCTCAGGTGGCTGGGGCGCGCGCAGGGAGAGCAGGGGAACGTGAGGGAGGCGGTTAAGGAAGAGGAGGGGACCTAGGGTTAGGGTTTCATGGTGACCTAACACTATGATATATGTACAATTGCAGAAAAACCCACCTCAGCCCTATTTTTATAATTTAGTCCCTGCCACCTCGGTACATAAAATACAAAGACTTTTGCGAAGTTTCCGATTTGCCACCTTCGACCCCTCAGCGAACATTTCGTGTTTCCTGAAAATCTGTCTGTCGGATTTTCGATCCGACAGCGCCATCGCGTTCAGCACGACGGGGGCATCAAAACTACGATTTCGTTTCATCCGATTTGCTTGCCGATTTGCGACAAAATCCGACCTCTCTCCAACTAACCTATATATCATACATAGGCCTTGGTGGAAACCCGAAATCCTTTAATTCAAACTCGTATTTGAATTCCCTGCCACCAGTAGGTACTTGAAACATCTCTCACCCATCTCCAGATCACTTGTACAAAGCACGAGGAGTTTTAAAATGCACGAATAGCAAAGAGCGGAAACCCTCTTTTTGTTAAAACTCCTTTTTCTCGAAAACTGTGCGTCAGATCCAAAATCCGTCAGTGCCATTGGTTCCAGAATAGTCGAGCCGATCAAAACAAGCTATTGGATCGCTATGAATGGAGTCCGATACGCGCCGAAAGCCAACTCTACTCCGTGGGTTCTCCAGAAAATCGGAGTTACTATTCACTTAAGTGAAAACTAATAATCGCGTAACTTCTCCATTCTAGCTCATTTTCTCCTGAAATTTGACGAGTGCTTATGTAATTAAATTACACACATAAACATCATCAACAGAGAGTTTAGTTGCACTGTCAAAATCTCAGTCCTTACATTATCCCCCCCTTAAAAGAAGTTTCGTCTCCGAAACTTGACCACGTACGCACTAAAATCGCAATCAGACATTGCTCCATCAATGTATTGGTCAATCACAAATCCTTGAATTTGGACAGTTCAACATCCGAAGAAGGGAAGGGATAGGACAGCAGTTCCACTCGGATTAGACGAGGAAAAAAAAAACGTACCAACCCAAAATCTAAGGACCAAAACTCACCGGGATTGACATTATCCTATAATCTGCGGACAAAAATAGTCCCACGACAAGGATTGTCCAAACCCAAATTGCCAATTCTGAGATAATTAAGCAACATTCAGAAATTTAGGTCCACTCTACCTTGGTCCGCATAGCCGTAACCGACTCGACTACGTCGCAAGTTCACGTAGAAAAATCACGAGACAACCACTTTAATCTAGAGTCTATTTACGTAGACTGAAACGAAAAACTCCGACTATCCAACAACGTCAACCTGCTCACCAAGAGCGAATACGAAACGTTGTTCTAAGACCTGAGTCAAAACTCTTGCTTTGGAGACCACAGTCTCCCACCAGTAACCACACAGATTGCCAAGCCTCATCAACAGAAAGTCACCTGCGACAATCTATAGTCCTAGGTCCAAGACCTCACTTTCCACCTGACCAAAAGATTCAACTGACAATACCAATTGGGCTAGACAATTTGTCCCCTCAAACTTAATCAGGTACCAACAGACCACCGAGAACTCTATGCAAGTCCATTACTTGATGCATAGGTCGCCAATCGCTAATGCGATACTAACCATCGGTGATGCTCAACATCTGTCACCACAAGACCCTGTCGCTGCCGTCCTACCATGGACCCTAGCGATCGATGTTCCGAGCAACACCAAATGCCTGTCTCATTGAGACCCTGGCGCACCTGTCACCAAATAATCGGACAAGCATAACATTCCAAGGTTTGCACGATAAGCCGAGCCGCAAACCTTATACGCTATCACATACGGTGACAATCAAAGCCAACAACCATGCTCAAGTCACTCATCCACTGATTCTGAACCTCACGACGACAGACCAAGACTAAACCAACAAACTCTTTTAGTCGCGAAAGGCACAACTAAAGAACTAACGAATACTCAGACTCGAACTAGAGTCAAAACTATCTATAGAGAAAGGAAATACCGACCCAATCCCAGAGTCCCAAAAAGGGAAAAGGTATTTCGTTCCACTTTCGACAGTACATTGTCTGCAGCCAATGTACTTATCAAAAGAAAAGCGAAATATCCGAAGATTCACTACCAACAACTAGTTGGAAGTGTGAGACACGTCGAAGTATCAAGCCACTTGATACCCCTTTCTTGAGCCCATAAGTTCACCACTAAAATCGTCGAAACTGCGACTTGCAAGTCGACAATCGAAAATAGACTGGGAGTCGTAAAGCTTTCAACATTCGAAAGCTACTAGCGACACTAAGCCGCGCACCGTACTAACTGAGGCTTTAGAAAATGGTTTCTCTAACCGATTTTCGCACCTCAACCGAGCTATAATCAAAGCTCCGAGATTTCCGACAATAACCTGGAGTCTCTCGAATCAAGACGGATCCTACTAAACCATCTACTATCCCCAGACACCAATTTAGGTGTTAGAACAATCGCATACGATGTATGTAACAACAGGGACCTGACACCAAAACTGTGTCAATCCCACTCTGGTAGGAAGAATGAACGAGGTAAAGGTCAAAATATTCGAACCGCTGATTCCAATCAGCAATCAAGGAGAAGAGGTAGGCATCGCAACCCTACCCAAAGATCTGCGGAAGCAATACTAACAATGCAGTCGCCGAAACGACCGCTATCCAAACCCTGGGCTACACCCTAGTAGCCCCACTGAAGTCGCGACCGTAACTGATCTAAGTACCGTCTCCGTAGAGACACTCGCAATAGCTCTCGTGCCCTCAGTAGGAAGAGTGGCCTGGGTAGAAAAAAAAAGAAAAATCGATTATCATTTCCCTTTCTCCCCTCACTCAATCGACTGAAATCCTAGACAAAGATCCCTTTCTCTCGTCCTCCTTCGCCACCGCAGCCAACGAGGTAGAGTTCCGGCGGTTGCTAAATGCTTAAATAAATATTGGTAAATTAGCAGTACTTTTTTAGGTTATAGCGACACTCTTTAACTGTTATTATAAACCTAGCGACACCACATATAGCAACATTTTTTAAAAATATCGGTAATTTAGCGAGCAACACTTTTTTTGAGCTGTACTGACTTTTAAAAGTGTCGCTATAGACCGTTTTTACTGTAGTGAGTATTAAAAACTCTCAGTGATCAACTAATAAATAGTCACTATATATTTTATAATTATCAGCAGGATTTGAAAATTTTATAGTGAATGAAACAAAATTTGACCATAAATATACATAGCTATTTATGATCAAAATCATAGTTAGTTAATTCGAATTCAGCAAAAATTTGGTACAGATATAATTAGAATAAAATTTATATCTCAATTCTTAAATTCGTTGAAAAATACAGCTTAAAAAACAGGCTCACCAATTACTCGGCTACACGATTTATATAGAAATTATACGTTCACCAATTAACAATTCGGAATAAAAAATTCGGCTATTAACCTAAACTTTTTTTTGTAGATTTATGCTACTAGCGTATATAGTTATAACTTTTTAAGAATATAAAATTCGAAAGCTACAAATAAAATCGATTAAGTAAAAGAAATAATAACAAATTATGTTTATTGTCGTTTCCATCTTCATTTTTTTCATGATCACATATTCTGGAAGTTCATAAATTTTTTTAATAATTCGTGAATAATTCGGTAATAATTTGAAAAGAAATTTTATCTAAAAATTTTGTACATTTTTTTAGCCAGATAGTTCGGCGTACGCGAATTATTCGCGAATAATAAATTTAATCCAAAAATTCACGTTTTATTATGATTTTTTGGAAATAAATCGCATATGGGCTATTTTATTCGTATTTTTAATAATTCGTGAATAAATTGCGAATTCTAACTATGGTCAAAACTAAGTTTCTCCAATATGTGAGGCCAAACAATAAATTTTGCAGCGGCAATCGCTATAGTATTTGTGGCCATTACTAAAAATTGCACAAATAATATTATGCTATGCACGCCCAGATATATTTTTTCCATAAAATGTTAGGTATTTTGAGAGCTATCTACTGGCCTTTTGTGACAAATGTTGAAAATTTAGTAGCGAATACATTCGCCACAAATATTGAACATTTTTTGTGGCAAATAAGTTTTGGCCAAAAAATTGCGGCGAATTATTATGTTTTTGTGGCTATTTGTTTCACCAAAAAAAATTCGATTTTCTTGTAGTGACACACTATTGTTGTGTTGAAAATATTTTCCCACAAATGTGTACATGGTAGACCCCAAATATGTTAATTAGAGACCTATGTAATGAGTCAATTATTTTGTCAAGATGCATGCTATATTTATATATATTTATATATATATATCTCTATGGTGCCAACCTGTAGTACATGTACTTTGTCCATACAGAATAGTCATAAATATATATTGATGGTAGAATAGCTCCATTATTAATTCAATAATAATTCAGGTTAAATTTATTTAACCCTCCTTGATCTTTATTTAGCGTATTTTTACTTTGCTAATCTGCAGTTTGAAAAAAAATTTATTTCCCTATTCTATGATTAATTAGGGCTGACAATCCAGCTAACTCACTGTTCGCCAGCTAGCTAGTTTACGTTCGGCTTAAAATAAGTTCTAGATCAGTTGCTCATTTAGTAAACGAGCTAAATCTGAGCTAAATTTTCTAGCTCTAAATCATAACAAGTCGAGCACGAGCTAGTGTCAGCTTGCTCATGCTCGGCTCGATATAGCTCGAATATACATAATAAAAATTTCTACCATTTAGATTTTAGGACAGCCTAAATGTAATGAGATTTATATTTGTGAGTTTCAATTATTAGATTAAGATTCTTTCAACTTTTCACCCAATAGTAGAGCTGAAAATCTAACTTGCAATTCGTGAATCTGCTCGTGCTCGGCTTGATTTTTCAGCTGAATTTTGCATGAGCCAGTTCATGTTCGGCTCATTTTATAAATTAACAAGCGAACACCGGTCGGGCTCAGTTTGCTTGTATTTAGCTCATTGACGGCCCTACATTTACCTTCTTCTCAGGAGAACAGGTCCTGTGTTTCACGTGAGATCTAATGTAGGTCTAAAAATCTATTGACTCGACCATCATGTGTTCCAGGACCATCACAGCTCATCTCTTCTCGATAATCAATTTAATATTTTGTAGTTTCTAAATCATACCATTAATTTTAGTGGTACGTACTCCATTTAACAACAAGTCGTTTTAATTAATAAAGTTTCTTAAATCATAAGAAGATAAAAGCATGCAAAAAATATACTAAACTACTTTTCGAAAATTAAAATTTCAAAAAAAAAAAAAATAATTATTTAATTCTTCTTCTAGAAATTAAAGCACAAGAAACACACCTATCTCCACTAGCCAGTGTATCCTTTGACTTTGAGTTGGACTTTGACTTGTTTTTGAAGACACAAAATGCATTTTAAGACGTGTAATTGGAGAACATTCGTAACTAACGTATACTTCACGTGCGTGTAATTAGTTAGTCAAGGATGCATGCAGTTTCCATGCACATTTAAGAATATTAAATGTGGGGGTACGTATAAGCAAATAGCTTATGTTGGTGCCTCTCTCATTTCTCTCTTTGATTTTGGTTTCACATTATTCTCCAACTGGAAAAAGATATTATAATTTTTATGACACACAAATAAAATTGTTGAATCAGATCATATTTAATTAGTAATTAGTAATTAATGATCGAACTCAATAAATAATAATAAGATTGATTTCGTTAACCGCATACCTCATTAGCTGTACGTGTGTATATATAATAATAATATATCTGTTTAAATAAATTACATAATTTTGACAAAATGTACGGAATCCCCTCAACTAATTGTAAACTTAAATTTGTCATCCCCAATTTAATAAATTATAGATAACTGCTATGTTGTTTAATTTTATTTCTTCTTAGGAAATTCCATGTATAGTAAAGTGATTTTTTTTTTCCGCAAACAATTAGGATAGTAAAATGGAGATTATTATAGATGATCAAATGCTTTATTATACCGCCTTGTGATTTGCAAACAAAATAATTCCATTACCCTATTTTATAGTAGGTACTTGTGCAGACACAAATTAAAACTACAGTAAATTAAGTACAATATTTTGAACCACAAGCGATAAATTGAAAAAGTGCTAAACCGAAGGAAACCAAAGCAAAGTTTATCTATTTTGGGGGTTAAATTGCGCATTTGGTTCCATATATAGTCCAATGGATACTTCTGATAGCAATAAGCACTTAGTGCTGCTAAGTTTTCCAATATATAGACTTATCTCTTTGATCATTTTCACCCGTTAGATCATACTATTTAACAACCACCCACTCAACCGTAAGGAGACCACTCAACTACAAGAGGACCACTCAACTGTAATGGGGACAACTATATTCCACCCTACAAAAAGTTGAAAGCATCAACTTGCTTCTGCTTCCAAAAGTATATATAGATAACTCTACTATATAGGTTAGGGCTACTATACTCTTATGAGTATAGTCCCTTTATACTTATAAGTTTTCGGATATATTGGATAAATGGATATACGGTTAAGATGTTAGTGGTCCCCGTTAGGATGATGGTGGTCCTTTAGGTGAGTGGTATGGTTGAATAGTATAATCCAACGGTGAAAATGATCAAGTGATAGATCTAACGACCGAAATTATGAGTACAAAAGGGAGTATACTATACTCATAAGAGTATAGTAGCCGGACTCCTAATATATATATATATATATAGTGCGTCTACTATACTTTCGAAAGTACGGAGCATTCGTGCTTGTAAGTGTTTCGATGATAGAACATCCGATTCGACGATCGGCTCCATTAGGTATAATCTACCCTATTGGAATTATCTAGAAACCAAATTTTATAATTTTTTGACATCATTACTAAGCGATCAAAAGGTTCCAAAAATGACTATTTAATGGCCGATGCGGCACGTTTTTAAGTTCAACGGTGTTAGAAATTCCAAATTATATCAAAATTTACTAGAAAATTCTACTTAACGTCAATAGCAAGATCAATACTTCCAATTTGAAATTTGAGTCCTTTTATCATATTTTTATGAGATTTTATTTTCAGCCGTTCATTTTGAGGCTACTCGTTCACTAGGCAAACGAAGTCAAAAAATTATGAAATTTGGTTTCTAGATAGTTTCAATAGCGTAGATCATGTCTAACAGAACCGTCGCATCGGATGTCCATCATCGAAAACAACTTACAAGTACGGAGGCTCCCGTACTTCGAAAGTATAGGAGCCTAGCTCTCTCTCTCTCTCTGTATACACTACAACAGAATTAGGTTATAGGGACACATGTTTGGGACACTTTTGAGTAAGTGTCCCATTTATCTAAAACTTAAAAAAATATCTACTAATGCCTAAATATAAACCCAATCCAACCAAAATAAAAGATTACTCTACTCAACCCACCACACCCAGTCCATTTGGCCCGATTACAAACAAAAGAAAAAAAAAGAAAAATCAATTACCATCTTTCTTCTCTCTTCACTCAATCCACTGAAATTCTAGACGAAGAGCTTTCCTGTCGTCCTCCTCCGCCACCGCAGCCAAGAATAGAGTTTCGGCGGTTGCTAAATACTATAAATAAGTGTGGTAAATTAGCAGCGCTCTTTTAGTTATAGCGACACTCTTTAACTGTCACTATATACCTAGCGACCCCACATATAGCAACACTTTTTAAAAGTGTCGGTAATTTTAGCTAGCAGCACTTTTTTGACATGTACCTACATTTAAAATGCCGCTATAGACCGTTTTTGTTGTAGTGATATATATATATATATATATATATAATATATATTATATAATATATTTATTTATATAATTATATATATATATATATATATAGAGTGAGTCTACTATGCTATCGGAAGCACGGAGCCTTCCATGCTTCCAGCTCGTTTTCGATGTTGCGACTTTCGAATCGTCGATCGGCTCCGTTAAACTTGATCTAGAGTATTTGGAGTACTAGAAAATAAATTTTATTATTTTTGGATATCATTTGCCTAGTGATCGAATGGGCTCAAAATCAACAAATTTCAATGGCCGTAGTGAGCCGTTTGCAAGTTTAACGGTGTAGAAATATCCAAATCACGTAAATTTTGATAGAAAATTCTTTATTACTATATAAAACAAGATCAATATCTTTGATTTAAAATTTTAATGTCATATTATTACATTTTGTAAGATTTTTATTTTCAGCGTTGATTTTGAGACCCTTCGTTCACTAGGCAAATGATATCGTAAAATCATAAAATTTATTTCTAGGTACTTCAAATGATACTCTAGATCAAGTTTAACGGAGCGATCGGCGATTCGAAAGTCGCAACATCGAAAACGAGCTGAAACAGAAGGCTCCGTGCTTCCGATAGCATTATGCCCACCTCATATATATATATATATATATATATATTATTATATATATAGAGTCCGGCTATATACTATCGGTAGCATGGAGGACTCCGTACTAACAAGTTGTTTTCGATGATGCAGCTTTCAAATCAACATTGCTCCGTTAGACTTGATCTACACTATTGAAAGTATTTGGAAACTAAATTTTAGATTTTTTCGACATCATTTGACTAGTGATCAAAAGATCTCAAAATTGACAATTTTAATGGTTGATGTGGTGTGTTTGTGAGTTTAACGGTGTAAAACAATCCAAATGTAATGAAAATTTTATAGAAATTTTTTTTCACTATTTATAGTAAGATCAGCATATCTGATCTTGAATTTAAATCTTTTATTATTATTTTTTTATGAGATTTATATTTTCAACCATTCAATTTTCGACTACTTGTTTAATACGAAAACGATATCGAAAAATTATGAAATTTAATATTTTTAATAATGTAGATAAAATCTAACAGAGCCGATTGTCGATTTGGAAGCTGCATCATCGAAAACAACTTGGTAGCACGGAGCCCTCCGTGCGACCGATAGTATAGTAGCCTAGTTATATATAAAATTTAATACTTTTAATAATGTAGATAAAGTCTAACAGAGCCGATTATCGATTTGGAAGCCGCATCATCGAAAACAACTTGGTAGCACGGAGCCCTCCGTGCGACCGATAGTATAGTAGCCTAGTTTTATATATATATATATATATATGATGTTCAATTAATGTAATTAATTTTTAGAGTTTTTAGAGTGGATTAATAATTTTTTCGTCTTTGTCGAGTAATAATTGATTCATTATGTATTATCTCTTTTCGTTCTTTTGCTTCGTCGCTCGCAACAACTTAGACCTGTGTTGAGTAGTAATTGGACGGTCCTTTTCTTCTTTCTTTCTCATATATAAATGTTGCTATATGTGCAAGAAATGCATCTAGATCTTTTAGCAACATTTAAAGTTTAGTGTTGCTTATGCCCATGTTGCTGAATCATTTAGCAACATATAGAAAAATTGTTGCTAGTTCTGAGTAATTAGCAACACTTAATAAATGTTGCTATAGATAAATTTCATATGACATTTTCAAAATAATTATATATGTATTGTAATTAATTATTGCATTAATAAATCCTCCTAATTTAATTTAAAATTTATTATTATAATTGATAATTATAGTATTTAAATTAATTTAATTAAATTATTATTAATTTTTTGATCAATTATTATAATCACAATGTATAAAACTCATTCACACCAAATAAGAAACAACAATTCAAATGATAGATATCAATCAAAATTCTAATTCATATATATAATGCAATTAATTTGAAGAACAATATCTAATAAAATGATATCCAAAACCATTAGGCATCCAAAAACATCACAAACTGTTTGATATATTAAATATCCAAAAATATCACAAACTGTTTAATACAAAAGGTATATAACAAAATGATATATAGTAGTATAAACACTATCATAACAAAATGAAAGCTTAAATTGCTTCACGAACATTTCTTCAATTTGAACTTCTCATGTGCATTCAGCTTTACTTGCGCTTAACCTGTACAAAAGAGTATACAAAATTAAAATTTGATTTGCAAAGTTATAAAATATAGTAAGAAAATTTAAAAGAAAATTTATTTTGCAAATTTGATTTACTTGTCGCTCGCAACAAATTTGTCTTCTCCCTCTGTTTTTGTTATGCTTTCTTTTTCTCTTCTCCTTTTATTTATTTTCTTCTCATTCTTTTTATCCATTTTTTTTCTTCTTCTAATTCGTTTTTTTCATTTTCTCCATTTCTCTTCTTCTTGAAAGTATCATATTCCGCTTCCTCACATTTTCTTCTTCTTTCTTTCTCTTTTTTTTTTTTCACTATTCTTCATCATCTTCTTCTACTTCTTGAAGATATTGGAAGCTCAAATGTTGAATTTCGTCACAAACAATGGAATCATAAACAGTAGGGACCCAATTAAAATAAAGTCTAAAGATCGGTAAAAGAAGGTTCAGGACCAATGGTGAATTAACCTTAATATTCATAAAGTTATTTTTATTTTATATATATATATATATATATATATAGAGAGAGAGAGAGAGAGAGAGAGAGTAAGGCTACTATACTCTTATGAGTATTGGGCCCTTCGTACTCATAAGTTATTTTCGATGATCGGACTTTCGAATCGCCGATCTACTCCATTAAATATGATCTAGAGTATTTAAAACTTCTCAAAAATAAATTTCATAATTTTTCGAAATCATAATAAAGTCCATCAAGCGGGTATAAAATGAATGGTCGAAATCGAACGACGTCCTAAAAATGGATGATTGGATCCTTCAATTTAAGATCGGAGTTATTGATCTTTATCTAAGTAGTAAATAGAATTTTTTATTAAAAATTCAACTGATTCTGATTCTTTTACACCGTTAAACTAGCAAGTATTCCATACCGGCCGTTAAAAATTGTCAACGATGTTTGAAAAACCACGAAAACTTTTATAAGATCGAGTTTTAAAAGGGAGACAGAGAAGAGAGAGTGTATATATATATATATATATATATATCAGGCCGATAATATGAGAATACTCATGCTAGCAGGAGCATGAGTATTTAATAAAAACTACTATCTCAAAAGCTTAGCTGTTAGATATGGCAGTTTGCAATAGATCTCGTAAATTTTGAAGATCTTTAGTTTAAAGTATTAAAAAGCTGTACTAAATGGAATGCTAGTTTTTCAGTGTTTTNTATATATATATATATATATATATATATATATATATATATAGAATTATTATACTATCAATAGTACAAAGCCCTTGGTACTATTGAGTTTTTCGCCGTTGGATGAAAGGATGTGCGGTTAGGATGACAGTGGTCCCCTAGGGTTGAGTGGGTGGTTGGTTTAATAGTATAATTTAACGGGTGAAAATGATCATAGGATAGATCTAACGATATAAAACTTAATAGTACCAAAGGTTTGGTACTATATATATATATAGAGGTGTTCTCATTAACAACTTTGAATATTGTTGCTAGTTTTTTTGATTCGCTTTGTGGAGTTGGGGTTTTCTTTCTTAATTTTCTTTTGAAGTGAGCATTTGTGGACAATGGAAAAGTGTACTTTTACTCTATTGTCTTTTCAGACGATGTGACATTAAAATTCATAATAAATATTGCTAAATAAAAGTAAAATTGCAGGGTGTTGACGTCATAAAAATGATGTCACGTGTAAGTCGGTCTACACCACATGTAGGATTTTCAAAGCCAAATGTAGCGCAATATGTGGTATGCCTGGATCTGAAAAAAACGCGGCCAAAATCAAAAATTGCTTGGGTGAGATTCGGTTGAGATAGGCTAGGAGTGGCCTGCACAAATAAGGATATGGCTGAGACACACTCCGTAATGGGGAATAAGTGAATAACGACAAGTGGGACTAACAAAATATGCCAGTCAAAAAGAACTTTTTCCGCTGCGAAAGGAAGACCATTTTATTTCTAGCACTTTTTCGCTTTTTAAGAGTAATCTACTTGTAATCTTCACTTTTTATGTATTTCCTACTTTAAAATAGATTTTCCTGTTTAATATAGTGTCACGCTCCGGATTACTTATTTATCCGGACACGCCAATAAATCCGCTGTATACAATGAAATTTCTCCTGTATACGAAGCGATGGCTGTACCTGTAAACATATAATACTACAACTAGTAGTATAGAGCTGCTAAAAGGAATACATATATATAAAAACATCGGTTCAATGCATACATAAAATCTTGGTACAAAAACACTCGCTCGAGCGAGGAATAACATCAGTATGTAAAGAACTAAAAACTACAACTACCTGTAGCTGGTACTCCTCTAGCTCTGCAACTCGTCAGGAAGGGCTCTAGCTCGCAATACCCTTTCCACAATCAGTCTCGGTAGTAGCAGCAGCCGCAACAGAAGGCTCTGTAAAAAGTCACCAACTGGGTGTGAGAACTACTGCCAAAAGGAGTAGTCCTCAGTGGGTATCGCTACCGACCTCAACGGCTCACCCACTAAGTCTACAGATAATAAGCTCAATGATAGTAAAAGAACTAGAAATAATTTACAGCTATATGTCACTACACTATCGTTATCTAATACTAACTATCTGTAGAATAAGACAAGCTCTGACCCAATCTCACTAGGGACTGTGAATATACCCGTCCCAGGGACTGTGAATACACCTGTCCCGCCTGTCGAAGCTATACAGCTACCTCCACGCTCAGCCATCCGTGGAGAGTAAGCCCAACCAGGACACAACGACAACAACGTAAATGCACAAAGTCCGACTCCGGAGTGGCACTTGTGGGCGCTACCCAACTGAGTACGCAAGCGTATCTCTGTCGAGCTCAATCAGGCTCTCACAGGCTATAGTCAAGTAAACATGGTCTAACTGATCTAACAACCAAACTCACATGCACTCGGCACAATCTGATGCAAAAACAGTAATTTGGGTCCACCGTCAACACCAACGGCACCCTACAGTCCGGAACAGCCTAAACACTGCCATAAAAATAAGCTCGGCATTCCAGCACGAGTGTAAAATACATTCTACAATATTTTGGGTATCCACCGCCTACAAACTGCAGTGATACATACAAACTACGGCTCCTATAGCTAAATATAGTAGTTTAAACATATGACGGTGTAGAATCGCTAGTTTTCTCCTAAGTCAAATCCAAGTCCAACATGTATATTTAACTAACATTTAAACTCTAATTTTAGATTCCAATAAGCATGCAAATCATTGAATTGAGCTATCTGACATGATAAACAATAATCAATATACATGTCGACAACTACAACTTAGAAGGAAATCCGGTAATTCCGGTAGCTTAACATTCAACCCACCTTTAGCGCAAATCCGATAGGCTAGAAGTCACGAAATCACAGGGAAACACAACCGAAACCACCCCTGGACCAGCAACAATGATTCTCCAAAGAACTAAAACAACAACACCAAAATTCCATCAATATACTAAAATTCAGCATTTAAGCTTAAATTCCTTCAATCTCAATGTCAACTTCACCTTCCAATTCTTAAATCTGGTGAAGTAAGGTTCCAAAACCTATGAACTATGATGAAGAATCACCCTCAGGTCCGAAATCCAGCTTCCTCCAAAGATTGCATCAAAAAAACCCACAAAATCATAATTTCAGTCCAAAAACACCAGCAGCTCGGGAAAATATGAAATTGACTATATAAATCTCAATCAATTTCTATTAAAATGGGCTCCACGAATCCTCAAAAAGTCTTCTAACCAACAAACCCAATTTCGTGGCAATCGGAGCTCCTTACGTCGCACACGAGCCAAAACGCCGAAGGTCGCTGCTCGAATCTGCTGAAACTGTAGCCTTCAAGCTTCAATTTGCGGAATTTGGAGTAATTTGGAGAATTGAGAGGGGTTGGAATGCAAAATAGACCTTTACTATGAAGAAGAGATGAAAAGGCTTCTCAGGGGTCGAATACTATATATTTATAGTGAGGTGAAGGGGTGAAATAAGCCTCAAGAGCAAACATTACCAATCTGCAGCCCCTGCAGAAACGGACAGTTTCGGGCGGCCGAAACCATTTTCTGGGCGTCCGAAACTGTCACGCCCTGGGACCCAGCGAAAGTCCGCCCGGTGCGTGTCCAGACCCGCCATATGCCCACAACATATAAGGCGTCTACAAGAAGCGATAATTAAAACAATAATAATAATAGAGCATCTAGGAGTATCAGAGCGTACAACCTCTAGATTCTAAAATAATGCGGAAAATAAAAGGAATAATCTACTAACATAAACAGTAAAGTAGGTACAACAAGTTCCAATATAAGAGTCAAAGATACAAAAGTGGTGGTCTCTACATAGAGTACAAAACTCTTAACCTCTCCAAATAAAACAGAAAGAGAGGTGAACTACCTAAAAGCGATTCCCGAGCCTCTCTCGGCGTGGAAGGCTCTGTAAAACATCAATAAACAGGGGTGTGAGAATTATTAAACAATAGTTCCCAGTGGGCAATTACTGATCTCAGTGAAATGCACCACTAGGCTAAAAGGTAAAAATAGTAAGTTCTAACATTTAAATAGAATGAATAACATATGTACTAAACATGAATAAAGCTTGTAAAACTACTATGCTCCTGCTTAGTATGGATATGCATAAGTATAAATGTCATTCTAACATGAATATGTGTATGTATAAACAACATATTGTCTACAAGCACAACTAGTAAAATGTCACTGTTGACTAATTTGTCCAACGTTTACTTTGCATATTCGTTCAATAGTATTCCAATCATGTAGGACCTACCCGTGGGTAGTCCGGCTTGCGTCGTGCCTAATGGCCCCGTGGTAGTCAACATCCCCACCCTAGGAATGAGCATTCCCACGGCATCCCATTTTGGCGCCCAATTCCGCACGGGCAAGCTTATGTCACGATGGCTATTTTCGGAGTGCCGATTTATCGGGAGCGACCCTCATAAGCATGTGCGAATGAGCACAATGGCAAGCAAGCGTAAATGCCCGTCTCAAGTCTAATATCATCATGTCTAAAATATGGTATAATGTCGGTGCCTCAATAGCCTATCACTAAGTTATCATTTCTAAAATATGATATAAAAGCTAGTGATTCCATGGTCTATTTCTATGTCATCATGTTGCAGTTTAACCATTTACTAGGTTGAGTGCCCCTTTATGGCACTTTTGTCCACTATATCAAACATGAGTTCTAAGTCCAAGACCATATTATATGAGTCATTTTCTTTGCAAGAAACATGATTCCAACCATAAATAGAATGCTATTCTCATGCATGCTAGCAATGCATTTATCTCTCTCCACTATATAGAGGTAATTTTCATAAAATATAACACATGTATTTTAAGCATTCTAAACATCTCGTATGCTCTATCTAGCATGAATATGTATGCATTTCAATTTTATGACAATTAAAAATGACATAGGAGGAATTTCTTCTATTTTCGATAAGGTCAAACCTACCGAGACTCCTCGCAACCTTTTGTTCGCACCGACAAAGGTGTCCACTACTCTCCTAGCACCCCAAAGGTAATATTAAGAGAGTTAAACGCAACAAACGAACAACCCAACGATCAAACTTTAATCAACCCAAGAAAAGGACAAAAACTCACCTTGTAAGGTGAAAATCTCTCTCAATCTCCAAATGAGAGTTAGAGTCCTTTCTAATCCAACCTAAACAAAGGTCCTAACTCAATAAATTGAGTTCCAAAAGCCTCTAATCAAAAATCCCCTTTTTAAACCCTAATTTTCACATTCTAGGGTTTCATCAAGAAAAATCCACCAAAACATAGATTAAATGCGGGAAACAAGCTACTAACCTCTTTAGAAGCTCTCAACTAGGATTGGAATAAGCTAAGGTTGAAGATCTCTCCTCCAACAAGCACCAATCCAAGCTCCAAGCTTTCTCTCATGGTGGAATTAGCACCAAGATGCAAAAAGAGGCAAAAAGAGGTGATTAAACACCTAAATCCAAGCAAAATGGAAGGGAAAACCAATGAGGAGAAAAGAGAGGCTCCCTTACCTTGCTCTCCTATGTTTCCATGCTCAGGAAACCAGCAAGGGGCGTTGGGTGTTATATAGAGATGCTACAATTGCAAAAACACCCTCCCAGAACAAGCAGTCTGCGGATTGCACTGTACCAGTACACGAAAAAGTGTATCGGTCCCAAGCAACAATCTGCGCCAACCCGAGCCTCGGGTGCGCAAAAAAATACACTGGGTACCGGTACAAATCCGATGTTGTACTGGTACCAGCTCTGGTTTCGGTACAGGTCCAATGTTGTACCGGTACTCTGCTTTGCAGAGTCCAACCAGAGAGCAGCCAACAATCTTCACTTTATAGACTTCGTAGCTAAGTTTTAAATCTCGATTCTCGGGATGCGAGCCATAGGTCGGAACACTATCAACGACCCTCTGAAAAGTGTGGAAAAGCTCGGAACACAAATCAAACACTCGAACCTTGCAATTTGCAAATGTCTGGTGTGTTACAGAAATCTCCAAGCTACACAAATACACCACTTCGGTTCCTCCGCACGCGATGTGCTGCGCCCATATCCTGGTCCGGCGGACCTCACCTACCACCAGCCACGTGTTAGCGCAAACAATACTACCAAAGCGAACTTTTGGACCCTCTTCTGGGCGCCCAAAATAAGGATCCGAATTGGCTTTCAGTTCTGCTCAGTTCAGCACTCGACTTCTGGGCGACCCAAACCCTGTTCTGGGCGCCCGAAACTGGCAAAACTTCAGTTTTACTCCTTTAAGTGCGCCAAGTCCATTTCTGCATCCATTTCGTGCAGAAACGACTCCTACTCAGTCCGACACTCATCAGATGTGTCGATCAGTCACTAATACTTGTAGCCAATATTTGAGCGTATAACTCATTATTTCTTACCGTCAAAGCAGGAACCAGGGCCGCAACCACATTCGGTCCTTAAGGCCGTCCGTAATTTTGCATTATAGAGTTGAGTTCCTGCAACCTGTTGGGGCCTTGCCCTCCAGCCCTTACGCCCACGTTTTGGGGCTGGTAAGTTGATAAAGGAGGTAAACTCAATGCAATCTCCGACTGCGGGCCGACGTTTATATTCGCCGGCCTATAAGTAGCCTGGAAAGGTGTTATTTGCGGTTGCGCCTGTGAGACCGTCGAAGTGACAAGATTTTGTTGCACCGGCACATTAAGGGGCCCTTGTTGTCCTCTGTAAGGTTGCTCGTTTCGGGTAAATAACTGTCTGATTCGAACAATATTTTCATTATATGCCGTGATGGTGGCCAGCACCGTGTCTAGTTAAGCGGTACTTTGATGGATATTTGATCTATATTTTGCAAGATTCGGGTCATCTAGCCGAGTGCCTAAGTTAGACTCGGCTCTTGATTAGCCGACTGTTCACTAGTCACTCCTCCAATAGGTAGTACCGTGTGATTCTCATTCACATTTTCGACGCTACTAGCTTCGTCATTCCCTGAAGGCCTGGGAATGGCTCTATTCCCGAAGTTTATAGCATTATCGTCGGCCATAGGACAAAGTTTAGATTAGGAAAACCTAAGATATGTCACACTGAGTGTGCCAAAAATTATTGGGAGCCGAATTTCCTTTTCTTTGACTTGGTCAAAGATCTTCCTCGGAAAGCACGTCGGAATGCGAAACGGCTACGATTAGTGACCCTCGAAGTTTGCGCCCTTTGACTGGATTAAGTGATTCGGCTGATGAGGGATCGGATCAGCTGAGTTCGGAATCTCCTACTATAGAATCGGTTCGGCTAGATGAGCCGAATGTACAAAAAACAAAGAATTTTGGGTCGGCTGATGAGCCGAATGCCTTTATATATTGAAATCAACTTGTAAAACAGTACAAGGGTCGAATGTGCCTGAGGGCATACAGACTCTGAAAATCTAAATTAAAGACTACTCCTAAGAAAGACAGTAAATGCGGAGAAAAAAAAAAGATTGCAAGTAAAACTACTCCTAGAAAAACAATACATGCAGAAAGTAAAAGTGTTGAAAATGCGATGGTCTTCTCGTTCAGAAGAGAGAAAGACCCCTATTGTAAGCTTCGAAATTACTATTTATAGTAATATTAGCCCACATTATTAATCGATTTTTAGTAATGGGGGGAGTGGTGTAACGATGATCGTGGAAGTTACGCCCACTTCTCAATCGTTCCCGCCTAAAGGCTCTCAACCATCAGGCATCTTATTGCTAACTCCTGGTGTACCATGTGTCTTTATTTCTTTGGCTCATACGTTGGTTAGATCGACATATTAATTTTTGGCATCAACAATCTTTAATAGATTTAAATATTAATCCTAATCTAGTTAGATTTATACTCTAATTAATATTTAAATATTAATTTATCTCCAACAGATTTAAATATTAATTCTAATCCAAGTAGAATTAATCTACAAATCTAATCAAATCCTAACATATGTAGTCATAATCAAGAAGGTAATTGCACTACTGAGTGATCTCACAGAAGCGGTAACAAGTACTATAGATGTTCTCATTAACAACATTGAATATTGATACTTATTATGACTATCACTAGAAGCCATCTACTATGTTTCTAGACATAAAAAGAGTGTGCTTTTACTTCCATATCGTTTCAAACGATGGACACTATTACAGGGTAAAACTATGTACAACTTTTTGAGCTGTGGGACAATAAACTGATCAAATGCACGGCAAATTGATGTTTACCTATTCTTTTGGATTCAGACCTTCTCAATTTTTTCTTTTTAAATCTTTATTTCTAGTCATAAAGTGTGCTTTTACTTCCTTTTTTTTTTTTTATAATATAGCCACTTAAATCTACAAAACTAGAATCGATGGAAGTCTCAAAAAAGGAAAAAAAAGTTGTGAGGTTTATTTCAGAGTAGTCTACGGTTGATGGGATTTCTACACCATTCTCTAATGTGACTAGCGGAGATGAGAAATATTATTCATACACTCCAAAAGAAATGTATATCATACATTAATTTCACTCATCTAAAGAATGTGATTTTTTTATTTGTCACAATATGTGACAGGTAAAAGAAATCTTATCCATTAAATAAATAACTCTAAATCATACACTCTCGAATGGGGTGTATGATTAGCTTTTTCCTTCAGTATAATATTAAGGATTAATTACACCATTAGTCGACAACCTTTTCAATTTTTCAATTGAATCTCGAACTTTCTTTCTTAATCAATCGAGTCTTCAACCTTTAGAATTTATTTCAGCTATATTCTTGTCGTCCATGTCTATATTATCTTTAACGGGATTGATAAGTGGTCGTGTTATGATTTAGATAGTGTTGTAACATTTTATTATTAATTATAAAAATTTAATTTTTTAACATATGCAATGAAGTTACAACTTCACTTGCATTCAATGCGAATTGTGATAACCTATACTACATAGTTTGCAACTTCACATTCATAATGAAGTGCAATTAAGTTACATATTGCATTCATTGTTAATTTATACTTATGCATACTCACAACCAAAATGTGAAACCTCTTAGCTATTTAATACTCTCATAACCTATAGCTTATGAGGCCTATATATGAATTGAGCTAGAATACTTTCAAAAGCACCAACCTCTTGGTGCTTTTGAGTTTCTAGCTATTGGATCTACTTTGGATTAAACACTATTCCACCTACCACCACCTACCACCACCTACCACCATCATCTCAACCTAACATCTTTCCATCCAATGGCTAACAACTCAAAAGTACCACCTTTCCATCCAATGGCTAACAACTCAAAAGTACCACCTTCATGGTGCATTTGAGAGTATTCTCTTTCTCATTTTCCGCACTAAACCGATGTAATAAAGGGTATATTTATAATAGTGACTAAATCCTAATATAATTAGGAATAGAAACCCACCAAGATTAGGAATATCTCAATAAAATTAGGCAAAATCTAAACTTAAGTTAATGGGATAATCAAAACAGAATAGGGTTAGAAAACCTTGCGGTACTGAAATTCGAGACATATTTAACACTTTTGGTAGAGTTTTGGGCTCATCCACATGTACATAGATAGAGTTGGTGAAGCCATACAATGAGGGTTGAGCCGTTGTATTTTGGAGGGAACAAGTCAGTATTTTGCTGCATCGATTCAAAGGCTTTGCTAACTGCAGAGGGCTTGAATCTCTTTAAAGAGAGCGAGATTTTCGTACCTCGTCTTGATCGACTCGTTGACACTTTTTATATTATTTTGTAGCTATCCTCTATTTTTGAATATTTGCACCAACAGATAGATTTATAATTAAATTCTTAGATTGGGACATTCCAATAGTCCTAAATCAGATAGAAATGAGATTATAATTGCGTATATAAGAGATTATAGAAAATAATAATAATAACTGGATTCAAGTATTTTGGGCTAGTAGTTTGGATTCAACGGGTTATTATTGCTGCTGGCCTGAATTGTTACATTTGGTATCAGAATCAATCACCAACTGAAAGTGTGAGATGAACCTCGGCTAAGTCAGAGTCAGAATGACAGACTAAATTAGAATCAGAAAACGACAGACTAAATCGGAATTGGAATGATAAGACTACCAAGATAAAGACTACCAAGACAAATCTAATATCACCTGATGATTTCGGGTCATGTGCTACTGCTTTGAGTGTGTTGCACGCCCAAGTTAGTCTTGGGTGATCTGTACAGCTAATGCAGGCCATGGTGGTCAATACGGGTTGGAGAAACTTGCTCAAAAGTTTAGTCCACACTTGTGCACAAAAAGGAGAGAAGTCTTCTTGGTTTAGGGGCTATTTGGTTCTTCGTAATGGTGTGGAAAGAAAAATTCCGATAAAAAACCTTTCTTTTTAGTTTTCCATCCATTTAATTTTTAGAAATTTTTTTTTTTCATTTTATAGAAAACAAGTGTTTCCATTTTCCTAAAAGAAAATTCAGAAAATAAAAATTCTAGTTTTTCATAAAGTATGAAAAAAAAATAGATTTTCAAAAATGTCTATTTTCTTGTATACCAAATAAATGAAAAGTTAGAAAAAAATATTTCCATAAATTTTTTTTTTTTTGAGAAAAAGGTAGCAAAGCTACCTGCTTCATTCATTAAGCAAAATGAACTAGGCGTACATGTTGGAAGCAACTAAGGCCTCCTGGAGTAACCGGAAGGAAAACAAAAGGAAGGTAAAAACGAAAACAAAACAGTAAACAAAACACTAAAAACAACAAAACGTCGGTCCAAATCAACAAACACAAAACGGGGGACGCGGTCTAAATCAAAGGGCGTCGGTCCAATCTTTGATCAAGGACATGACATGTTCAAAGGCCCAGGTGGCGTTGGGCCGCGCATCGTGAAAGATAGTGTTATTACGTTTCGTTCATGTCACCCACCAGATTGCCGCTAGATAGGTCAGACTTTTTGTCCTCAACTCACCATTATGAATGTTTGCTGTTTCCGTCCATAGCCGGCCTACATCCCCCGCTTCCAATCCACTTGTATCTGAATTTCCGACGCTGAATAGAAGATATCTGACAAAGACACAATCCCGAAAGAGGTGATCGGTGGTTTCTGGGCATAATGCACAAAACACGCAAAACTGATCCACCGCGTATCCTCGACGGATCAATCTATCCTTGGTAAGTACTCTCTTGCGAAGGAGAATCCAAATGAATATTCTGTTTTTAGTCGGAATTCTTAGCCTCCATAGATGTACATATAAGGGGTCTGTCTGGCCATCGTCGGTGATGAAATCATGAAGCGATTTAACAGTAAAGTTTTGGTCGGCGGTCCACCTCCATTTGATTACATCTGGCGTGCCCGACGGGCTGTACTGTAGGAGCAGGTTTTTGAGCGCGTTCATCTGTTGACGGCCGGCGCTAGTGTTCGGTGTATCGAGGCTCCTGGCTAAGTACCTCCATCTCCACCCTTTTCCATTCCAGCAAGTTGAGACTGTGACCTCCTTGTTCAGTATTCTGGAATAAAGTCCTGGAAATTGGGTGCTGAGTGGGGTTTCTTCAATTCAAATATCTGACCATATCCTGATGTTTTTTCCATCTCCGAGTACGTACGAAACACTAGTTTTGAACACGTCTCGACATTTCATCACGCTTCGCCACCACTGGAAGTAGAGTCTGAAGGCTCTTCTTTGGTTGCTTGTGAACACGTCTCTGCATTTATTTTTTTGAAAAACTTTTTTCTACACTTTATAGAGTTGGGCTTTTCTTTGGTTGCTTTTCAAGTACCATTCTTAACAATGGGAAAGTGCTTCTGGGAGCCATGACTACCACTAGAAGCCCATCTAGTATGCTTCTAGACTTAAAAAGAGTGTGCTTTGACTCTCATGTCATTTCAGACAATGTGACATTTAAATTTACGATAAATATTATTAAATAAGATTAAAATCACAGGGCGACTTAGTACAACTATTTTGAATCGTAAGACGATGAAGTGAAAACGCACTAAATCACATATTTTATTAAATTTAATAATTTAATTTCTTAGTAATTAATTACTAGTTAAGCTAGTTTTGTTTACTAAAAATTGATTAAAACCATTAAATTTAGTAAAATTATCAATGAATTTAATAAAATTTCCTCTTATTTTACACTATAGCCACATAATCTGCAAAAACTAGAAGCGATGGGAGTCTCAATCAAAAAACAAAATGTTGAGGGAGTTATTTCAAAATAGCCTATAGTAGATGGGGTTTCTACCCATTTTTACCTCAATATAATACTAAAGATTAATTACACCATTGGTCAACAACCTTTTCGATTTTTCAATTAGGTCCCTAACTTTCTTTCTTAATTATTTGAGCTTCCAACCTTCAGAATTTATTTCAATTAGGTCCCTGTCGTCCATAACCCTATTATCTTTTACAATATTGATAAGTGGTTGCGTATAATGTTAGGACTTGGCTAGTATTATAGTAATTTTCTTCCATATAAATTTTTAAGTTTTATAAATAAAATTTATTAGATAAAAAATACTAACTTTGGAAAAGTTTTGGAGAATCAAAATTTTAATTATATACTTTTTAAACTTTACAAGGATAATTTAAGCAGAAAACTATCATAACTTTTAAACATATTTATAAAAAAATTAATTTAGAGATAATTATTTGTATGTCTCTCTAAAGTTTTAATTATTTTGCTTGGCTCCCTGAAAAACTCTTGAAATTTATAAATTTGTCATTCTTTATTAGTTGACATATTAATATTAATTTTTTCGGTACACATGAATCTCTCTTCATCTTCTCTTCTTTTTTGTTTTTGGATTAGTAATGATAAATTTTTTTATGCATATTTTGTATTTAAGTTCTTATCCGCCGCATCGTGCGGAAGTCTACACTAGTTATAGCTAAATCCTAGTTGGAAAAAAATAAATATTTAAAATATTAGAAATAAATCGAGTGTGATTTAAATGTAAATCAGGGTGGGGATTTGTTAGATATGACTCGAAATCTATTATCGACTCAGGTTCGGGTTTACGACTAGCCGACAGCTTCGCGGTGTGTGTTCTTTCATTGCTGTTTGTGGTTTGATTGTTTTTTGTGTTCGCCATTTTATTTTCCGTTTATGCATTTGCCGTAACAGAATTCTTCTTAAAGAGGCTAGGATTGGGATAGCTTTTAATGCAAGCCATATGTATATATAGGCATACAGCATAAGTGATGAGTATGGCCAGGTTAGTCTCAGGTTAGTCTCAGGTGATGGGTATGGCCAGGTTAGTCTCAGGTTAGTCCCAGGTGATGAGTATGGCCAATGCCTTAGTGGTCCATATAGGATAGAGAAATTTGGACTAAAATTTAGTACAGGGGTGCATGCAAAAGAGAAAAACCTTCTTGATTTGTAGAAGATGAAATAAGGGTGAGAGGGATTTACAAAGAAATAAGCTCAGGTTGAAACTACTCTACGTAGAAGTGGAGTCGGATATAATTCTTTTTTTTTTAGTTAGTAAACCTTATTTTATTTATATATATTTTCTTTTTCTTTTTTTTTGAGTAATTACTTATATATTCTTGAAAAGTTTTCGACTTTCTGATTATCTCTCTTAGAAGGTTAATATTGAAAATACCTTTTTTACGTTTCAACTATTTCAAATATACTACTGGAGTTTAATTTCGTTAATGAACGATTAGCAATAACTGTTATCTGTATGAAATTACTATTTTGCACTTTCAAATATACTTTTCCATCATTATCGACTTTGCTTATTTGCTCTTAAGTTAGGGGTACAAAGAGTATTTTAATTTTTGATCTTTTCAAATATACTCTTCTACCATCACCAATATTTCTTTTTTGCCCTTAAGTTAAGGGCAAAATAAGTATTTTAATTTTTTTTTTAACTCTAGTAGATATTTAACTGACGTTTAATCCAAATTAATTTAACGGATGGTAACTGCAGGAGTATTTTAGAATAACGGATGAACATATGAGGGATATATATTGGAAAGAAGAAAAAAAAATAAGGGCAAATGAGATATTTCTGAAGTTTTGAAAAGTATATAGGCAATTATTCCTTTAATTTAATATTAAAAACTATGAGAGTATATCTGCGGCAAAGAATTCAAAAGATACGATGCGCCGAGAAAATTAATATTTCGCGACCTATTCCAACACCTGAGAATGAATGCTACTGCAGAAATAAGTGACCACAATTTTGTCACATATGGTGAGAAAATTTCTTAAAAGGGATTTAAGTAACCAAGAATTATTTTTGGTATTCAATTATTGAGAGGCAGTTTCCAATTGGTATATTATTTTCTCAAGGAAGATATATACAAGTCAAAAAAAGATAACTTGGATTTTAACAGGCCATAATGTATATAGAAATTAAGATATATACTTTTTAATTGGTTGTTGATTGAGAGAGTTGTATCCTTTTGAGAGGATTTGGGCTGAAATTATTATTTTTCCACTTTTGTCAAAATCAATTTGATGTCGTTTGATTTGACGATCAGAGCAGTTGGAAATAATTTATAGTATTTAAAGTTACTAGAAACTAAATTTTACTGAATTTTTCAATCTAGGCATTCTGCTCTACATCAAACCGTCTTAAATTTGACTATTTTAATGATTGATTAGATGTAACTTGGCCTCTTGATTCAGGCACTACAACAGAATTCGGTTATAGGGACACATGTTTGGAACACTTTTGAGTAAGTGTCCTATTTATCCTAAAACTTAAAAAAATATCTACTAATGCCTAAATATAAAGCCCAATACAACCAAAAATAAAAGATTACTCTACTCAACCCACCACACCCAGTCCATTTGGCCCGATTACAAACAGAAAAGAAAAAAAAAAAGAGAAAAATTAATTACCATCTTTTTTTCTCTCTTCACTCAATCCACTGGAATTCTAGACGAAGAGCTTTTCCTGTCGTCCTCCTCCGCCACCGCAGCCAACGAGATAGACTTTCGGCGGTTGTTAAATGCTTAAATAAGTGTTGATAAATTAGCAGCACTCTTTTAGATTATAGCGACACTCTTTAACTGTCACTATATACCTAGCGACCCCACATATAGCAACACTTTTTAAAAGTGTCGGTAATTTTAGCTAGCAGCACTTTTTTTACATGTACCTACATTTAAAAGTGTTGCTATAGACCGTTTTTGTTGTAGTGAGGCCTAATTAAGCCACGTTGCAAAAAAAGAAGTGTAAAGACGGAATGAGAGGGATATACGAAGAACCGATTCTTTCACAAAGACAAAAATATTATCAATTTATTCTCAAAACTTTTATTACATTAACTGAGTGCCATGTCTATATATAGAGGTGAAACTTGAATCCTACTAGAAAAAAATAATAAATTCTAATATATCTCTAAGCCTAATTAGAGTACAAATAATCAAATAGCTGGATCAAAATAAAAAAAAATACAAATTTTTTTGGAAATAATCGAAAAATGGCAGAATGGCTTTGCCATTCGACATGTAGATCTCGAAAAATATATTCCAAATTAGGATTGTATGCCGAAATCGGATATTCAAGCGAAAATTTTAGCCGTTTAAAGATATCTCGGCTCACTTTGGTTAAGTTGTGTTTTTTCAAAAACTTTAACACTAAATTGGCCGCATCACCTATATACTTAAAACATGGTACTCTTCTATACATGTGTAGAGTTTATACCACTATAAGCCTCTTTCGATATACATATCTGACACTATACGGAATACATTTAAGTAGTTAGGATGGGATGGAGGGCTGAGGGAGGAAAGGGTCGCGGTGGGGCAGGAGTAGGGCGGGATTGAAGGCGGAGAATAGGATGAGGGCGACGGTGACGAGGGCAGAGACGAGGGACAAAACGACCATTATTGCGTTTGGTACACCGCCTTTCACCTCTTGTGCGTACTTCTC
Organism: Ananas comosus; assembly: GCF_001540865.1. Classification (NCBI taxonomy): domain Eukaryota; kingdom Viridiplantae; phylum Streptophyta; class Magnoliopsida; order Poales; family Bromeliaceae; genus Ananas; species Ananas comosus. Next base: position 826,503 of record NC_033636.1, read on the forward strand.
GGCCGCCAGCGCAAGCACCGTCAACGGAAAAGAGTACGCCCACCATGCCAGACTGAAGGTCCTCATCGATCGCCAAAATAGCGCCGGTCGTGAGACCTGCATATATAATTGTGTTCATTAGGTCAATGTACATACATTATTGTGTTCACTTTTGTGACGATGGCGGAGTGCGACTCTTCTCAAGAAAATTTTACTGAGACTGTGTGGTGAGCCACGTAATTTAGTTCTTGCATTAATTTCTTTCGGTCTAAAATTTTTTTGTCAAAATCATCATAACACTTATTGAATAGCATATTTAGAAAACATCCACTAGAGAAAAATGAGGTGGTCCTTATTCAATTTTTTTTTATTTATTTATTTTTTTTTGGTGGGGATGGATGTATGCATGCATTTCTTTGGTGGGGATGGATGTATGCATGCATTTCTCAACAAGCAACGGAGAATTTCTTTGCCTATTTACAACATATATCTCATAATAATAGGTATATCAAAATCAAAATATAACTCATTAATGCTTCAACTACTAATTATTGAGACTAATTGATTCCTTATTAGATTATGTAGATAATGTACATAGACACCACGTGGAGACAATAATTCTCATGCATCGATGGATTCATATATAAGCAAGTTATTGCGTGTGCAAACACGACTTAAACCATACTTAATCATAATCAATTTGGATACCTATTCCCAAAAATCAAAATATTGTGGAAATAAATAATCACGTTTATATATATATATATATATATATATATATATAGACTGCTAAGCTATCGGTAGTATGAAGGTCTCTGTGCTACCAAGTTATGGTTTTCAAAGTGACGATCGATTGTCTTAGACACGATCTACGCTATTCAAAATATTTAGAAGCCAAATTTTCTATTTTTTTTCAATATTATTTAACTAGTGATCGAAAAGCCTCAAAATTGACAATTTTAATGGCCGATATTGTAATGCGTTTATAAATTTAACAGTATAAAACAATTCGAATCCGAAGAAATTTTTATAGAAAATTTTTTATACTATTTAGAGTAAATCAAATCTAGCGGAGCCGAACGTCAATTTCAAAGCCGCATTATTGAAAGCAATTTAGTAGCACGAAAACCTCTGTACTACTAACAGTGTACCGGCTAGATTCTCTCTCTCTCTCTCTCTCTCTCTCTNGACAGGCAGTATTTCCGGCCCTTGGTGAACCACTGCCCGTACACTTTCACGTCCAGCACCAGAATTGGGACCGCAAACGCCCACCTGCACGTGCATATGTTAATTAAAAACATGCAGGTACGTAAAAAAAAAAAAAGAAAAGAAAAAAAAAATTAAATCATTAGTTAGTTTTTTTTTTTTTTTTTTTTTTTTTGTTATGTACGTATAGAGGATTGACTTTTAGATATTTATTTTCATTTATTATTATTTTGTTGTTCTTTTGAATGCTGTCGCAATACTAATATTTCCTAACAGTCCACGTTATTAAGAAGAAAATTGGTAAAAATGTACAGAATGTACCAATCTTTTGAAAATTTGATTTCATTACATAATCTTTCAATTTGTTTGATTTGAATCAGTTGCGGCATTTTGAGCATGAAGTATATTCATTAAACATGCAAAAATAAATAACGCATTTAAATTTTAAAGTCAAAATGTCGATTGCTAACTCAAAATAAAGTGTATAAATATATATAAAAAGATAAACAGTTATTTCATATATACTACATACCAGAGGACGTGGTACGCGGGGCGCTCGGGACGGAGGAAGGGCGAGGGGGCGCACTGGAGGAGGAGGAGCGCGGAGGCCCACGGGGCGAAGAGGTAGTTGACGCCGACGTGGTGGCCGAGCTCGGCCTTAAAGCAATCGAAGCGGCAGGCGCAGCGAATTGCGTACAGAGCGCAAAGCACGACGAGGGACGACAGTGCGAAGGACCAGAGAACGTCGAAGGCGGCGGCGGGGAGGAGGTGGAGGATAAAGTGGAGCGCCCGGGGGTCGGCGGCAGAGAGGGTCTTCCATAGCAGGGCTTGGGCGCAGAGGGAAAGGCTTATGCGAAAGTAACCCGCGTGGAATCTCGTTAAAGCTGACAGCTTCTGCAGAAGTGTTTTTTGAACAAGTTCTGCTCCGGGGGAATGCAGATTTTCTGAATATCGATGCTCCATTAGTTACTTGCTAGAGAGAGAATGAAGTAAGGGGATAGCATACAATATTGGTTGTTGGTTAGTTCTATTACTTATTAGCATGTATTTATAGAGAGGGAGAGAGAGAGAGAGAGAGAGAATATTGGGTGGAACACAATTAAAAATTGAATTGAGAACAGTGAAAGTGATACAAAGGTCAAACTATGTGTTCAAATGCATCAATGAGGTTTCTAGGAGAAATATGTAACATTCCAATCAAATTTTGATAGTTTTGGTTGAAAAGTTGAATTAATGAAGAATATATATATATATATATATATATATATATATATATATATTAAATAGTTTGCAAAAGAGTGGACACTGTCATTAAATATAACACATCTGTCCTTATTCTATTCAATACTCTCTTTTATGTCTAAACTCTTATAAGTTTTTTGAATAGGCCAATACATATAAATTAATTAAAAAAAGAGTATTAAATAATTTAGCTGCATGCCAGAAAAATTAGCCGGTATCACAAAAGGATAAGTAGCAACGTGTTATGAATATAAATATTTAAAACATTATTCTCTCGCAACTTAAGCTTTTTAAGCCTCACCGAACTCAAAACAAGAATATTTTAAAACTCCGTTACAATTATTGTTTTACATTATATATACGGCAAGGATTCTAGGAGAGTGCTCAAACTTAGAACTTAATTTCTTTTTTGATATTATGTTAAATAATATCAACTAATCAATTTCCCGAAAAACTTAAAACTATCAGAAAATAATATTTTATTATTTTATATATGTGTTCAACATTTATACGCAATTGATCCTCTCGGACCAGCTTTTGATGAGTTGGCAAATTGGCTTAATATAATGTGTAAGTCCAAGTTTAGAATGTTGGGTAGTTTTTATTCGACTAATTCTTCTTTTTTTCTTTTTTTTTCAACAGTGAGCATGTCACCCAAAAAGAAAAAAAAGAAAAAGAAAAAGAAAAAAAAGAGAGAGAAAATAAAAAGGGTAAAAGTGGGTACGTATGCGTGGACTCTTTGGCCATTTTCTTGGTACTACGATCAACGCCGTAGCAATAAATATTAACAAAAGGAGAGCAAACCCTTTTATTATTCATTAATTCCAACTTGAATTAATCCACGTGTTCTCCAGAAGCGTTCAGAGGTGTTATCTGCGAGGACGAGATGGTCTAAGAAATAGATAACAATATTTTTGTGGGATGAAAGTGAAAAATATAGTGCAATTAATTAACTAATCTTTGTTGAATACATAAGTTAGAAATATTATCTTTTGACCGTTTAAGTTTTTACAGAACAACAATTGTTTTTACATAATTTAGCATAATATTGGAGTAGGATGTCATGAGTAAAAAGTCTCGAGTTCAGATGTGAAGAAAAATATTTTATATATAAATTAGACACATCAGTCTCTGACAGTTTAAACTTTTCGAGAAAATTAATTATTTCATATAATTTAACATTCTTAAAGATTAAGATCTGATTACTAAAAAGAGATAGGAAAGAAAAAAAAATTAGGCACCAATGTAGAATAGCTCTTCCATAAAAGCACATGAAGTTCATAAGCACACATGCATTATTGGTGTTGTGTTTAAAATATGTTCTCACAAATGTGTACATGGAAAAACCCAAATATGTTAGTTAGAGATCGTATATATATGAGTCAATTATTTTGACAAGATGCATGCTATATATATCTAATTAGTACGTGTACTTTGTTCACACAAAATAGTTGGTCACTTTTGTTTCACTTTATCAAAAATTTTTTAGGACAAACTTTAAAACCTGGTTTCGTATTTTCTTACTTTAATACTATATGATTTAAAGTGTATCAATTTAGTACCATGTGTGATTTTATTTTTCTTTTTTTATCAGCTCCTTTGTTAACGTTTTGTTAAATTATATACAAAAATTTTAGATATCCCATCTAGCTTTATTGAATATTCACTTTAGTACCTTTTAGTTTTAACTTTGTTACTGATTTAACAAAAAAAAATAGTGAAGGAGACAATAATAATAATATATAGAAAAATGAAACCACGGGGTACTAAATTGATACACTTTAAACCAAAGAATTCTTATAAATTGTACTGATGTTTTCCCAAAATTTTATTTCACTTTTTTGTCTAGAGTTTTACATTATGTTTGTTTTAAAAAATTTCTAATATTAGATCTAATTTGGATGGGATTGAAATCTTTTGGTTTGGTACATATAATACTTGATGTGGATAAGAAATTGTTAGTTTATTTGATTTTGATGAAAAATATTATGTTTAAATACTGATTTACTCAAATTTCAGTGCAGCATATAGATTAAATGTAAAGTTTTACTTTTTATTGAGTTAAAATGTAGAATGATAAATAGTATTACAAACCTTTTGTGACTAAATAATAAATAGTCATTATATATTTGATAAAGGATAAATTGTATTATTACCCCTGAACTTTTGGCGAAGTTTCACTTTACCTCTCGAATTTCTAAAATGGACATGCATCTAACCCCCTAAACTCTAATATTTCGTTCATGTTACCCCTTCCATCAGTTTTCCGTCAAGCTCCGTTAACCGGAAACTGACGGAAGGGATAAAACGAATGAAATATTAGAGTTTAGGGTGTTAGATGTCTATTTTAGGAGTCTGAGGGGTTAAATGAAGTACAAATATTTTATTTAAGTGTATTTTATAGAACAATGCTTCTAAAGATAAAAGGGACAAACGAGTACTACAGAAAATTAACTGAGAATTAAAATCTCTATATCCGAGTGAGGACACCTATTATAAATCAACCATATTAGCGAGTACATCAGGATAGTAGAGTGCTCGAGCATCGTAGGTAGTTAGTATCGCTCTTTCTTTATCTTTAAGCCACTCTAATTCATTTCTTTCACTTTTATTTTATTACAATAAAATATAGGATAAACTATGGTATGATTTATTTTAAGATAAAAAATATATATAAATTCAAAATCAAGTATGATCATTAATTTGAGGATTAGTAGTCAATTCATAAGTAACATATTATAATAAGATAATTTATAGTCAAGAGTCCGCTACGGAGTAAATTGTACTACTATCTCTTGAACTATGTAATGAGTCAATTATTTTATAGTGAACAGTGCAATTTACCCATTTGATAAGTATCAATAGGATTTGAAAATTTTATAGTGAACGAAACAATATTTGGCCAAACTATAAATTTTGTAGCAGCAATCGCTATAGTAAAATTTTCACGAATTATACTATTTATGCCTAAAAATATTTTTTCCATAAAAAGTTAGGAATTTTGACAGCTGCTTACTGGCCTTTTGTGACAAATGTTGAAAATTTAGCAGCGAATAGGTTAGCCACAAAGATTGAACCGGTTTTTTTGAGGCGAATAAGTTTTGGCCATGGTAATCTTTTACAGCGATTTAACTGTACGCAACAACAAAATAATTTTCGCCAAAAAATTGCGGCGAATTATTATGTTTTTGTGGCTATTTGTTTCACCAAAAAAAATTCGATTTTCTTGTAGTGACACACTATTGTTGTGTTGAAAATATTTTCCCACAAATGTGTACATGGTAGACCCCAAATATGTTAATTAGAGACCTATNAACTATATATATATATATATATATATATATATATATATCTGTTTAAACAAAATACATAATTAATTTTAACAAAATGTAAGGAGATCCCCTCAACTATTTGTAAATTTTAATTTGTCATCCCACGATTTAATAAAATATAGTTGTTTAATTTTATTTCATCTTAGAAAATTCCATGTAGTAAACTGATTTTTTTTTTTTTTCGCAAACAATAGGATAGTGAAATGGAGGTTATAGAATGATCAAATGCTTTATTATACCGCCCTATGATTTGCAAACAAAATAATATTTCAGTAACCTATTTTATAGTAGGTATTGTAGTGATACAAACTTAAAACCACATGCGGAATATTTAAGTACAACATTTTAAACCATTAGCGATAAACTGAAAAAGCGCTAAATCAAAGGAGAGCAAACCAAAGTTTATCATCTTTTCGGGGTTAAATTGCTCATTTGGTTCTATATATATAGTTCGCTGGGATACTTCTGATAGCATTAAGCACTTTGTGCTGTTAAGTTTTCCAATATTAGATTTACCCTTTTAACCATTTTTATCCGTTAGATCATACTATTCAACAACCACCCACTCAACCATAAGGAGACCACTCAACTACAAAGGGACCACTCAACTGTAAAGGGAACAACAATTATTCCGACCCTACAAAAAAGTTGAAAGCACCAACTTACTTATGCTTCCAAATGTATAGTAGCTCTACTATCTATCTATATATATATATAGAGAGAGAGAGAGAGAGTCCGACTATGGTGCTTGTAAAAGCACCAAACACTTGGTGCTTGTAGATTTTTAACCGTTAGATCAGCACTGTTGACTATTTACACCTGTTAGATTATACTATTCAATCAACCACCCACTCAACCCTAGGGGGCCCACATCATTCTAACCACACATTTCCTAATCCAAGGGCTGAAAATTTACGAGCACCAATGATTTATACTTTTACAAGCATAGGAGCTCAATTATATATATATATATATATATATAGAGAGAGAGAGAGAGAGAGAGCTAGGCTAATATAGTATTTAATAGCACCAAGTCATTGGTGCTATTAATAGTATTCCAGTCTAATTCTATATAGAGTTGGACTGGGCTACTATTAGTAGCAAATTCTATTGTTGCTACCAGTTTTTTAGCCTTTGGATCAACTCTTTTCATTATTTCTAACCATTGGATTAAATACTATAACCCAGTGGGGACCACTCAACCCTAGGGGGACCACTCAACTCTAACCGACTAATATCATCCTGACCCTACAATTTTTCATCCAAGGGTTAAAAATTTGATAGCAAAAAAAACATTTTACTATTAATAGTATTCCAGTCTAATTCTATATATATATATATATATATGATGTTCAATTAATGTAATTAATTTTTAGAGTAGATTAATAATTTTTTCGTTTTGTCAAGTAATAATTGATTCGTTATGTATTATCTCTTTTCGTTCTTTTGCTTATTGGCTCGCAACGACTTAGGCCTGTGTCGAGTAATTCTTTCATCTCATTCTTTTTCTACTTTTTATCTTCTCCTCCTCTTTTTGTTATGCTTTCTTTTTCTCTTCTCCTTTTATTCTTTTTCTTCTTCGTTTTTATTCTTTTTCTTCAATTTTTTTCTTCTTCTAATTCATTTTATTCATTTTCTCAATTTCTCTTCTTCTTGGAAGTATCATATTCTGCTTCCTCACATTTTCTTCTTCTTTCTTTCCCCTTCTTTTTTCATTATTCTTCATCATCTTCTTCTACTTCTTGAAGATATTGGAAGCTCAAATGTTGGATTTCGTCAGAAGCAATGGAATCATAAACAGTAGGGACCCAATTAAAATAGTCTAAAGATTGGTTAAAAAAGGTTTAGGAACAATGGTGAAATTAACCTTAATATTCATAAAGTTACTTTTATTATATATATATATATATATATATATAGAGAGAGAGAGAGAGAGAGAGAGAGAGAGAGAGAGAGAGAGAGTCAGGCTGGCTACTATGCTATTAATAGCATGAAGCACTTGGTGCTACTAAGTTTTTCGCCGTTAGATCTACCCTTTTGATCATTTTCACCCGTTAGATCATACTATTCAACCAACCACCACTCAACCCTTGGGGGTCCACATCATCCTAACCGCACATCTCTTAATCCAATAGCCAAAAACTTGATAGCACCAATGACTCGGTGCTATTAATAGTATATTAGCCTAGTTCTATATATATATATATATATATATATTAGATTTGTTGAGATCTGGTCAAAACCGGTCAGTAAATAATGGTCAATTCAACGAATATCTCAACCAATAATAAAATCAACTTTGGTAATCGCACCACCTGAGGAATGACACTAGTACACTTTTATATTTTTATTTTCTTTTGTCAAAAAAAGATATTTCTTAATTTTCATCAAAAATCATATTTTTAAGTTTCAATTTGAGTTTGAATTTGTAGTCATAATCAGGTAGGTAATTGCACTACTTGTTGATCTCACGGCAGCAGCAATAAGTAGTATGGATGTTCTCATTAGCAACTTTGAATAATCTTGCTAGTTATTGCAACTTTGAACATTCTTGCTAGTTATTTTGATTCGCTTTTGTGGAGTTGGGGTTTTCTTTCTTTGCTTTTGAAGCGAGCATTTGTGGACAATGGAAAAGTGCTTCTGGGAGCCATCACTACTACCACTAGAAGCAATCTAGTATATATGCTTCTAGACATAAAAGAGTGTGCTTTTACTTGATTGCCGTTTCAGACGATGTGGCATTTAAATTCATAATTAATAAATATTGCTAAATAAAAGTAAAATTGTAGGGTGTTGGCGCCATAAAAATCGTGCCACGTGGTAAGTCGGCCTAGACCACATGGAGGGCTTCCAAAGCCAAACGTAGTGGTACCACATGGAGGGCTTCCAAAGCCAAACGTAGTGGTACGCCAGGATCTTGGAAGAAGGCATCCAAAGCCAAAAATTGGTTGGGCGAGATGCGGTTGAGATCGACCAGGAGTGGCCCGCAGAAGTAGGGACATGGCCGAGACGAATCCTGTAATAGAGAATAACTGAATAACGACAGGCGAGACTATAAAATAAACAAAATATACCTGCCAAAAAGATCTTTTTTCCTGCGAACAAGAAAACTATTCTATTCTAGCATTTTTTCACTTTCTAGGAATAGTCTACGTGTAATCTTCATTTTTTCTGTATTTCCTATTTTCATAGGAGTAGTTTGTTAATCTGGATTTTCCTATTTAGGTAGCAGATTTTATTATATTTCTGAGCGGGACTCATTATTTGTATAACTTCTACTTATCAAAATATATCAAAGTCACTCGGCTCATTCTAGCCGAATTGATAATAACATAGAGCGTACGAACTCGACTGAGCAGATCTCTCATCAGCCGATCGCTTGAGTCTGTTTGGGCCGTATTTCGAGGGTCACTAGCAGGAGCCATCTCATCGCTCGACTTATTTTCCGAAGCTGAGTTTGACCAGGTCAATAGTCCAGAAATTCGGCTCCCAACACAAAGTAAAATTAAGTGCAACTTTTTGAATCATGGGGGCGATAAAGCAAAAATAATATTAAACCGCAGGGGAGGCAAATATATTATGAATTTGTAGTCATAATCAGGTATTCCACTACTTAGTGATCTCACAGGAGCAGCAATTAAGTACTATATATGTTCTCATTAACAACTTTGAATATTGATACTTGTTATTTTGATTCACTTTGTAGAGTTGGGCTTTTCTTTGGTTGCTTTGTATGTAGCATCTCTGGACAATGGAAAAGTGCTTCTGGGATCAGTCATGACTATCACTAGTCGAAGCCATCTATTATGTTTCTAGACATAAAAAGGGTGTGCTTTTACTTCCATGTCGTTGTTACAGACAATGTAGCCATTAAACTCATGATAAACACTATTACAGAGTAAAACTAAGTACAACTTTTTGAGCTATGGGACAATAAGTGAAATGCACAACAAATTGATGTGTACCTTTTCTTTTGGATTCATACCTTCTTAATTTTTTCTTTTTAAATCTTTATTTGGAGTCATAAAGTGTGCTTTTACTTTTTTTTTTTTTATACTATAGCCACTTAAACCTACAAACTAGAAGCGATGGGAGTTGAGAGGTTTATTTCATGAATAGTCTAGGGTTGATGGGGTTTATACACCTTTCTCTAATGCGACTAGTACTGGAGGAGCAATACTATTCATACGTACACTAGCTATACGTTTGGATCGGGGATAAGGGGTGGAATAACTCCTTATCCCCCTTTATACCCATAAATGCTAATTTTTTACCCGAAAATAGTAGTTGTTGGGTACCTGAAATAAGCTGGTATAACTATCCCCACCAACACTTTCATTTTCTATATATAACTACTTACTATTTTTCTTATTCTATATTATCTATCCAAACGTTATTTTTCTTATCCTCGGAAATAACCTAATTTTCATCCAAATGCTATTTTTTTAATCCCCATACTTGTATCTATTCCTGTAATAGCTAGTTCTTCCTTTTACCCAAACCAAACGGTACCTTAAGAAAAGGAATATATATCATACAGTTCATTCATCTAAAGAATGTGATTTTTTTTATTTGTCACAACATGTGACAGATAAAAAAAATCTTATCAATTAAATAAATGGCTATAAATCATACACTCTCGAATGGGGTGTATGATTAGCTTTTTCCTTCACAATAATATTAAGGATTAATTGCACCATTAGTCCACAACCTTCTCGATTTTTCAATTGAATCTCGAACTTTCTTTTTCTTAATCAATTAATTAGCGTTCAACCTTCAGATTTCATTTCAGTTATATTCTTGTCGTCCATGCTTCCATTATCTTTAACGGGGTTGATAAGCGGTCGTGTTGCATGTTATGATTTAGATTTATAATTAAATTCTTAGATTGTGACATCTCAGTAGTCCTAAATCGGATAGAAATGAGATTATAATTGCGTATATAAGAGATTATAGATATTAGTAATAATAATTGGGTTCAAGTATTTTGGGTCAGTGGCTTGAATCCAACGAGTTATTATTACTACTGGTCTGTTGTTACATTTAGTATCAGAAGTAATCATCATCTGAAAGTATGAAATGAGTCGCGGCTTAATCAAAGTCAGATGACAGGCTAAATTAGGATCAAGAAACGACAGACTAAACCAGAATTGGAATGATAAGTCTAGCAAGACAAATCTAACATCGTCTGATGATTTCGGGCCGTGAGCTATTGCTTTGAGTGTGTTGCACGCCCAAGTTTGTCTTGGGTGATCTTTACAGCCAATGCCATGGTGGTCAATATGGGTTAGAGAAACTTGCTCAAAAGTTTAGTCCAAATTGGTGCTCGCAGAAGAGAGAAGTCTTCTTGGTTTATACATCACTAGTTAAGCCATCTAGTACGCTTCTAGACTTAAAAAGAGTGTGTGGGGCGACTTTGTGCAACTTTTTGAATCATAACACAATAAAGTGAAATGCACTAAATCACATAGGGGAAAAATTGATGTTTATTGCTTTTTCTGGATTCAGACCTTCTCAACTTTTTTTCCTTTTTTAGATTTTTATACTTATTAAATTAAATATTTTATTAAATTTAATAATTTAATTTCTTAGTAATTAATTACTAGTTAACCTAGTTTTGTTTACTAAAAATTGATCAGAACCATTAAATTTAGTGAAATTATCAATGAATTTAATAGAATTTCCTCTTATTTTACACTATAGCCACGTAATCTGCAAAAACTAGTAGCGATGGGAATCTCAATCAAAAAACAAAATGTTGAGGGAGTCATTTTAGAATAGCCTATAGTTGTTGGGGTTTCTACCCATTTTTACCATAATATAGTACTAAAGATTAATTACACCATTGGTCAAAAACCTTTTCGATTTTTCAATTAGGTCCCTAACTTTCTTTCTTAATTAATCAAGTTTCCAACCTTCAGAATTTATTTCAATTAGATCTCTGTCGTCCATAACTCTATTATCTTTAATCGGGATTGATAAGTGGTTATGTATAATACCAGGATTTGGTTACATCATTTATAGTTAAATCCTAGTTTGAAAAAAATAAATATTAAAAATATTAAAAATAAATCGAGTGTGATTCAAATATAAATTAGAGTAGAATTCTTAAAAGAGGCTAGGATTAGGATAGCTTTTGATACAAGCTATATAAATAAATAAATAAATAAATAAATAAATAAATAAATAAATA
>NC_033636.1:838479-840362 GCF_001540865.1 Ananas comosus
TGAGCGCTTCCAATCGCGATCGATCATTAGATTTTTGTTAATATTAAAAGCAATTGGAAACTAAATTTTGTTATTGTTTTAACATCATTTTTGACTAAGACTGATCAAATATGTCTCAAATTACAATTTTAATGATCGATAGCTATCGATCTATTTCTCCGTGAATTTAACGTTGCTGATAAAACAATCAATCTGATAAAAATTTTTATTCTGAATTGTTCTGTTTTCTATATTAGAGTAACAATTAGTACTGTTTTAAATTTCAGTTTTTAATATCATTTTTAATGAGATTTTTATTTTTCAGCCGTATTTTTAGCATATCTCGGTTCGCTAATATAGATAAATAACACCGAAAAAATTATAAAAATTCGGCTCCAGATGCTTTCAGTAGTCCTGTAGATCAAGTCTAACGGAGCCGATCGCGATTTGTGACAGCCGTCTTCATTCATTGAAACAGTTGATAGAGTAGGGCTCCGTTTTTCGGGAACAATAATCAATATAACCAGCCATTGCTCTCTCCTTCTCTCTCATCTCATCTTACTCTCTCTATATCTCTCTCTCTCTCTATCTCTAACATATATAATATCTCATATATATGAATAGTAACTATCGCCTTCTATAAGTCCGGTGCTCCGGTCTATGTTTTATTTCGATCTATAGGGTGTTTCACCATTACGATCTACATGTACATACAGGACCTCTAGGGATATATGAAGTTTTTAAGGATCATAATTTTAGACTGTTTTTTTTCGCATCGATATTACTGATTCGTAATAATTACCGAACACAAAATGTCAGAAGTAAGCACGGTGGAAATTGAAGTATTCTTTTAAGATTTGAGAGATAGGACTTTTAATTTATAAGCATCAGATGTTAATTAATTTTAGATAATTTAAAATATTTTCTATCCAAAATTTGAAGAAATTTAGATTTTTCTACACTGTTAAACTCCAAACTCGCCATAGTAGCCATTGAAAATTGATAATTTTGAAATGGTTTGATCATAAAGTAAACTATATCAAAAAAATATAAAATTTTATTTCTAAAAACTTTAAATACCTAGGTCAATTTTAACGGTGTGAATCATTGATTTGAATACCCTAAAATCGAAAATGAGACTATAGTACCGGAGCTCCGGTGCTACAGATAGTATAGGAGACAAGCTCATATATATATATATATATATATACCAATGTATACATTATTTCTCATGAAATTTGTCATGTGGCAATTTCTCCTTCACCTCCCTTTCCACTCGAGGATGGGAAGATTTCTAATTAATGTATTCACATAATCAATTTTATCTAAACAAATCATGCATTCTTAAAAAAAGAGTAAAATAAAAGCCCTCATACTCTTTTTTATCACTTTTTTTTTACTATTTTTTTGTGCACAAGAAGGGATGATTTTTTTTATTTTTTAATCTATTTTTATTTTCTGAAATTGTGTTGGGATTGAAATTAGGGTTTCGAGGATAACAACGGCACGACGAGATGAAGTGCGATGGATTTGGACTCGATGAAGGAGGATCCGTACGACATCAACGTGGCCATAACGAAGGAGAAGCTCGATGTTGACAATGGGTGGAGGCGACGCGGAGAACGGGAGTCACCTTTCCGATCTCGGCAGCGCGATCAAGGTACGTATAGAGTAATAACTCTATTACCACTTCTTTCATTATTATTACGTATAATTTATTTACTATTTTAAGTTTTGCTACATTTGTATATATCTATTTTATATTTTTTATTTATATTTATTAATGTTTCATAGCAAGTTAAAAAATTTTAAAAATTTTAACTTGGTCAATCTTTTATCTTCTATCACAATAGCCCGCCGCGATAGAAAGAATATTCTTTCATACTTTTTTTTTTTTTTGTGAA
>NC_033636.1:840434-889386 GCF_001540865.1 Ananas comosus
TATATATATATATATATATATAGAAAGAGAGAGAGAGAGAGCTAGGCTGGTATACTATCGGTAGTATGGAGGCCTCCGTGCTATCAAGTTGTTTTCAGTGATGCGGCTTCCAAATCAACGATCGACTCCATTAGATTTGATCTACACTATTAAAAGCAATTGGAAACTAAATTTTGTAATTTTTTAACATCATTTGACTAGTGATTAAAAGGTCTCAAAATTAACAATTTTAATGGTAGATATGATGTGTTTGTGAATTTAACGGTGTAAAACAATTCAAATCTGATAAAATTTTTATAGAAAATTCTCTTCACTATTTAGAGTAAAATTAGTACCTCTGATTTTAAATTCAAGTCTTTTATCATCATTTTTATGAGATTTTTATTTTCAGCCATTCATTTTTAGACTACTCGTTCGATAGGTAAATAACACCAAAAAATTATAAAATTTAGGCTCCAGATGCTTTTAATGGTGTAGATCAAGTCTAACGGAGCCGATCGTCGATTTGGAAGCCGTATCATTGAAAACAACTTGATAGCATAGAGGCCTCCGTATTACCGATAGTATACCAACCTAGCGCTCTCTCTCTCTCTCTCTCTCTCTCTCTCTCCCTCTCTCTCTCTCTCTCTCTCTCTCTCTCTCTCTCTATATATATATATATATATATATATATAGAATTAGGCTACTATGCTATCTATAGTACCGGTGCTCCGGTACTATAGTTTTATTTTCGATCTTAGGGTGTTCAAATTAACGATCTACACTGTTAAATATGATCTAGGATATATGAAGTTTTTAAGAATAAAATTTTAGATTTTTTCGACATCGTTTACTAATTAGTAAATAAATTATGTCAAAGTAGACGGTGAAAATTGAATATTCTTTAAAATTTGAGGATAGGACTTTTAAATTTAAGATCAAGAATGTTAACCTTAATCTAGATAGTTTAAAATATTTTCTATCAAAATTTGAAGAAATTTAGATTTTTCTACACTGTTAAACTCCAAACTCGCCATAGTAGCCATTGAAAATTGATAATTTTGAAATGGTTTGATTATAAAGTAAACTATATCGAAAAAATATAAAATTCTATTTCTAAAAACTTTAAATACCCTAGATCAGTTTTAACAGTGTGAATCATTGATTTGAATACCCTAAGATCGAAAATGAGACTATAGTACCGGAGCTCCGGTGCTACAGATAGTATAGGAGACAAGCTCATATATATATATATATTATTTATATATATATATATATATATATATATATATATATATACGCTCTTATACCGAACGTTATACATTATTTTCATGAAATTTGCATGTGGCAATTTCTCTTCCCTCCCTTTCCACTCGAGGTGGGGAAGATTCTAATTAATGTATTCACATAATCAATTTTATCTAAACAATCATTGCATTCTTAAAAAAAGGAGTAAAATAAAATCCTCATACTTTTTTTATCACTTTTATATATATATATATTATATATAATAAATATATATAATATATATTATATATATATATTATATTATATACCTCTATACCACGTATACATTATTTCTCATGAAATTTGTCATGTGGCAATTTCTCCTTCACCTCCCTTTCACTCGAGGGTGGAAGATTTCTAATTAATGTATTCACATAATCAATTTTATTAAACAAATCATGCATTCTTAAAAAAAGAGTAAATAAAATCCTCATACTTTTTTTTATCACTTTTTTTTTATCATTTTTTGTGCACAAGAGGATGTTTTTTTGTATTTTTAATCTATTTTATTTTTTGAAATTGCTGTTGGGATTGAAATTAGGGTTTCGAGAGATAACAGCGGCCGACAAGAATGAAGTGCGATGGATTTGGAGTCGATGAAGGAGGATCGTACGACATCAACGTGGCCATAACGAGGAGAAAGCTCGATGTTGACAATGGGTGGAGGCGACGCAGGAGAAGAAGTCACCTTTCCGATCTTGCAGCACGATCAAGGTACGTATAGAGTAATAACTCTATTACCCACTTCTTCATTATATTACGTATAATTTATTTACTATTTAAGTTTGCTATATTTTATATATTATTTTATATTTTAATATTTATATTTATTAATGTTTCATAACAAGTTAAAAATTTAAAAATTTTAACTTGGTCAATCTTTTATCTTCTATCACAATAGCGCCCCGCGATAGAAAGAAATATTCTTCATACTTTTTTTTTTTTTCGTTGAAAACAAATTTTTTTTATTTTTTTTATCAAGTATCATATTTTAAGATTCAATTGAGTTTGAATTGGTAGGCATAATTAGGTAGGTAATGTCCTACTTAATTGGTGACCTCAGCAGCAGCAATAAGTAGCTAGTAGCTACAGATGTTCTCATATCACCAACAACTTTGAATGTTTTTGCATGATTTTGATTCACTGTATTGATTGGGCTTTTCTTTGTTGTCTTTTATAGTATTTGGAGGACAATGGAAAAGTGCATCTGAGAAGCATGATACAACTAGAGCCATCTAGTATCTTCTGGAGAAAAGAATGTGCTTTTACTTCTATTCTTTTCAGATGCACAGCATCCAAATTGGCGACCGGCACAATTAACATGAATCTATGGTGTCAAAATTGAAATTCTTCGAAACTCAATTTTACAATTTTAATACATCATTGCAACTGGTGTTTCTGTTCTTTTTAAATTCAATTTTGAATATATATCTAAATTTTCTTGTAATTTTTAAATCAAATTTACTAGCATATCAAATTTTTGCAAGGATAAATCTGATCACTAAAATACTGTAGGAATTTATTTACAATTCGATATTTTATATGTTCAAGTCGCGGGACCTGGTTAGAAAAGCCTTTGTATAAAAGGTATCATTTTAGAAAATCAAAGTAGCCGCGAAATGTGCCATTTTCTTTTAGAAATAGCCTGGCCCACGTGACGTACAGACCCGTCATAAATACAAAATTTCTAGATCTGTCCACACGAACGGAGTCTCCTCTATATTTGCACGGTGTACCATGCTTGTATAACAAGTTACACAACGACAACTCACAACCCACATTCTTGATAATCCAAAAGCAGTCATTTTTAAAGATGACTAGCCGTATAGACAAATGCATATGAGTGAAAAACTATTTGTGGATTATCATAACTATGGGTTGTGAGTTGTCATTGTGTAACTTGTTGTACAAGAAAGGTACGCGGTGTAAATATAGAAAAAACTTTATTCACGTGAACAGAAAAATTTTATATTTGCGGAACGTCTGTACATCGCGTGTGTCAGACTGTTTCAAAAAAAAATATAAAGGTTGATTGCATTCCTAAGTAGCTATGAGAGAACTTCTGGTCGGTTAATAAATAGAAGCAAAAGTTGCTTTTTGGTACCGGACCTTTCATTCCCGAGAGGTGATTATTCAGAGTGGGATTTGTATGTTGCTATCTAATTTTGAATTATTGTTATTGAAGTCCGCGTTAATCAATGAGTTAGCTCCGTATGCAAGCAAGACTGGTTTTGTATGGGGGAAATTAAGATGTGGTCTTATCTGAAGCTCCGCAACCATGGATTGTTTTGAAATGGATCGATCCTTTCTTTTTTTTTTTCATTTGATATAGGCTTCGTTTGGGATTGCGGGGAGATTGCGTTTCTTGCGGTGAGAAAGTACATTGAAAAAATATTCTGTTTGTTTTCGTACCTAATATTGCATTTCGCATATCGCGATGAGTCAGTTACAATATATTTTCTGCAGTCCCACCGAAGAACGCAGAAACATATCTCTATATGCTTTTTCCGCAACTCGATTCTATCTAATAGCGTTAGATAGACCTCAATACCAAACTAAACCATAATATATAGAAAGAGAGGGAGAGAGTACAGGTAGGCCTTCGTCCTTCTAAGTCATTTTAGATGATAGGGATCTTAAAGCGATGATAAGAACCGTTATAACGTGTAGGAAGTAAATAGATGTTAAAAAACGAGAAATTTTAAAATCTGTCCTCCTAACTTGTATTTATAACATGTAGGAACTAAATTTCACACATTTTAAAATTCGTTATCAAATAAGCAGTTAAAAACGGATGACTTTGTGATAATAGATGTTAGATTTTTTTAATTCATGATTGAAGTTATCAAACGTTATCTAAATAATATAAAAAAATTTCTATCCAAAATTTAAGCTGTTTGCATTGTTTTATGTCGTTGAACAAGCAAGCAGCATATATAGGTCATCAAAAATTGTCGATTTTGTGATCCTTAAATCACTGTGTAAATAATTTTTAAAATTTATGAAATTTACTTTTTAGATACTTTAAATATTCTAAATCAATTTTAACGGTTTCGATCATCGATTTGAAATCTCTATCATCTAAAATGACTTAGGAGGATGAAAGCATCCATCCTCCTAAAAGGATAGTAGCTGGATTCTATATATATAAATGTACGTGAGTGTATATGTGTGTAGAGCTATTATGCTTTCAAAAGTTTAAAAATATTGGTGCTTCCGACTTTTTTGTTCTTGGATAAAAAATAATAGAGTCAGAATGACAGTGTTCATCCTTAGGATTGAATAATCTCTCTAGGATAATAATATTGATTTAAAAATCAGAAACGGTTAAAAGAGTTAATCCAACGGCCAAAAAGTTAAAAAACATCAACTCTCTTATGTTTCCCAACTCATATTTATAAATAATTAAAATGGAATAATTTAAATCGATATAATTTAGAAAACGTTCGTCTTGGAGTGTAGATATCCATAGAGTGCCGATTTTGAATGTACTCGTAATTTTACACTTAAAATTTTCATTTTCACGAAACTTGACTCTAAACGTTTGTCTCTGAATGTACTTGCATGTAGAAATTTTTATTTTCAAAAATTCTTTTAAAAAATAACATAAAATTTCGCGCAAGTGCAACCTGTGTAGAAAATTTTGGTTTAACCTTATTTAAATTTACAGTTTTCACACCGCAATCATATCGAATTTTCTCAAACTTCTCTGAGGTCTCAATTATCTTTAAATCGATATTTTGGTTAATATTAAAACTCTCAAAAAGTTATAATTAACAAAAAGAATCCGAAATTAAAGTGGCAGATCTAGATTAGGAGTGGGGTCCATTTTAAAATTAACTTTATTTTATTGACTAATTGATCTCATTTTATTTGAATAAATAAATAAATAAAGACCATATGTTACACCTTTTCTAATTTTATAAACTTAAATCCTAATTAAAAAATATATATTAAAATATAAAAAATATTATTTTATAGTTCTTTCAAAATAATAGTATTTTAAGTGAAAAAATAATTCTATCTAATAATGCCACATTATGCATCATTTCTAAAATATAAAAGTAGGGCGGAAACAATTAGAACTCAAAATGATACTTTTTTTTTATGCAATATTTCTTACCAACTATATTTAATAATTTTTTATATTTTTTATATTTATTTTTTATTTTATATTTCACTCCTTTTAAAAAATAATTTAAGTTTCGCCAAATCTTGGGTTCTACAAGGACTCTTCGTACCTCTCTTTGCATCCTATTTGCAACGTGTATGGAAAGACGAAATACATGAAAGATCCAGAATCATTAAAATAAGGACGATCCAAGAAGGCTAGTAAAATAAGTAAACCGATCTGATTTCGGTTCTTGAATGTATTGGCTATCCAGTTTGTAAGTCTCAACTGACCCCTAATTCCAACAGTTGATACAGTAATTTCTGAAATAACGAGTAACTGGGAGAAGGGCCAAAATACAACGAGACATGTCATTACATCTTGAATAGTTAAAAGAGCGAAACGGAATAAAATGTTGTTGCCATAGCATTTGAAAGAAGGAAAGTCACAAAAATGAGCAAACTTATGTAAATCTAAATTTGCAGTACCTTTGCTGGTTATTCGGCAATGAAGAAGATCACAGTCTTCTACTACTCGAATTAAGTATATTCAGATCAATATTCCCCAGCTCTGAGACACTACCGTGGCTCGAATTCCGAAATGGTTACGGTGTTCATCGATACTGCACGGGTTGCCTTCCGCTGCAGCCCGCCGGATGCAGTGGTCTCGATCTCCTCTGTGTTTTTTGCAGTTGAGATCACGAAAGCGGGGGTCGATAGGGCAGGAAGGGTGATGGAGAGGCTGTTGAGCATGAGCACAACGGACTCCATTTTCGGCCGGTCTGACGGGTCCTCTTGGACGCATAGCAATGCAATGTGGATGCATCTCAGCACGTCCTCCAACCGGCACTGCCCCATGAGGCTCGGGTCGAGCACCTTGTGTGCAGTCCCTTTGGTCCAGTGCTTCCACACCTATTTAAGGGAGGGTTACAGTTAGTAGCAGGCCATATAAGTTTTCACCATGTGCCTAAAAAATAAGAAGGTAAAATCAAAATTTTCAAAGATTGGAATACTCTATTTTAAACGACTCATAGTTTAGATTAGTTCTAGACATTTTTAAGCCCAAATCTGTCTAATTATGTGGAACGTTAATAAAACTTTAGTTTTGGAAATTTTGGCTCTATTGTTATGTGACACCCTAACCGTCCCACATTAGATGGGATCAAAGTTGTCATTGAGTATATAAGAGGACTCCGTCCTAATAATAATAACTGGGTTTAAGCATTTTGAGCCGGTGGTTTTGACCCAACGAGTTATTATTGTTAGTGGATCGGGTTGTTATATTTGGTATCAGAGCCGATTCACCAGCCGAAATTATGAAATGAGTTTAGGCTGAGCTCAGGTCGATAAATGACAGACTAAGTCAGGGTCGGTAAATGACAGGTTAAGTCAGAATCGGAATGACAAAACTAGCGAGACAAATCTCACATTACCTAGGCCTAAACGGGAGAAGTCTGTGACAACCCAACCACCCCAGAAATAATAACCGAGCTTAAACATTTTGAGCCGGTGGTTTTGACCGAACGAGTTATTATTACTAGCGGGTCGAGCCGTTACACATTATCCACATCTCCAATTCGGATCAAGGCTAATATGTTAAACAATACGAAACAACTATTATTCTCTAAATGCTTAAACTAGTAAGCAAGGGTGTATAAATATTTTTATATTTAACACAATATACTGTATCTTATCCATCCAGTAAGGTATAGGTAAGACGTACATATGATAGAAGGCTTTCCGAAGAGAGAGATTCTTGAGGGCGATCAATTCTTTGTCCAGTCACAATCTCCAAAATCAACACTCCAAAAGCAAAAACATCTGACTTTGTTGAGAAGTGTCCATAAATTACATACTCTGGAGCCATGTATCCACTACAATTAAAATCCAAATTTTATGTTTCAACATATCTTTTTTCTGAGAGAAAAGTTTCAACATTATATGAATATCTCTTTGGGACAAATTATAGTGAATCTTTTTCCCGCGAGAAAAGTTTGGAGTGTAGAATGTACTTACTATGTTCCTGCAATTCGACTCGTGTTTCCTTCACTCGCGTCAACATCGAAGAGCTTTGCAAGACCAAAATCGGAGATTTTAGGGATCATAAAAGCGTCCAACAAGATGTTACTTGCTTTTAGATCACGATGAATGATCTTTAGCCTCAAATCTTCATGGAGATAGAGAAGGCCTCGACTAATCCCCTCGATGATCTTGTACCGTGTTCCCCAATCTAATTGTTCGCGCCTCGCAGGAACTGCATCATTGAGTAAAATAGTGTTACATATATGACATTTTCCTTGTTGACTAGTACAGTTAATAAGGACATTTTCAATCATACAGATAATATCAAAGCAGGTAATCTCTTTTAGAAGCACAAATGACTTGTGACAAATGTATTAAAGTGACTAGAACCAGCAAAAGAGTACTTCTATTTTTCCCTTTTTAGTTAAATCAAATAGCAAGATTAATAAACAATCATGTGATGCTCCGTACCAAAGAGAAACTTATCAAGGCTTGTGTTGGGGAGGTACTCATAAACAAGAAGCCTTTCTTGCTCTTCTATGCAGCAACCAATTAACCTCACCAGATTCTTGTGCTGAAGCTTCGCCACAATCACCACCTCATTTTTCAGCTCATCAAGCCCCTGTGCTGAGCTCATTGAGAGCCTCTTCACTGCTATTTCTTGCCCATCTTGTAATATCCCCTGTTGTCATCGTTTCATACATGCATACAAAAGTTAAAAATTGTCTTTATTGTATTTTAAGCTTTTAGAAACAAACGATCAAACGTCAGTCAAAAAGTCTCGAGTTTGGATATGGAAAAAGAATGCTGGATACAAAATATTAAAATACCGTTTTTTAGCAGCTAAAACTTTCTGATGCTAGTAATTCTTAACTTGAACATTCAAGAAAGGAAAAGAAACCGATACATAAGCTAAATATATTGTCTTCTGCGGATCAAATAGTTAACTTGGAGCACTTAAGAGACTTCACCTTATACACTGGTCCAAATCCACCTTCTCCTAACTTATTTTCTTCAGAGAAGTTGTTTGTGGCAGCTTTTATTGTGGCCAAATCGAGCAACAGAGATTCCACGCTTATAATTTCCCGCTCGTCGCCTCCATTTTCTTGATAAAGTGCAGGATCTTAGTACATAAATTAACGAATATTTTTGCTCATTATGTGTGTTGAGATAAATGGTGTTGGTGTGTGGAACTTACTGATCAAACCATTTCTGGCTTGTTTTCTTTGTTTCCTTCGGCAGAGATAGATAACAAAGAGGAGCAACAACGCAGCGGCAACCACCGAAGTGGCAACAATAATAATTCTCTTCCTACTTCCATTAATTCCTGCACCAAGAACAAGTGATCCTACTTAGGGACCGTTTGGCTAGATGTAATTATAAATATAATGTAGCTAGAGATGCACGCAGTTAGAAATATAGCAGTTATAACTACATGAATCTTGTTTAGTTGGATGTAGTAGAAAGCGCTGCAAATATATAAATAATTTGTTTGGTTGCATGCAATTGAGAAATAATTTTTAAAATTTTATTATTTTATATAGTTTTTCCTTTTAGGAAAAACTTCAAAAAAACCCCCTGTGGTTTCGTAGTTTCTTACTTTAGTACCATGTGGTTTAAAGTGTATCAATTTGCCTTCTTGTGGTTTCGTTTTTATCTTTTCGGTAGCTTTTTCATTAATATTTCATTAAATTCTATACAAAAAACTTCAGATACTCATCTATATTTATCAAATATTCACTTTAGTATCCTTTAATTTTAACTTTATCACTGATTTAAGAAAAAAAAAATAATGAAATTGATAAGAAAAAGAGAAAAAAGAAACCACAAGGGGGCAAATTGATACATTTTGAACCACATGGGGGCAAAGTGAGAAACTACGAAACCACAGGGTGGGTTTTTGAAGTTTTCCCTTTTATATATATGATGGTGAGATTACCTCCAATGTAAAAAAGAAAAATAATTTTTGTTTAAAAAATATTGAGGAGGTAAGCAAACCTTTTATTTAAAATTTCTCTCTCCAACTGATGTAGTTGGAACTGCGGCCAATTTGGGCGTAGTTCGAACTGCTGTAGTTGGGCCTCCTCCTGCAGTTCCTACTGCAGCAGTTGGAATTAAATATATCAAACCAAACACGAAATTTTCATTTACATGCAATTACAACTGCAATCCAGTTGCAACTATATGCAACCAAACGGCCCCTTAGTGTTGGCTATTTATTCATGTCGAAACCCGTAAATGCTTTGGTCGAGCCCTTAAGTGCGATTGTACATCTTTTCTATCAGCATATGCTATTGGAATAGTTGATTAGCGTTTACGGTCCATATTTAGTTCTCCAAATCAAATAAAATCGAAATATTAGATTATATTGATTCACTTAATCTGTTGTCTTTCGCTGTAACATGTAATATGAAATCACATTTCAAATTATCAATAAATGGTATATCAAGCAAAGTGAATCAATTTGTTTGGGTAATTAACTAACAATACTTTTTATTTAGGGCTAATTGCAGATGGCTCCCTAGAAAAGTACCAAGTAGCAAATATATTCCTAAAAAACTTAAGTTATTAAATTTATCGCATCATAAGCCTTTCCGTTTGCAAATATATTATTCTTTTAACAAACTTTAGATAACCGTGAGTTAAAAAAACTAATCACAATTAGCTAAGAAATAAATAACCTTTTTACCTTTATATATATATATATATATATAGGCTGGGGCTACTATACTCATATGAGTATAGAGCCCTTTGTACTCATAAGTTTTCGACCGTTCAGATGAAAAAATGTGCGGTTAGGATGAAAGTGGTTATGGTTAGGTTGATAGTAGGCTCCCTATGGTTGAGTGGGTGGTTGGTTGAATAGTATAATCTAATGGGTGAAAATGATTAAAAGATAGATCTAACGGCCAAAAACTTATGAGTACAATAGGCTCTATACTATATATATATATATATATATATATACTATTGAGTGTACGTGCAAATGCACGTAACAATTATTTTAATTTATTTTAAATCAATAAAATTTATAAATCATATTTATCAACAAATTTAGAATAAAATTTATATTTTAAAATTTAACTTTGATCCATTATATAATTAAAAGTTTTTAATTGTTAATTCAAATTTGATATCAAAAATTAAAAATTAAATCTAAATCCCGATTTAAACTCAAATTTAAATTTTAATGTAAAATAAATGGATCGAAGTGTTATTTTTTAACAGATTAATTATAATCGTTTATTTTTATTTGAAATATTTTTAACAAATTGATCATAAGTGTTCGTAGAATTGAATTTATTGATAGATTCGAATGTTTTTTTTTTTAACAGATTGATCAATCATAACCGTTTGTTCTTATTTGAGATATTTTTTTTACAAATTGATCATAACTGTTCGTAGAAATATTCTTATACGCTTTTATATATATAGTATAGATATAGATAGGAATACTATTTTTTAATATATTGATCGTAACCGTTCATTTTTAATTGGTCATAGCTGTTTGTTTTTAATTGAACACTCGTTTGTAGGCTCGATATAAATTAAAATTTTAACAGATTGATCATAACTATTTGTTTTTAATTGATTACAACCGATGAATACTTCAAATTTGATACCCAAATTAAATTTAATTTACTATTTAAACATTTTTTAATTTTAATTTATAATAATTTTAATTTTCGATTTAGATTAAAATTTTAACAGATTAATCATAACCGTTCATTTTTAATTGATCATAACCGTTCATAAGATTGAATTTATAAATGGATAAGAAATGCTATCTTTTAACAGATTGATCATAACCGTTCATTTTTAATTGATACAACTGTTTGTAGGATTGGATTTATAGATGGATAAGAATGCAAATTTTTAACAGATTGATCATAACCGTTCGTTCTTATTTGAGATTTTTTTAATAAACTGATTATATCCGTTTGTGAGTATAGGAAATATTATTTTATTTCTTTTTGGATTTCGTCTGTCAATGTCGAAATTCTTATAACGCTTATATATATATAATCAATTATTATAATATATTTATATATATATATATATTATATATATATATATTATAATTGAGCACTTATGCTTTTAAAAGTACTAAGCCATTGGTGCTTGTAAGTTTTCAGCCCTTGGATTAAGGAATGTGTGGTTAGATGATGTGGGCCTCGTAGGTTGAGTGAGTGGTTGGTTAATAGTATAATATAGGGTGTAAATGGTCAACGGAGCTGATCTAACGGCTAAAAACTACAACACAAGGTGCTTGGTGCTTTTAAAAGCACATAGCGGACTCCATATATATATATATATATATATATAGAGTCTGGCTACTATACTTTTATGAGTATGGCTTCCTTATACTCATAAATTTTCAGGCCCTTAGATTTATTCCATGATCATTTCCACCCGTTAGATCTATACTATTCAACCAACTACCCAATCAACCCTAGGGACCGCTATCATTCTAAGTGGGGACCGCATCATCTCCTAACTACACATCCTATCAATCAACGGTTAACAATTTATGATACAAGGGTTCTGTACTCATAAGAGTATAGGTAGGCCCAGCCTATAAGATATATTTATAATTATAATATATATATATACTATATATATATAGAGTCCACTGCGTATACTATCGGTAGCATGGAGCTTCCGTGCTACAAGTAGTTTTCGATAATCGGCTTCCAAATCGACGATCGGCCTCGCGTTAGTCTTGATCTACACTGTTGAAAGTATTTGGAAACTAAATTTCGAATTTTTCGACATCATTTGGCTAGTGATCAAAAGTGTCTCAAAATTACAATTTAATGGTAGATGTGATTCATTTGTAAATTTAACGTGTAAAACAATCCAAATTAGAATGAATTTTTATAGAAAATTTTTTTACTATTTAGAGTAAGATCAGTACCTCTGATCTTAAATTCAAGTCTTCTATCATCATTTTTTATGAGATTTTTATTTTCACGCGTTCATATTTTAGACTACTCGTTTGATAGATCAAATGATACACAAAATTATGAATTTAGTTTCCAAATTATTTTAATAATGTAGATCAAGTTAACGGAGCTGATCATTGATTTGGAAGCGGCATCATTGAAAATAACTTGCGTAGCACGGACGCCTCCGTGCTACCGAGGTATTAGCAGCCTATATATATATATATATAATATATATTTATATATATATATGTGGATGAATTGTACAGTAAATTTTGGTCGGCGTGAAAGAGCCGATGGATGAAATGCACAGTAATTTGGTTGGCTGAAAGAGTCGAATGCCTTTATTTATTGAAATTAAATCTGGAAACTTGACAAAAGCAAATGTGCCTCTAGGGCATACAGACTCTAAGGCTGGCGTTTGGTTCGGGTATAAGTAAGAACTGCTAGTTAGGGATAGGTACAAGTTTCAGGTATAAGCGAAGAAACTTAGACCAATTTTTGCGTTGGATGAAAATTGGGTTGTTCCTAGGAATAAGATAAATAGGTTTGGATGATTAGATGTGGAACAAGAGGAATAAATGTTATAATTTGAAATTAAATATTATATTATGTAATTAATTAACATAAAAATATACTTAAAAATAAATAAAAATTAATTATTAATATTAATTATAAATAATAAAATAATAATAATTAATTATAATAATATATTATTAATAACGAATTATCTAATTAATAATAATAATTATTATTATTATTAATAAATAATAATAATATTACTTATTCTTATTAATTAATTATAAATAATAAATTATTAATAATATTGATTATCTAATTATTAATAATAATTAATATTAATATTTATTAATAAATAATAATAATAATTATTAATAATTAATTATAAATAATAAATTAATAATAACATCGATTATCTAATTATTAAGAATAATAATTATTAATTAATTATTAATAAATAATAATATTAATTATTAATTATTAATTATAAATAATATATTAATAATAATATCGATTATCATTAAGAATAATAATTATTAATAATTATTAATAAAAAATTAATAAATATTATTAATTATTAATAATTAATTATAAATAATAAATTAATAATAATTATTATCTAATTATTAATAAGTAATTATAAATAATAAATTATTTAATTATTTAATTATTAAACCAATAAATAATAATGTAAATATATTAATTAGATTAATTAATAATTTACTGCCATTAAAATTAAATTTAGATTTTAATTAATCTTGTTCTCATCAAGGAACAAGCTTGTTCTAGGAAACGGGTGGAACAGCAGTTCCAGCCTTATTCCAGCTAGTTCCAGATTCCCGGAAACTACTGTTCCCGGGAGCCAAACATAACGTTTGGGAACAAAGGGGGGAACAAGGGCTTATTCCCCCCCTTGTTCCCCAACCAAACGCTACCTAAGAATATAACTTAGAACTACTCCTACGAAAAGCAGTAGATGCGGAAAAGGAAAAGATTATAAGTAGACTATTCCTAGAAATTGCAAAGAAAATGCAGAGGAAATAAAAGTGGTCAGGTGTCCGTCGACCGGGTCAGGTCTGGGTAGTTGATATACTGTACCCATACCCTAAAAAGAAATGATTAGAAAAAAAAATATATACCCTACCCATTTAACTTTGGGTCGGGTCCGGATCTGGGTACTTAAGTTACTAACATACCCATCGGGTCTATTTGAGCGGGTCTGGGTAGTGACTATCCGTATACTATCCGTTCAAAACCGGATACGGGTCGAGTACGGGTACCTGTATATATATTTTTTTATAGACTTTATTAAAGTTCGGGCAAAATTTATTTCGGCCATTATATTTACTGATTAAAAGTCTAAAATTCAAAATAATTTTATATGTAAACATACAAAAATTAAAAAATTATGATACCATATTATAGATAAAGAGAATAAAAGTTGTAGTAATTATTAATATTATATACTAACATTCAAAAAAAAAGTGGAAAAAAATAAAGATGAATCAGAAAATTTACTAAATAGAATATTCATTAAAAAAAACTAGATTGTCGACTATGATTGGAGAAGGGATTTGGAAAAAAAACTCATTTGTACCACACCTGTAAATGATTAATATCGCTAATGATGACGACGATAGAAATATTGTTTATAAAAAACTCTTAGGCGGAAATGAAACAAAAAAAATAAAGAGTTAAAAACAAAGAGTAAAAAAATTAGAAAAAAGAAATTAGTAAAAGAGCGGCTAGGGTTTTAATGTTTCCCTAGGATGAAAATACTTAGAGATCCCTCATCTATAAGTCCTATTAAAATTGATCCCTCAAGTTTAAAAGTTCAAAATTTTTTTATTTACTATCGGATATTTCATCGGGTCCGGATCCAGATCCGAATTTAAAAACTATTCCGGACCCTACCCATTTAAAAGTTGGGTTCGGGTCGGGTCCAAATTGGATATGGGTATAAAATATCCGGACCCATCCCCGAAACTTTAATGGGTATTTTTTTTTTTACCCGTATACTATCCATTTTTTATCGGGTCCGGTTCGGGTCCAGATAGGGTCCGGGTAGGGGCCAGGTCGGGTATGGTATATCGGATATTTTGGACAGCTTTAAGTGGTCTTCTATTCTCAAGGATAAGACCTCCTTTTTGGCCGTTATTTGCCTATTTATAGTTCGCCATTGCTGTTTAGTTATTGCTTCTTGACCGGCCACTTCCTTATTTTTGCGGGCCACTACAAGCCGATCAAAACAGAACATAACCGCTTGCAGTTATGCCTTGCGGTTATGCTATTAATCCGCTATTACTCTTGGTCCAGCAAGCAACCCATTTAATCTTGATTTCTGAAGGTCCCGGCTGAACTGTGCACCGATATGCCACTTGGCGCTTTCTTATTGGCCCTAACACACGTTATTTCAACATATTCAGATATTTTGAATTTCCTAATAAGATTACTACTGATACTGTATTAGCGTATTTGGTTTAATGCAGTAATTTAATGCTGGATTGTCGTCTATCAATACCTTACCTATATATTATTTCTCCTAAAGTTGCCACATGGCAACTTTTCCTTTATGGTTGAGTGTGGGCTACACCCGAAACCAACTCAAATCCTTCCTTTTAATTTTCTCTCCCTTGGGCTGTTACTTTCGTTCATTGGCAAAATAAATCTCACCCCTCACCATCGCTTCTTTTATCATCATTTTCTCTTTTTTTGTCCATGTTTTCTATTTTTTCTCCAATTATCTATCCGTCACATCGCATGGGTTACTACGCTAGTATATACATGTTGCGGCCAAACTAATGACGCTACTACTCTAATTAAGCCTTGCATGTTAGAGAGAGCCAAACCAAGTCGTGTTGGTCCGTACGGACCAACACGACTTTAAAGTTGTATAGCATTATTGTGTTTGATTCAATTTATAAAATTAAGTAATTCTGACAATAAAATGTAATATATTTCAAAATTGCCCTTATTCATATTTGACAAAAATTTTTTACTGTTTACAAATAATAATTTTTTACTAATTTTATGTTAAATAATTTAAAATTTGAAGTTAAATTTTATTTTTAAATTTTAAATTTTAAATTCTAAATGTGGAAAAAAATATAAATTTTAATATTTTAATTTAAAATATAAATATGAAATTTAAATTTAAAATTTAAAATTTAAAATCTAAATTTGAAGTTTAAAATTTATAATTTATAATTTATAATTTATAATTTAAAACTTGAAAGTTGAAAACTTGAAATTTAAAAATTTAAAATTTAAAATTTTAAAAATTTAAAATTTAAAAATTCAAATTAAAATTTAAAATTTAAAAATTGAAAATTAAAATATTTAAATTTAAAAGTTAAATTAAAATTTTAAAAATGATGTATTAAAAGGGTTTGGGGTTGGAGGAATAAACTTGTAATTTTACATACATACAAGATAATCCGCTGTTAGTAATACGAGATACTCACCTCCCGCTCGATAGTATTTTCGATATAATCTTGCACCATTTGTAATGTTACATTACTTACCAGATTACATACTGGATGAAGCGAACACAGTAATTTTGACAGGATTGTTTATAATCCTGATAGAATAATCCAAACCAAACGCACCCTTCAAATGTAGCATAAGGGCAAATGAAGTGACGCATGGGTAGGGGTGTCAAACGGGCCGGGCAGCTCTCGGCACGAGAGTGGGCCGGGCCAGGCACCACACGAGTACTGTAGCACTTGTGCCGGGCTGGGTCGGCCAGTTAAGCCGGGTCGTGCTGGGCCTTGCTCCCGTGGCTCGGTGGCTCGGCGCGGCACGACATGGGCCTAGACCGTGCCGAGCCTAAGGGGATGCCTCAGCCCGGCATGACACGACACGGCCCGTCCTGTCCCCTGTGGCCAGTGCCTCCCGAGCCGGGCCCGAACAGGGAGTTGGGTTGTACCTAACTTCCAAGGCCCCCTGCACCACCCAAACTCCCAATGCTTTGGTAGTTGGGTCTTGGCTTTGAGGCTCTCCCAAGGGTATGCTATGATAGACCCTTAGGGGATGGGCCTATATATTGGACCAAAATGCCCTTTCCAACAGGAGGGTATTTTGGTCCAAAAATTTTAAAATTTTAATATTTTTATAAATATATTTTAAAATTTTAATTTTTTTACTTTTATATTATTTTTTTTAAAAAAATAATATTTTTGTTTTTATTTTTAAAAAATTTTAAATATTTTTAAATAAAATTAATAAAATAAAAAAGGACTGGCCCGAACACCGGCCGGCCGGGCACGGCCCGTACAGTCCGAGCCAGGGGGCCGTGCTGGGCCGACGTCCCAGAGCTCTGACTTACGGGCCGGGCCGTGCCGAGCTGGCCTTCGGCCCGTTTTGGCCCGGGTAAAGGTGGGCCGTGCTGGTCCGGCACGGCCCATATAACATCCCTACGCATGGGGAATTAGCTAGTCACTGCGCATGAATTGATGTGAATTGAAGTAGTTAGTTTTCGGCTGTAATGCTTATTTTTGTCGGTTGGTTAATTTGCTGTAATTACACTTTCGGCCCAAACTCAAAACTTTTCAAAAAAATCAATTATTTACTTCGGCTCATCCCTATCCTCGCGTGGAATGCAGAGTGCGACACAAACACGCAAGACTTAGAAAATATATATAGGTCTAAAATTTATTTCATTCTAAATCCCACTTTCGATTAAACAAACAGGTAGGAAAAAAATTTTGACTTACCTCTGCTTCCCTTATTCTGACCCGACCCTGCGGGCGGCAGCACTGGTGGCACTGGCGTCGGCGTCACTGTAACGTTCCCGTCGGCCGACATATTATAAAACGGTGTTGACTCGAACCGGATTTTGCAGTTATTTACGAAAATCCACCCGCCGGTCTGATTTGCGCAGTACTTCGGGATGCTCCCGATGCAGTTCGTCAAGCACTCGTAGCAGCTGACCAGCGACAGATCCCTCGTGCACTGCACCAGTCCGTATATGTTTGTGAAGTTGTAGGATTCGATCTTCGCCGCCTGGAACAGCAGCGGCGGCGCCAACCCATAGGCCGCTGAGGAAGACAAGTAACTCATGAGCTGATCTAGCCGGTCGTTGAACATCCCTGCGGCCAGGTCCGTGACGTAGTGCATGTTCCTCGCAAACTTCTGGGTCCAGTCGATGACACCGAAGAAGCTGCTGTTGGAGTAGCGCAGCATGCAGGTGTCGTTCCACACGGTGTTCGACACGCCGCCTGGGCACACCGCGACGGCGTATTGTGCAGCTGAACTCAAACAAGTGTTGCACTCGGTGGAGGAGACGTCGCCGCGGCATAAGGCGAGGCCGTAGACTTCGCCGCCGCTGCCGTTTTGACCGACCGTGGTGTTGTAGAAGCCGGACGGCGAGGTCGCGGCAGGGAGGGTGGACAGTAGATGGTTGAGGTTTGACTCGAAGGCGTTGTTCGCCGTGAAGATTGCGGGGCAGTTGTAGAAGACGGAGTAGTTTAGGATTTGGGATTTGGATGTGGGTGTGTGGAGGACTAGGAGGAGAAGCGAGCAGAGAAGGAACCGGAAAGGGGAAGGCTCCATAGTTTGCTCACAAATAGGAGGGAATATGTAAAGGAAAAGCTATTTTTTATAGGGTGGGGGGCGGAGCTATTGAGGGGCTGAGGGGGGCCATGGGCCCCCCCCAACATTTTTATAATTTACATAATAGTCCTTTATATATAAGCAATTTTTTTAAAAAAAATATTTAATTTTAAAAGTATGATGAGTAATTTGTTTTTTTTAAAAAAAATTTGACGCTAATATAATACTCTCTCAACTTTGAGTTTATTTTATTTTTTATTTAGTACGTTCATAATTTCTAATTATTTTAGATAATTTTTTTATTTAATTAAATTAAAAATTATATTAAAGTTAATAGCTCTGTTAACTAATAGTTATTTATCGTCACAATTATATTTAGTAAAAATTAAGAAATTAAATCATTCACTGAATTACTATTAGATTTAGTAAACTTCAAAGTTATTTGAGTGAAATAATATAAATAAAATAATTAAAAGTTAAGTATAAATAAAAAAAGGGTAATGCCATTTTACACTAATTATTTAGTCAATATATTTTCTCATCAAAAATTTAACTAGGTAAACCTTGTTTGTTTGCTAAAATTTTGATTTGTATGTATTTTGGCCCCCCTCATAATTGAATGCTAGCTTCGTCCCGGAGGGGGTTTAACCATCAAACAATGACTTAGACGCCACACAGCGCGTTGCTTTAAAATAAATGCCACACAGCGCGTTGCTTTAAAATAAATTTGGACCGTATGTAAAATTGAACTCCTATGCCTTTAAAATCACCAAAATTATTAGTACTTTTAAGTTTTCAGTCTTTGGACGAAGATTTAACAAGTTAGGATAATGATGATTAGAATTTAGTGGATGGTTGGTAGAATAACATCATCTAAGAAGTGGAATTGGTCAAAATAATAAATCTAACGGCAAAAAAACCTGTAAAAACCAGTGCTTGGAGCTTTAAAAAGCACCCAGGCGAGACTCTGTATACATAACATAATTAAATTATTATAAAGAGCTAGACTCAGGCAGGAAATAGAAATCGAACACTATCCATATATAGTTACTTCTAACTCCGTGACTAAAGGCTCTGAAACATACTATATGCCTAAAACTGGTGATGCAGATAATGCGGTATCTGTCGGAATTTGATCGGCTTGCTTAAATAGAATTTCTCTCTAAAAGAAATGGAATGGCTAATTCCACGAAAAAATCTTTTTTACAAGGTAAAACTGGCTATTTTATCTGTTACGGAATCGACCATGGATCAATTCTTTTTAGAGGAATCCTTCATCAGTGGTTGTGAATTACTGACTTTTTCAATTCTTTCGACCTTGGTTCCGTAGGAGCAAAAACATAGAGGCCTTCGTGTTTTCGAAAGCATAGTAGCCTAAACTCTTGACTATGTCTACTATACTTTTGATAACTCGAAGACCTCAGTACTTTTGAGTTGTTTCGATGATGGGACATCCCATACAGTGATCGATTTTGTTAGAAATGATCTATTTTATTGAAACTACCTGGAAACCAAATTTTATAATTTTCAACTTTACTTGCCTAGTGAACGAATAATCTAAAAATGAACGGTTGAAAATAAAAATCTCATAAAAATAATGATAGAAAACTTTAATTTTCAAATCAGAAGTAGTGATCTTGCTCTTGATGGTAAGTAGAATTTTTTACTAAATTTTACCTAATTTCAATTGTTCTACACCATTAAACTTAGAAATATACCACATTAGTCATTAAAATAGTAATTTTTTAGACCCTTTGATCACCTGCCAAATAATATTGAAAAATCATAAAATTTTATTGATAGGCAGTTTTAATAGCATAGATCATACCTAATGAAACTGATCATTAAATCGGATGTCTTATCATCGAAAATAACCTAAAAGTACGAAAATTTTTGTGTGCTTTCGAAAACATAATAGACATACTCTTATTATAAATGTATTGCCATATATTTATATATTGTACAGGTATAAATCTAGTTATTAGATTAATGATAAAAATTTTAATTGTCCGAGTCAAAGTGATAATCTATACTCTTATATAAATCCCCAATATGAAATGATGACGTGGCAAGCTCTCATTTTTTTTAATTTACGTTTCATCTCCACTTCTAAATGCTCAACCTTTCACCTCTCCACATTTAATTACATGCATCATATTCCACGAATTAGTGAGCTTAATTTGTAACTTTAATCCACTCCCCTCCACCATTAATCCCCCCACTCCCTCTTTTTTGCATGACATGTTATGAATCCCCAATATGAAATGATGATTTGGCAAGCTCTCATTTTTTTTAATTTACGTTTCATCTCCACTTCTAAATGCTCAACCCTTCACCTCTCCACATTTAATTATATGCATCATATTCCACCAATCAGTGAGCTTAATTTGTAACTCCAATCCACTCCCCTCCACCATTAATCCCGCCAACCCCTCTTTTTTGCATGACATATTATTTTCCATGCAAAAAAGAAGATTATCATCTAATCTCTCACCTTACACTCATCTCCTTCTCTCTATCTCATTGTATTAACAAAGATTATGAGGATAATGAAGAAGAAGAGCATGCGAAGAACGTTGTCTCCTTGAAGAAGTATCGTCCTGTAAAGTCCAGCCATGGCCCACATAAGTGCTCGCGCGGGCCGGTCTGCGCCGGAGCCCTCGCTCGCCGTGAACCGTTGCCACCTCGGCTGCCTCCTCGTGCGGCTTGCGCGCGCCAACAACTGGGCCGAGGGGAGCAGCATCCTAGCCTCCTCTTCGCGGGGACATTGCGCGGGAGCTTGCTTCTCAAGAATCGCAAGAACTTCTTGGTAAATCAAATTGTTTAAGAATTAGGATTTCTGTGGTTGATATGATGGCAAGGCTGTGTCGGTTTAGATATCGCAGTTTGGTAATGCAGATGAGGTGTTTTTTCATAGGTTACAATGGAAATCTAGAAGTGACTCAGCGCGGGAAGCAACTACCAGCTAAAGATTAAGAAGATGTATAAGGTTTGGATGAGTAAGAAAAGTGCTCCAAAAAAGTATTAGTTTTTTTAAGATTGATGTTTTTTGTTTTATTTTCATCTTATGACCATTTTTTTGAGTAGACACTGTTGTGGGCAAAATTCCTTTCGTAGATTAAAAAGTATGATGTGGAGACTGGAGCCTGACACCCCACCTAAAATTTTCTTAAGACAGATACGTACGTTAAGTTATTATTTATGTATTTCATATGCTTCTAACTATGATTCTATTTTTTTAACAATTGAATTTAGTCATGTAAATTGACTGTGCTTAACATGGTATAGCTTCCTATAAGCTGTAAATATAAATTTTATTAAAATTTTAAAAATTTGCTTCTATTATCTACCCGCTGCATCGCGCGGGTCTCTACACTAGTAAATAAGATGAGTAGATATTTTGAAGTTACTGAATGACACACTACCCGTCAATAAGTGATGAAATTCTTATTAGGCATGTGAAATAAGAGTAATATTATTTGTATACTTAAAATGATCAATCATATATTTTATTTATCTTTATACTAGTTTTATCAACTTATTTGTTAATAATTAAAAGTTTAAAAGTACTTCAAAAATTTTATATTAGTGAGTGTATATAAAATTTAGAGTTAATTGCATATTACTCTTTATAAACATAGTTCAACTTTTTATTTTTATCCTGCAAAAATTCTAATATTTTCAAATATACCCATATAGTTAGAATTTATTAGAAAAATATAGTTAACCATAAGTAAAATACTTAACCCTGATTTGTGAATGAGTTTAATTAATTTTTTTTGCCTCTCTTATATTATTAGATCAAATTCATTTTTGGGAGGCCATTTCTCCATAATTCTAACAGTTGGGGTTTTTGGAAAGATATACTTGTGAGGGCAAACACATATCTTCACATCGAAACGATTATCGTCAGATAATCGTTTTGATCCGGATTTTCGAAAGTGTCCGCTTCGACATCGAAACCCACCATCGCTCACCCGTCGTTTCCGAACCCTCGAAACGACGCGAGTGACCAGCGGACAAGGCTCCGCAACAACATAATTTACCGTGAGGCACCATCGGAAGAATTCAGAATCGAAATAGCCTTCCGGCGGCAGATTTCGCCAAAGAACACACCGAAAAATCAACATCCGATTTTCGGAAAGGCCTGGTGCCTTGGACAACCAGTCCAGAAGTCACCCGCTGCCTGCACACACTGCCCACAGCAACCACAAAAAGTAAATTTGCACATAAGTCCCTGCGACTACTGAAAATCACATTATTTTATGTGATTTTTAGGGTTTTATAGCCCGACAGCGCAAACCGAGAGCTTCCGAGCCTGGCTGAGACACCCGCTGACAGGTCTCGACATGCCGGAGGCCGTGCTCATGATTCGGAGCATGGCCAACCACTGTGGAGAGCGCAAGAGCGTCGTGAAATTCAACGAACCCTACTCGCTGAACATAAAACACTTCTAATTCACTTATCCAGGGCTTGTTGACCCTAAATGAGGTGAGCACTGTGATCAACACTGACCAACGATCACCGTGCTCATCTCGGAGGCATCGGAGCAGCCCCAGGTCGCCGAAACAGAGATCCGAATAGAAAATAGTGCGCAAACAGTATAATAAAGCTTACCAGGCCAAGGCGAGCTAGGGCACGGCCGGTGGTGGCCCACCGGCAGGCACGCCGACGGCAGGTCGGTGCGAGCGACGGAGGGAGGCCAGGGCGCGCATCAGCCTGCGACGGAAGGCTGCGGCGGGCACTGATGCCCTAGCCGCACAAGGTGGTGAGGAACTCAGCTCCAACCCGGCCGGCAGGGGCCTCCGACGGCGGGAGCGCCGGCGGCAGCCGAGTGTGGCCGACCTAGCGGAGGCGGTGCGCAGGTCGACTAGCGGCGGTGGCGGCGCAAGGAGAAGCCGAGGAAGGCGACTCGGCCTGCCATAGGCAGCGGCGACGTGCGAGGGCAATGCCGGCCAAGGCTCGTCCCATGCTCGAGCAGGGCGGCCGTAGGGAGCAAGGTGGCGGCCGGCAGCCCGCGGGTACGACGGGGGCTGCGCATGGGAGGTTGCCGGAGGTCGGGGAGGGCGACGGGGCTGACGTAGTGCGGCGGCGACTCGCGGGCCACGAGCTCAGATGAGCTCGGCCCGAGCTAGCTGAAGCTTGCGCGAGTCGCCCAGGCGGCAACGGCGGCGAACGCGGACGGCGGGGGCCGGTGGGGACGGCGCCGGAGGTCGGGCCTCGGCTGAGGGAGGTGGCCCGACGTGTGTGGTTCACTCCTTGAGGTGCACAGCCAGGAAGATGGTAGCTTGGTAGGGAGGATGCAATGTCGGCCTTTTTCGGCGGCCGGGGTGCGCGCAGTGAGGGGCTGGGAGGTGGGGGAGTCTGCTGGGGGCATAGCTCAGGGAGCTAGATTCAGGTTAGGGTTAGGGTTAGCATGAAATCCCTAAATGCACGATATATTAGCAGCAAAATCGCGCAAAAGTCTCTGTAAAACATAGATTTATATGCTTAGTCCCTCATAGCACGAGTAAAATGTATTTGCGTACACCCACGTTTGATTTCATACAAAACGGTACATAAAATGCAGGATTTTTCACAAAATTACCGTTTCGCCCTAATGACCCCTCCTCGATCAACGCACGATATCAGGAGATCTATCGGTCGGATTTTCGATCGGATTGTGCTAGTGCGTTTAACACGAGTGGGGCGTCAAAACTACAATTTTGTTTCACCCAATTTGGTGGTCGATTTGCGACGGAACCCATCCACTCTCTAATTACCAAAAATCTCTTTTTGCGATAAAACTCCTTTTTCTCGAAAACCGTGCATCAAAACCCAAAATCGTCAGTGCTATTGTCTCTAGGACAGTCGAACCGTCGAAAACGAGCTATTAGATCACTATGAATGGAGTCCAATACGCACCAGAAGCCATCTCCACTCATTGGCTTCTTCGGAAAATCGAAGTTACTATTCACTTTAAGTGATTAGTAAAGTTTGCGTAACTTCTCCATCCTAACTCGTTTTCACCTGAAACTTGACGAATGTTTATGTAATTTTAAATTACACACAAAAACATCATTAACACAATCCATTACACAGAGTTTAGCTACACAGTCAAATTTTCAGTCTTACATAGAGAGAGAATGGAGTAAAGTATAGCATACAATATTGGTTGTTGGAGAGTTCTATATACTATTTTAGGCATGATTTATAGAGAGGCGAGGAAGAAGAGAGAGAGAGAAGAGAGAGAGAATATTGTGTGAAACAAATTAAAAATTGAATTAGAACAGAAGAAGACAAGTGATACAAAGGTCAAACTATGTGTTTAAATGCATCAATGAGGTTTCTAGGATAAATACTGAACATTCAATCAAATTTGATAGTTTGGTGAAAAGTTGATAAATGAAGAATATATATAATATTATATATTTATATTATACTAATATATATATATTATAAGAGAAGAGAGAGAGAGAGAGAGTGGAGAGAGGAGAGGATGGAGAGAGAGAGAGAGAGAGAGTGAGCTAGAATACTATCAGTAGCAAACGGGCCTCGTTTGTACCATTTGTTTCGATTATGGAGCTCCAAATCGATGATCCGGCACGTTTGAATATGATCTATATCACTTGAAGTATCTAAAATCAAATTTCATGTTGTCCGATATTGTTTCTTTGTCTATCAAAGTGGGCGTAAAATGAAAGGCTAAAATGAATATCTCTAAAAGTGATATAGGAATTTTGTAATCAAGATCGAGAGTATAGATCTTTATTCTAAATAGTTTAAGAATTTTCTAACCAAAAATTCAATTGATTTGGATAGCTTTACACGATTAAAGTGAAACGCCTATATATTTTAAAATATAAAATTTGAAAACTTTGATCATTAGGTCAATGATGTTGAAATGATTTGAATTTGGCTTTTCTAAATATTTCAAGTATTATAGATCATGTTCAACGGTGCGATCATCAATTTAAAGGCTCCATCATCGAACAACAAATGAGGTGTCAATGGAGCCTGGTTTGTTACGATAGCTTCAACTCAACCCTTTCTTCTCTCTCCTCTACTCTCTCTACTGTATATATATATATATATGATATATATATATATATCACTATATATATTTATACAGATGAGAGACAGATGAGAAAGAGTTATGAAGAGAGAGAAGTTGAGCCTGAATAGTCCTAAAGACTATGGGTGGTGCTTTTGAGTTTTTAGCTTTAGATGGAGAGATGTTAGGGTTTGGGATTGATGGTGGTAGGTAGCGGGTGGTGGTGGTAGATGGAAATAGTGTTTG
Organism: Ananas comosus; assembly: GCF_001540865.1. NCBI lineage: Eukaryota > Viridiplantae > Streptophyta > Magnoliopsida > Poales > Bromeliaceae > Ananas > Ananas comosus. The sequence goes on from NC_033636.1 coordinate 866,130, forward strand.
ATCCAAGGGCTATTGTAATAAAAGTAAATCTAGGGCTATAAATATAGAAGCACCAAGGGTTGGTGCTTCTAAAGTACTCTACCTCAATTTATATATGCAATTTGGAGAATTTGTAGGGCTTGGATGCAAAATATAGGTTTCATTGTGAAAGAGGGTGAAAAACTTCTCAAGGGTCGATCACAAGTTTTTAAGAAGGTGAATAAGTATAAAGAGCCTAGGAACAAGACGATGGTAACCTGTTGTCCTGCAGGAACGAGCACTTTCGGGTTCCAAATACAAAGGCAGTCTTGAATCCTCTAGGCCATACAACACTCCCTCTTCGGTTCCTCTCTGTAGTACGATGTGCCCTTAACGTGATCCGGCGATACCTCACTACTACTACAGTGTCAACGCAATCGTAATCTCATAGTGAACATTCGAGCCCACTTCGGGCCGCCAAAATTGGATCCGAATTGGCTTTAGTTTCAGTTCAGTTGTCGCACTCAGTTCTGGGGCGACCCAACCATATTCTTGGCGCCTAATAGCAAAACTCCAGTTTTGCTTATTTGAGTGCGCCGAGTTTGTTTTTGCATCCTTTTGGACAAAAACGACTCGATTCAGTCCGACACTCTCCAGATGTGTCGACCAATCACTAATATGTAAGCCAATCCATTACCAAACCCCGAAACAATATATATATATATATATATATATATATATATATATTATTATATTGTCCCACCCGAATTACTCATTTCCCGGGCACGCCGACAATCTGCCGTATACAAAGGAATTCCCTGTATACGAAGCGATAGCTGTACCTGTAAAATATACAATACTACAAACAGTTAGTATAGAGCTGCTAGAAGATAATAACTAAAATAAACTGAGTTCCATTAATACATCAAAACCAAAGGTACAAACTACTGCACTGGCGAGTTAAATAACTGTTATGTACATGAACTCAAACGAACATGTATAGCTCGGCACGGACGGTAGGGCTCTAATTCCGACTCCCTTGCCTCAATCCTGATCAGCAACAGCAACAGCGAGCGATGGCTCTGCAAACGGGGGACGAGTAACAACAGGGCGTGAGAACTACTGTAAAAACAGTATGTCATCAGTGGGTGCCGCCTAACAACATCGGTCCACCACTAAGTCTAATAAAGGAGAGAAGATAGTAATAAATGCTGGATAATAGCTACAGCTACCATTTATTACACTTACTATGCTCTAATCTGACCGTACTGTAGTAATGTGAATTCCGACCCAATCTCTTTAGGGGGCTGTAAACATACCCGCCCCAGGGACTGTGAACACACATATCCCGCCGGAGTTAAGACTATCCAGCTACCTCATACATAACTAGTCCGTGGAGAGCAGTCTAACCGGCATAACACGACACCAACGCGAAAGCACAGCGCCCGTCTCCGGAGTGGCACTCGTGGGAGCTACCCAACGAGTATGCAGCGTATCTCTGTTGAGCTCAATCAGGCTCTCTCAAGCCAAAGTCAAGTAATCGACACCTAACTGGTCTAACAACCAACAGTCACGTGCCCTCAGCACAATTCGACGCCAAAAAGGCGATATGGTCCACTCGTTCCCCCGACGCGTACCAACAGTCCGGACAGCCTAAACGCTATAGTAAATACACTCGGCATCCCAGCACGAGCGTAGCAAAAAGCAAACTACTGGGTATCCATCGCCTCAATACTGCGACGATACAAAATTACAAACGGCTCCTAAAGCTAAATCAGGTAGTATAAGCAGGTGACAGGTCCAAATCACTGTTTTCTCTCTAAGTCAAATTTCAAGTCCAACATGTATATTTATGGTTACTAATCATGTCCTCAATGCTGATTTCATCATGATACAATCAACGAAAATGCCTACAACATGATTTACAAACTGAAAATCATACATGTCGACTAATACTGTGCTTAGGAATAAACGATGTAACCACCTCAAAAACTAATCCAATTCGGCGCGAGTGTGTGAACGACGGAAACGCACCCTCGCCCGGCCTCCTTGCGATGCTACGACGACAACCGTACGTTCGAACGGCTCGCGGCGAGGCGGTGTCGGCGTCAAATCCAGCTCCAACGGCAACTCCACCCGAGCTCTCGATGTGATCGAGCCTAGAGAGAGAGAGAGAGGAGAAGAAGCAAGTAATTCTTCTCTCTCTGTCTCTCTACACTGTATATAGTGAGGAGAGGATAGGATGACACGTAAGAGGTTGGAAATTACAAAACACCCCTTACACTACACTGGTGTATCCGTACACAGGCCCGTGTACCGGTACCAGAGGCAACCGAGAGCAGACTGCGCGGGCACAGGCGCAATGTACCGGTACACGCGCTGGTTGTACCGGTACAGGCAAGCAGAGAATTCTGTCTGCATTGTACAGAGTCGTTTGAGTCTATTTCGCACCAACGCGACTAGACTTGTCCCGACACTCTCCAGAGCTGTCGACAAGACTACACTACTGTACCCATGGATATATATATATATATTCAATATATATATTATATATTAATATTATATATTTATTTTTATATATATATATATATATATGGAGAGAGAGAGAGAGAGAGTTGAGCTAGAATACTCTCAAAAGCACCAAGAGGGTGGTGCTTTTGAGTTTTTGGCCATTGGATGAAGAGATGTAAGGTTGGGATGATGGTAGTAGGTGGTGGTAGGTGGAATAGTGTTTAATCCAAGGGCTATTAGTAATCAAGGAGTAGATCCAAGGGCTAGAAAACTAGAAGCACCAAGGAGTTGGTGCTTCTAAAAGTATTCTAGCTCAATTCTATATATATATATATATATATACATAGAGAGAGAGAGAGAGAGAGAGGGATCTAGGCTGGTATACTATCGGTATCACGGAGGTCTCCATGCTCTTCATTTGTTTTCAATGATGTAGGTTTCAAATCGACGATCGGCTTCGTTAAACTTGATCTACACTATTGAAAGTATTTGGAAACCAAATTTCATAATTTTTCAACATCATTGACTTATCAAACGAATAGTTTAAAAGTAAACGGCTGAAAATAAAAATCTCATAAAAAATGATGATAAAAGACTTGAATTTAAGATTAGAGTTACTGATCTAACTCTAAATAATGACAAAAAAAATTATAAAAATTTCATCAGATTTGAATTGTTTTACACCGTTAAATTCACAAACACATGACATCGAGCATTAAAATTGTCAATTTCGAGACATTTTGATTACTAGCCAAATGATGTCAAAAAATTATAAAATTATGTTTCCAAATACTTTCAATAGTGTAAATCAAGTCTAACGGAGCCGATCATCGATTTGAAAGCAGTATCATTGAAAACAATTTGGTAGCACGGCCTCTGTGCTACCGATAGTATACCGGTCTAGCTATATATATATATATATATATATATATATATATATATATATATATATATATATATATATATATATATATATATATATAGGCCTACTTATACTTATAAATTTTTAACCGTTGATTGATGGGATGTGTGGTTAGGATGATGGGGATCCTCACTTAAAATGATAGTGGTCCCTTAGGGTTAAGTGGGTAGTTGGTTAAATAGTATGATCTAACGGATGGAAATGATCAGTGGAATAAATCTAAGGGCCAAAAACTTATGAGTATAAGGGAGCCAATACTCATAAAAGTATAGTAGCCGGACTCTATATATATATATATATANTCTATAAAAACATTCTTCATATATATATCGCGAGCTTGTTCTTCAATAGGATTGAAGGTCCACAAAGTAGCTTGTCCATCCTTCATTTTGAACTCTTGTAAATTTTCATTTTCATATCGACTTGCCACAATTTTTTTCAAATTGTATCACAAACTTATATATTGAAGTGTGGGAGTCCAACAATATTTTCAATAAAGCATTCATACCTTCGCTTCGTTGAGAAGTAGACATATTAGCGAAAAATGTATTTCGAAAATAAACAGGGGTCCATTGACTGCGGCTCTTCCATTGCACACGAAAATAGTTATTATCATGCAAATTATACTTTTGAAGCATAGATTCCCACCCACTTTAAAATTCTTCAATAGTCAAGCTATCATTTATGCATGAATGCAACTCATCTTTAAACCCTGTCTTCGAAGAATATAATACTCCTAAGTGCTCTCGTGCTTTTCTCATTATGTGCTACTAACAACATCTATGAATTGTGTTACCATATATATTACATACCATATATTTATTATAAATGTTACCATATATAATATATATATATATATATATATATATATATATATATATATATATATATATATATATATATATATATATATATATTAATTAGTTTAAAAAAATGTCTTACCTTTCATTAAATATAATACATCTGTTCTTATTCTATTCAACTCTCTCTTTTATGTCTGAACTCGAAGTATTTTAATAGGCCAATACATATAGATTAATTAAAATGAGAGTGTTAAATAATTTAGTATTAGGATTTGGTTAGATTTGTAATTGAATCCTAATTGGATTAGAATTAATATTTAAATCTGTTGGAGAATAAATTAAGATTTAAATATTAATTAGAGCATGAATCTAATTAAATTAGAATAAATATTTAAATCTATTAGAGATAAACGAAATATTGATTTAAATACTTTTTAGAGTAGGAATCCTAAATATAGTAGGATTTGGGTACGTTTTATTGTATGCCTTATATAAGCACCATGTGGGATGCTTTTGGAGAGAGAGAGTAGGGCCAAAAAGTTGACGCTCTTTGGTGGGTTATACCAAAAAGAGAGTTGGCCGGTTGCATGCACCTAGTGCATGGGTGCATGTGAGAGAGAAAGAAAGTTGTCTTTTAGATTTATAAAAGACGAGAAAATGGTAGACGAAATTCAAAAAGAGGGCTCGAGTTGTATTTACTTTGTTGCAGAAGAGGAGTCAGGTGTAATCTTCTCTTATTTAATGAATCTTATTTTACCCGCATATATATTTTCTATTTTGATTTTTTCTCTCTTGTGTGATTGTATCAGATTTTGCTGAGAAGACGGGTTTATGGTAAAAATCCGATTTGACGCTTCCGTTGCGGAATCAACAACAGTCGGTATCGGAGAGGGTTGTGGATTCACAAGATCCCATATCGGGACGAGTACTAGATTCCCAACATTTAACTGCCAGAAAAATTAGCCGCTATCACAAAAGGATAAGTAGCAACGTGTTATGAATATAAATAGTTAAAATATTGTTCTTTGACAACTTAAGTTTTTTAAGCCTCGCCGAACTCAAAACAAGAATACTTTAAAACTCCGTTACAATGATTGTTTTACATTATATACGGCAAGAATTCTAGGAGAGAGCTCAAACTTAGAACTTAATTTTTTTTTATATTATGTTAAATAGCATCAAATAATCAATTTTTTGAGAAACTTAAAGCTGTGAGAAAATAATATTTTATTTTTTTATATATGTGTTCAACATTTATACGCAATTGATCCTCTTGGACCAGCTTTTGATGAGTTGGCAAATTGGCTTAGTATAATGTGTAAGTCCAAGTTTCGAATTATGTTGGGTAGTTTTTATTCTACTAATTCTTCTTTTTTTTTTTCTTTTTTTTTTTTCAACAGTGAGCATGTCACCCAAAAAGAAAAAAAATTAAAAAAATTAAAAAAAATAGAATGAAAAAGAAAGGTGAAAAAGTGGGTATGTATGCATGGACTTTTTTGCCATTTTCTTATCGTACTACGATCAATGCCGTAGCAATAAATATTAACAAAAGGAGAGCAAACCCTTTTATTCCTTAATTTCAACTTGAATTAATTCACGCAGCTCGGTTCGTAAAATTTTTTTTATTTTATTCACAACTTACTAATCCCAAGATGTCGGATTCTCCATTAGCTTTCAGAGGTGTTATCTGCGAGATCAAAATGGTCTGAGAAGTAGATAACAATATTTTGGGGGATGAAAGTGACAAATATGATGTAATTAATTAATCTTTGTTGAATACATAAATTAAAAATATTATCTTTCGACCGCTTACGTTTTTACATAACAACAGTTGTTTTTACATAATTTAGCATGATATTGGAACAGAAGATCGTGAGTAAAAAGTCTCGAGTTCAGATGTGAAGGAAAATATTTTATATATAAATTAGACACATCAGTCTCTGATAGTTTAAACTTTCTGAAAAAATTAATTATATATAATTTAACATTCTTAAAGATTAAGATCTGATTAGTTCTAAAAAAAAAAAGATTAAGATCTGATTATTAAAGAAGAGATAGGAAAGAAAAATAAGATTAGGCACCAATGTAGAATAGCTCTTCCGTAAAAGCGCATGAAGTTCATAAGCACACCTGCATTATTGGTGTTGTGTGTAAAATATGTTCTCACAAATGTGTACATGGAAGACCACAAATTTGTTAGTTAGAGATCATATATAATGAGTCAAATATTTTCACAAGATGCATCCTATATAAATCTAATAGTACCAACTTGCAGTGTACTTTGTTCATACAAAATAGTTGATCACCTTTTGTTTCACTTTATCAAAAATTTTATTTCACTTTTTTTTTTTTGTCTAGAATTTTATATTATGTTTGTTTTAAAAAATTACTAATATTAGATCTAATTAATTTGGATGGGATTGAAAACTTGTGATTTGGTACATATGATCGATACTTGATGTAAACAAGAAATTGTTAATTTATTTTGATTTTGATGAAAAATATTATGTTGAAATATATACCGATTTACTCGAATTTCAGTTATTGTGGCATAGTGGTTAAATGTAAAGTTTTACTTTTCATTGAGTTAAAATGTAGAATAATAAATAGTATTACAAACTTTTTATGACCAAATAATAAATAGTCACCATATATTTGATAATTATCGATAGGATTTGAAAATTTTATAATGAACGAAACAACATTTGGCCACAAACATACATAACTATTTATGGTCAAAACAATGTTTCTCCAATGCGTGAGGCTAAACAATAAATTTTGCAGTAGCAATCGCTATAGTAAATTTTCACAAATTATATTTTACTATTTATGTCTAAAAATACCTTTTCCATAAAAAGTTAGGTATTTTGATAGTTATCTTCTGGCCTTTTGTGACAGATATTGAAAATTTAGTACCGAATACATTTGCCAGAAAGATTGAACTTTTTTTGTGGCGAATAAGTTTTGGCCATGGTAATCTTTTATAGCGATTTAACTGTGGTGGAGCAACAACAAAATAATTTTCGCCAAAATAATGCGGCGAATTATTATGTTTTTGTGGCTATTTGTTTGGCCACCAAAATTTAGATTTTCTTGTAGTGACACACTATTGTTGTGTTGGAAATATTTTCTCACTAACGTGTACACGGTAGACCCCAAATATGTTAATTAGAGACCTATGTAATGAGTCAATTATTTTGACAAGATGCATGCTATATATATATATATTTATGTATAGTGCGGCTAGTATGCTTACGGGAGTACGGAGCACTCCGTGCTTCCAAATTATTTTCGATGTTGGGACTTTCAAATTGACGATCGGTTCCGTTAGACTTGATCTAGAGTATTTGAAGTACCTAAAAAATAAATTTTGCAATTTTTCGATATCATTTACCTAGTGATCGAAGGGGCTCAAAATCAACGGCTGAAAATAAAAATCTCACAAAATGTGATGATATGACATTAAAAATTTAAATCAAAGATATTAATCTTATTTTATATAGTATAAAGAATTTTCTATCAAAATTTTACGTGATTTGAAAATTTCTACACCGTTAAACTTGCAACGGCTCACCAGGCCATTAAAATTATGATTTTGAGTCCCTTCGATCACTAGGCAAATGATATCGAAAAATCACGAAATTTATTTTCTAGGTATTTCAAATACTCTAGATCAAGTCTAACGGAGCCGATCGTTGATTCGAAAGTCCGAACATCAAAAACGACTTGAAAGTACGGAAGGCTCCGTGTTCTATAAGCATACCAGCCACTATAATATATATATATATATATATATATATATATATATATATATATATATATATATATATATATATGCTGCCAACCTGTAGTGTACTTTGTTCATACAGAGTAGCTGGTCACCATATATATATTGATGGTAGAATAGCTCCATTATTAATTCAATAATAATTGAGGTTAAATTTATATAAGCCTCCTTGATCATTATTTAGTGTATTTTTACTTTGCTAATTTGCAGTTTGAAAAAAAAAAATTTATTTCACTATCCTATAATTAATTAGGGCTGAAAATTCAGCTCATTGTTCGCCAGCTAGCTTGCGTTCGGCTTGAAATAATTAAGTTCTAGATCGATCGCTCATTTAGTAAACGAGCTAAACCCGAGCTAAATTTTTCAGCTCGAAATCATAACAAGTCGAGCACGAATTAAGGTTAGCTTGCTCATGCTCAGCTAGATATAGCTGGAATATACATAATAAAAATTTCTACTATTTAGATTTTAGGCCAACATAAATGTAATGAGATATATATTTGTGAATTTTAATTATTAGATTAAATTCTTTAAACTTTTCACCCAATAGTAGAGCTGAAAATCTAACTTGCAATTCGCGAGACAACTCGTATTCGGCTTGATTTTTCAGCTGAATTTTTCATGAGCCAGTTCATGTTCGGCTCGTTTTATAAATTAACGAGCGAATACCAGTCGGGCTCAGTTTGCTCGTGTTTAGCTCATTGACAGCCCTACATTAATTTGAAATGGACCTTCGATCTCCTCGGGAGGACAGGTGCCGTGTTTCAGGCATAGTTGGTTAATTCGGATTCGGCAAAAATTCGGTACGGATATAATACGCATAAAATTTGTTTTCCAATTTTTAAATTCGTTGAAAAATTCGGCTTAAAGAAACGAATTCGGTATAAAGTATAAAATATAAGATATAAAATATAAGATAATTTATATTTAAAAATAAAAATTATAAGTTTTTATTTATATTTTCAATAATTCGTGAATAATTCGCGAATAATTCGGTTGGCCCAAAAATTTGCGAATAATTCTCTTTCTTTGGAAAAAATTCGTAAACGAACCGTTTAATTTGGATTTTCAATAATTAACTAGGGTTTCAGGTAAGATCTAATACAGGTCTAAAAATCTATTGACTCGATCATCATGCGTTCCAGGACCATCACAGCTCATCTCTTCTCAGTAATCCATGCCCCAAAGTGGGGTTCCCAAGGCATTTCTCTTTATAAAATACATCAATTTAATACTCTCTAGTTTCTAAATCATAGCATTTTGGTAGTACTCGATCCATTTAATGACAAATCATTTTAATTAATAAAATTTCTTAAATCATAAGAAGATAAAAGCAAAAAATATACTAAACTAACTTTTCGAAAATTAAAATTTTCCAAAAAGAAATTAATTAATTAATTCTTCCTCTAGAAATTAAAGCACAAGAAACACACCTATCTCTACTAGCCAGTGTACCCTTCGACTTTGAGTCGGACTTTGACTTCTTTTTGAAGACACAAAATGCATTTTAAGACGTGTAATTGGACAGCATTCGTAACTAACGTATACGTACTTCACGTGCATGTAAGGAGTCAAGAGCATTTTCCATGCACATTTAAGAATATTAAATGTGGGGGGTACGTATAAGCAAATAACTTATGTTGGTGCCTCTCATTTCTCTCTTCGATTTTGGTTTCACATTATTCTCCAAGTGGAAAAAGATATTATAACTTTTATGACAAATAAATTAAATTTGTTGAGTCTGATCATATTTAATTAGTAATTAGTAATTAATGGCCGAACTTAATAAATAATAGCAAAATTGATTCTGTTAATCACAAACCTTATTAACTATATGTATATATATGTTTAAGCAAAATACATAATTTTGACAAAATGTACGGAGACCCCCTCAACTATTTGTAAACTTTAATTTGTCATCGTACGGTTTAATAAATTATACTTAACTACTATATATATGTTGTTTAATTTTATTTCATCATAGAAATTTTCAAGCAGTAAAGTGATATTTTTTCTTCTTCTTCTGCTTCTTGAAGATATTGGAAGCTCAAATGTTCGATTTCGTCAGAAACAATGGAATCATAAACAGTAGGGACCCAATTAAAATAAAGTCTAAAGATTGGTGAAAAAAGGTTCAGGAACAATGGTGAAATTAATCTTAATATTCATAAAGTTATTTTTATTATATATATATATTAGATTTGTTGAGATCTGATCAAAACCAGTCAGTAAATAATGGTCAATTCAACGAATATCTTAACGAATAATAAAATCAATTTTGGTAATCGCACCACCTCAATAGGCTACTCAGGAATGACACCAATATACTTTTATATTTTTATTTTCTTTTGTAAAAAAAAAAGACATTCCTTAATTTTCATAAAAAATCATATTTTTAAGTTTCAATTTGAGTTTGAATTTGTAGTCATAATCAGGTAGGTAATTGCATTACTTCGTGATCTCACAGAAGCAGCAATAAGTACTATAGATGTTCTCATTAACAACTTTGAATATTGTTGCTAGTTATTTTGATCCGCTTTATGGAGTTGGGCTTTTCTTACTTTGCTTTTGAAATAAGCATTTGTGGACAATGGAAAAGTGCTTTTACTCTATTGTCTTTTCAGACGATGTAGCATTTATATTCATAACAAACATTGCTAAATAAAAGTAAAATTGCAGGGTGTTGACGCCATGAAAATGATGTCACGTTGTAAGTCGGTATACACTACATGTAGGATTTTCAAAGCCAAACGTAGCGCGATATGTGACACGTCTGGATCTAAAAAAACGCGCCAAAACCGAAAATTGGTTGGGCGAGATGCGGTTGAGGTCGGCAAGGAGTGGTCCGCAAAAATAGGGATATGGTCGAGACACACTCCGTAATGGGGAATAACGGAATTACGACAAGTGGAACTATAAATAAAAAAAATACGCCCGTCAAAAAGATCTTTTTTCCCTGCGAAAAGAAAGTCCATTTTATTTCCAGCACTTTTTTGCTTTTTAAGAGTAATCTATTTGTAATCTTCACTTTTCATGTATTTCCTAATTTAAAATAGATTTTCCTGTTTAAGATAGATTTTCCTGTTAAATAGTAAATTTTACTGTATTTCTGAGTGGGACTCATTACATGTTTATCTTCTTTTCATCAAAATATATCAAAATCACTTGGCTCATTTTAGCCGAATTGATAATAACATAGAGTGTACGGACTTGGCTGAGCAGATCTCTCATTTGCCGATCACTCGAGTCTGTCTAAGACGCATTTCGAGGGTCACCAATACTCATCACTCGACTTATTTCCCAAATCAGAGTTTGACCGGTACAACGGTCCAGAAATTCGGCTCCCAACACAGGGTAAAACTAAGTGTAACTTTTTTTTAATCATACGGCAATAAAGTGAAAATAATATTAAACCGCAGGGGAGGCAAATATATTATGAATTTGTTGTTGGGAATTCGGTACTCGCCTTGGTACCGGATTTTGTGAATCCGCAACCCGCTCCGACACCGACTGTTATTGATTCGGTATTGATTGTTGGGATTCCGCAACGGAAACATCGAATCGGGTTTTTACCATAACCCCGTCTCCTCAGCAAAAGCTGATACAATTATAAAAAAGAGAAAAACCAACCAAACAGAAAATATGGGGGTAAAATAAGATTCAGTAAATAAGAGAAAATTATACTTGATTCCTTTTCTGCAACTAAGTAGCTACAATCCGAGCCCTCTTTTTGAATCTCTCCTATCCTTTTCTCGTCTTTAATAAATCTAAAAGACAACCATTCATGTGCACATATGCACTAGGTGCACTCAACTCACCAACTCTCTCTCTCCTTTTCTCTTTAGATACGGCAGCCGTACCTAATCACGGCCTCTTGGCTAATTAATTAGCCCAATGCATTATATATAATGCTCAACTTAAAACATACCGCAATCCTAATAAATTTAGATTCCGATTTTAATTAATATCTAAATTTATTTTAATTTATCTCTAATAGATTTAAATATTAATCATAATCTAGTTAGATTTATACTCTAATTAATATTTAAATCTTAATTTATCTCCAACAGATTTAAATATTAATTCTAATCCAACTAGAATTAATCTACAAATCTAACCAAATCCTAACATTTGTAGTCATAATCAGGTAGGTAATTGCACTACTAAGTGATCTCACAGAAGCGGCAACAAGTACTATAGATGTTCTCATTAACAACTTTGAATATTGATACTTATTATGACTATCACTAGAAGCCATCTACTATGTTTCAAGACATAAAGAGTGTGCATGCTTTTACTTCCATGTCGTTTCAAACGATGGACACTATTACAGGGTAAAACTATGTACAACTTTTTGAGCTATGGGACAATAAACTGATCAAATGAACGGCAAATTGATGTTTACCTATTCTTTTGGATTCAGACCTCAATTTTTTCTTTTTAAATCTTTATTTCTAGTCATAAAGTGTGCTTTTACTTCCTTTTTTTTTTATAATATAGCCACTTAAATCTACAAAACTAGAAGTTGATGGAAGTCTCAAAAAAGAAAAAAAAAAGTTGTGAGGTTTATTTCAGAATAGTCTACGGTAGATGGGATTTCTACACCATTCTCTAATGTGACTAGCGGAGATGAGAAATACTATTCATACACTACAAAAGAAATGTATATCATACATTAATTTCACTCATCTAAAGAATGTGATTTTTTTATTTGTCACAATATGTGACAGGTAAAAGAAATCTTATCCATTAAATAAATAACTCTAAATCATACACTCTCGAATGGGGTGTATGATTAGCTTTTTCCTTCAGTATAATATTAAGGATTAATTACACCATTAGTCCACAACCTTTTCAAATTTTCAATTGAATCTCGAACTTTCTTTCTTAATCAATCGAGTCTTCAACCTTTAGAATTTATTTCAGTTATATTCTCATCATCCATGTCTATATTACCTTTAACGGGATTGATAAGTGGTCGTGTTATGATTTAGATAGTGTTGTAACATTTTATTATTAATTATGAAAATTTAATTTTTTAACATATGCAATGAAGTTACAACTTCACTTGCATTCAATGCGAATTGTGATAACCTATACTACATAGTTTGCAACTTCACATTCATAATGAAGTGCAATTAAGTTACATATTGCATTCATTGTTAATTTATACTTATGCATACTCACAACCAAAATGTGAAACCTCTTAGCTATTTAATACTCTCATAACCTATAGCTTATGAGGCCTATATATGAATTGAGCTAGAATACTTTCAAAAGCACCAACCTCTTGGTGCTTTTGAGTTTCTAGCTATTGGATCTACTTTGGATTAAACACTATTCCACCTACCACCACCTACCACCACCTACCACCATCATCTCAACCTAACATCTTTCCATCCAATGGCTAACAACTCAAAAGTACCACCTTTCCATCCAATGGCTAACAACTCAAAAGTACCACCTTCATGGTGCATTTGAGAGTATTCTCTTTCTCATTTTCCGCACTAAACCGATGTAATAAAGGGTATATTTATAATAGTGACTAAATCCTAATATAATTAGGAATAGAAACCCACCAAGATTAGGAATATCTCAATAAAATTAGGCAAAATCTAAACTTAAGTTAATGGGATAATCAAAACAGAATAGAGTGTTAGAAAATCTTGCGTACTGATATTGCGAGAGAATATTTAAATTTTGTAGTGTTTTGAGCATCCATGTTATGTGTAGAGTTTGTGAAGCTTATACGATAGAAGAGTTGACTTGTATTCTGGAGGACCAAGTCAGATTTTGCCAGCATCCCGATTCAAGGCTTTGCCGAGATGGCTTTTTGAATTCTTAAGGAGCTGATTTTGTATCGTCTTGATCGATGTTTGACATTTTATTTTTTTTGGTATCTTTTTTCATTTGAATATTTGACCACAGATGATTTAATTAAATTTTAGATTGGTTCCAGTCTAAATATTAGAAATGAGATTATATTCGTATTAAGAGATTTAGAATTGTAATACTAACTGGATTAAGTATTTTTGGCTAGTAGTTATGGTTCAAACGAGTTATTATTGTGTTGCCTGATGGTTACATTGGTATCCGAATATCACCAATGAAAGTTGAGATGAATTCGCTAGTAGGATGTCAAATGATAGAATAAATGATTGGAAGAATGATAAGATTCAAGTAAAATACCAGACAAATATAAGATCGCTGATGCTTTGGTATGTGCTATTGCTTTGAGTGGTTGCACGTCATAGGTATTGGTGATCCTTACAGCGTAATGAGCCATGTGGTCCTATGGGTTGGGAAATTGCTAAAGTTTGTTCACTGTGCCCAAAAGGAGAGAAGTATTCTTGGTTTAGTGTATTTGTTTTCGTAATGGTGTGGATGAAATTCCGATAAAACACCTTTTTTAGTTTTAATCATTTAATTTTAGAATTTTTTTTTTATTAATTTTATAGAAAAGTGTTTCCTTTTTCCAAAAGGATAAATTCAGAAATAAAATTCTAGTTGTATAGTATGAAAAAAAAAAGATTTTCAAATGTCTATTTTCTTCTAACAATAAATGAAAGTTAGAAAATATTCTTTAATTTTTTTTTTTGAGAAAAGTAGCTTTTGTTACTGCTTATTCATAAGCAAAATGATAGGGTACATGTTGAAGCAATAGTCGTCATGGATAGTAATGGAGGAAACAAGGAAGGTTAAAACCCGAAACAAAACTAGTAATAAAATAAAATAACGAAAACGTCCGGTAAAATCAATAAACACAAAGGGCCATGTCTCTTAATCAAAGAGTGCGGTCCTAATCCTTTGATGTAAGAAAATGACGTTCCAAAGCGGGCGGTGTGGGCGGATCGCGGAAGATAGTTGTTTATTGTTCGTCTCTGTCAACACAGATTGCCGTGTAGAATAGGTACAGACTTTTTGTCCATACCTTAATAATGTTGCTGTGTTCTCCATTAGTCGGCTCATCCCCGTTATCATCTGATATCTGAATTCTCCGACTATGGATAGAGATATTGACAAAGCGTCCCGAAAGGACGTGATCGGTGGTTTCTGGCTAATGCACCAAAAACACGAAATGATCCCCACGGTTCTCACGGATCATCTGTCCTTTGTAAGTATCTTTGCTTGAAGGGAATCAAAATTGAATATTTTTTTTAGTAGATCTTAGCTCCATAGCATGTAAATAAGGGGTCTTCTGGCATGTCGGTGATATTCGTAACGAGTCTTACAGTATTTTGTCCGGCGGTCAACGTCCTTTGATTATCAATCTGGGGTCGACGGGACTGGTACTGTAGGACAGGTTTGAGAGGTCAGTTGAGGCGGCGTTAGTGTCGGTTTTCTGAGGTTTCTGAAGTACCCTCATATCCACCTTCCCATTCAGAAGTTGTTGGATTGATCCTTGTTCGTTATTGTAGTATCCTTATTTTATGTTATTTTATTTTATTTTTTTGATTTATACTTAGGGGTCGCGTTATGATATTGGGGTGTTTGATGCCAGTGCACCCATGCATATTATACTGTGGCTGTATAGTATGAGAGCAGTGGGATATTGATGGTTTGTCATTCCTCTCTCTCTGTTGAAGTGGAGGTCGTGGGCGCAGTGAGTTGGCGAGTCAATTCGCGGGGATCTGTTGGAGGTGGTTGCGCTCTGGGTAGTGCGTTGAGCAGACGGGAGAAAGTTTTCTCCTATGCTTTTCCTTTCGGATTAGCTTTTGAGGTGGGTTTAATAATGGAATTCCTAGCCTATATATGTTCCGGTGAATGTATGTTCTATTACAATTGATATGTTTAGCTCAATATGAGTAGGTATTTTTAGACTCATAAAGATTGGCGAATGTGATTTAGTTGTTATTAATCATACTTGACTTGGATAAAATAGGGAACAGCGTTGAGTGGCATATGTGATAACTGATTTAGCTTACGGGGCCGGTTGTATTTTTTACAGATGTTTATTCGGTTGGTGAAGATACCAGTGCTTTAGTTTACTTTACCTGTGTGGCGATCCGAGTTACTGTTTATAGTCATGTTTAGATGTCTGAATAGTGATTCGGTCGCAGTGTTGCGGTGGACACGGATTTGTATTTTGAGTTTGTTGTGCCGAGGAGTGGATAGTGTTAGTTGCGTGTCGGTGAGATATTGTTGATTGCCTGTGGGGCACTGAGATGAATAGTATTCTGGGTCGCGCCACCGAGACCATTACCGATGAATGTTTCAGTCGCCTCGCCATCTGTGCAGTTTTTAATAGGTATGCGCGCCACTTGGAGCCAGGTGTTCGGGCATATCTGATTAAAGCGATGGGTCCGTGTTGGAGCTCAATGATTGTGACTGTGATCATGTTGAAATCATTGGGTCAGTGCATATTGTCAGTAGGATGTTATGGATTTATAGCTGTAGATTACTTCACTTACTTTCCAGCCTTGTTTTACTGTAGTTTTAGTGGGTAAGACGGAATGATGTGGGGGTAACATGACACTGTTTTTACAGTAGTTTCCGCAGTTGTCCCTGTGTTTTTTGAGAGCTTCTGTTCGGCGCTGAGCTTCTAGACCCGATCAGAGGGAAAGGTGTGCGGCTAGAGCCTACCTGATATGTCCCCTGTAGAGGCCAGTGCACCGAGGGTGTAGAGTTTTAGTTTCGATATTGTATTGATTTTACTGAACTTTCGCTGTCACCGGTGAGTACTTGTTTGTGTGTTTTGTGTACTTGGGGTATAGTATGTATTATTATGTGATGGTGGCTTTTTTTGTTTGTATTACTCTTAGTTTTATAGATCTCGTTCTGTCTTGACTTTGTGTTAGATACTGTATTGTCTGATACTAGTGAAATTTTCTTTGTACCGGCAGCTATTAGGACCCCTTCGTACCCATAACCCCCGGCTCGTGAAAAAGTGCTATCCGGGGGTGTGCGGTGACAGTATTTGAGAATAAGTCTTGATAAATTGGGGTGTGGAGTGGGTATTCTTTCCCCATCAATATTTGCCACTCCTGATATTTTTCCTGTTCTAGTAGTAACGAACATGTTTTGAACTTTCTGTATTTTATCAGCTTCGCAAACACTTTGAGGGTAGCTCTCTCCGGTTGTTTTGACAGTGTTGCATTTATTTTTTGGAAAACTTTTTTCCTAACTTCTATAGGTTGGCTTTCTTTGTGTTTTCTATAGTCCATTTGTTAAGCAGGAGTGCTTCTCGGACTGATACACTAGAAGCATTAATTGTCTTTCATATTAATAAGGTGATGCTTTGATTATGTCTATTCAGCCAGATGTTGACATTTAATTACGTATGATTTATTAATAAGATTAAAATTCAGGCGATTAGTACAGTATTTTGAATACGTAGACGAGGATGTGAATAAAGACTTAAATACGATGAGAAAATTGTATGTTACTTGGTCTTGCTGTTTTCGACTTTGCTCAATTTTTTTTTTCTTTTTTTTCGGGATTTAATTATTATTGATAATTTTTATTAATTCATATATTTATTTATAGAATATTTATTGTTAAGCTGTTTGTTGAGCTAAAGTTGATAAAACCAAGGATAGTAAATTTAGCCCAATGATTTAATAATTTCCTTTATTTCTCTCTCACAAACTCTGCAAAAAATTAGACGATGGCAGTCTCATCAAACAAATGTTGAGGAGTCTATTTAAAATAGCTATAGTAGATGAGGTTTTACATTTTTACCTAAATATATACTAAGATTAATGTATATTGGTCAACATTTTCGATTTTTCATTATGTCCCTAACTTTCTTTCTTACTTATTTGAGTTACATCGAATTTATTTCAATTAGGCATGTGTACATAACTATTATCTTTTACATATGATAAGTGCGTTGAGATATAATGTAGAGCTTGGTAGTATCGTATCGTATTTTCTTCATATAATTTTTAGTTTTTATATAAATTTTATTAGGATAAAAAATACTGATTTGGACATAGTTTTAGGATCCAAATTTTAATTTATACTTTTTTATACTTTATCAGGATAATTTTACAAGAAACTATCTACTTTTAAAAATATTATAAAAATTTATTTAGAGATAATTATTTATGTCTCTCTAGTTTTAATTATTTTACTTGCTCCTCCGATAAACTTTGGAATTTATAATTTGTCTTCTTTTAGTTGACATATTATATTAATTTTTCCCGGTAACAGAAGTCTTCTTCATCTTCTTTCTTTTTTGTTTTGATTATGAATCATATTGATAATTTTTTATGCTTATTTTGTATTTAGTTTTATTTTTTTCGCAATGTGCGGAAAGTTAATTATTTATAGTTAAATCCTAGTTGGAAAAATAATATTTTATATTAGAAATAATGGCTATTTAAATGTAATTAGGGTGGATTTGTTAGATATGACCGAAATCTATTACGATCAGGTCGAATTACGACTTGGCAGATGCCCCGTTGTGTTCTTATTTGTTTGTTTGATTGTTTTTGTGTTGATTTTATTTTCGTTTAGCATTGCCGGCAACGTTAAGACTTCTCCTTAAAGAGGCTAGGATTGGGATAGCTTTTAATGCAAGCCATATGTATATATAGGTATAGCATAAGTGATGAGTATGGCCAGGTTAGTCTCAGGTTAGTCTCAGGCGATGGGTATGGCCAGGTTAGTCTCAGGTTAGTCCCAGGTGATGAGTATGGCCAATGCCTTAGTGGTCCATATAGGATAGAGAAATTTGGACTAAAATTTAGTACAGGGGTGCATGGAAAAGAGAAAAACCTTCTTGATTTGTAGAAGATGAAATAAGGGTGAGAGGGATTTACAAAGAAATAAGCTCAGGTTGAAACTACTCTACGTAGAAGTGGAGTCGGATATAATTCTTTTTTTTTAGTTAGTAAACCTTATTTTATTTATATATATTTTCTTTTTCTTTTTTTTTAGTAATTACTTATATATTCTTGAAAAGTTTTCGACTTTCTGATTATCTCTCTTAGAAGGTTAATATTGAAAATACCCTTTTTACGTTCCAACTATTTCAAATATACTCCTGGAGTTTAATTTCGTTAATGAACGATTAGCAATAACTGTTATCTGTATGAAATTACTATTTTGCACTTTCAAATATACTTTTCCATCATTATCGACTTTGCTTATTTGCTCTTAAGTTAGGGGTACAAAGAGTATTTTAATTTTTGATCTTTTCAAATATACTCTTCTACCATCACCAATATTTCTTTTTTGCCCTTAAGTTAAGGGCAAAATAAGTATTTTAATTTTTTTTTTAACTCTAGTAGATATTTAACTGACGTTTAATCCAAATTAATTTAACGGATGGTAACTGCAGGAGTATTTTAGAATAACGGATGAACATATGAGGGATATATATTGGAAAGAAGAAAAAAAAATAAGGGCAAATGAGATATTTCTGAAGTTTTGAAAAGTATATAGGCAATTATTCCTTTAATTTAATATTAAAAACTATGAGAGTATATCTGCGGCAAAGAATTCAAAAGATACGATGCGCCGAGAAAATTAATATTTCGCGACCTATTCCAACACCTGAGAATGAATGCTACTGCAGAAATAAGTGACCACAATTTTGTCACATATGGTGAGAAAATTTCTTAAAAGGGATTTAAGTAACCAAGAATTATTTTTGGTATTCAATTATTGAGAGGCAGTTTCCAATTGGTATATTATTTTCTCAAGGAAGATATATACAAGTCAAAAAAAGATAACTTGGATTTTAACAGGCCATAATGTATATAGAAATTAAGATATATACTTTTTAATTGGTTGTTGATTGAGAGAGTTGTATCCTTTTGAGAGGATTTGGGCTGAAATTATTATTTTTCCACTTTTGTCAAAATCAATTTGATGTCGTTTGATTTGACGATCAGAGCAGTTGGAAATAATTTATAGTATTTAAAGTTACTAGAAACTAAATTTTACTGAAAGTTTTTCAATTAGGCATTCGGCTCTCATAACGATCTGTAGATTTGACTATTTTAATAATTTGAATTTAGATGTAACATTGGCCTCTCCGATTCAGCGCTATGGCACGTTGAAAAAAAGTGTAAAAACGGGAATCGAGAGGGATATTACGAAGAACGCATCTCTTTCACCAACAGACAAAAATATTATCAATTTATTCTCAAAAACTTTTATTACAATCTAACTGAGTGCATGTCTATATATTGAGGTGTTGAAACTCGATCCCACTTCTCTACCCTCCTAGAGAAAAACATAATGAAATTCTAATATATCTCTAAGCCTATTAGAGAGTACAAAATCAATAGCTTAAAACCAGGCAGCGTGGACAAAATAAAAAAAAAATACCAATTTTTTTTGGAAATAATCGAAAAATGGCCAGAATGGGCTATTTGCATGTCGAGACATGTAGATCTCGAAAGTATATTCCAAAATTAGCGTTGTATGCCGGATCGTGGATAATTCAAGCGTAAATTTTAGCCGTTTAAAGATAATATCGCGCTCAACTTTGGTTAAGTTGTAGTTTTTTCAAAAACGTCTAACACTAAAATTGCCGCATTCCCTACATATTAAAACATGGTACTCTTCTATACTGTATAGAGTCTATACCACTATAACTCTTTTCGATATTATATCTGACCTTTTACGGAATTGACCTTTAAGTGTGTAGGATGGATGAGAGGCTGAGGAGGAAAGGGTCGCAGGTGGGGAGAGTAGGGCGGTCGATTGAAGGCGGAGATAGGATCGACGGCGACCGAGTGCGAGGCAAGCGTAAGCGACAAACGGAAACAGCATTATGGTTGGTACACGCTTTCACTCTATCGTGCGTAACTTCTCGGCCGCAGGCGCAAGCACCGCTCAACGGAAAGGTGACGCCCACCATGCCAGAACTTGAACGGTCCTCATTCGATCGCCAAAATAGCATCCGTCGTGAAACCTGCATATAGATAATTGTTGTCATTAGGTCAAATGTACACACATTATTGTGTCACTTTGTGTGACATTGGAGAGTGCACGTCTTCTCAAAAAATTTTACTTAGACGGGAGGTGTGGTGAGCGTGTAATTTGAGTTCTTGCATTAATTTCGTTTCTGCGTCTAAAAATTTTTTTGCAAAACATAACACTTATTGAATAGCAATTTAGAAAACATCCACCATGAGAAAAATGAGGTTGGTCCTATATTCAATTTTTTTTTTTTTTTTTTTTTTTTTGTTTGTTTGGTGGGATGATGTATGAGCATTATATCACAAGCACGGAGAATTTTTCTATATAAAGCGTATATCTCATAATAATAGGGTATATCACAATCAAAGATGATAACTCATTTAATGCTTCAATACTAATTATTGAGACTAATTGAGTCCCTTATTAGATAATGTACATGCACAGTGGAGACAATAATTCTCTATGCCATCGATGAGATTCATATATAAGCAAGTTATTGCCGTGTGTGCAAACGCGACTGATAACCATACTTAATCTAATCAATTTGGTACCGTATTCCCAAAAACATCAAAATATTGTGAAATAATAAATCACGTTATTATATATATAGTATATATAATATATATAATATACTATAGTATATATATTATATATATAGCTAGACTGCTATGCTATCAATAGTATGAAGTTTGTGCCTACCAGTATTTTTTTATCGGATACGGTTTTTCAAAGTGCGATCGGTTATTCTTAGACCGATTCTACGCTATTTCAAAAGTATTTAGAAGCCAAATTCATATTTTTTTTCATATTTATTTAACTACGTGATCGTAAAAGACTCAAAATTGACAATTTAAATAGCCAATTTCTGTAATGCCACCCTACAACAAAACTGGATAATAGGCGACACATTTTTTGAGCACATTTTTGTAGCCAGTGTTCACGCATTGTTATGTCCTATAAATTCTTCTAACAAAATCCACACTAGGGCCCGGCCAAATATAAAGCCCATATTTATTCCTACTTCCACCCCATCCCAATTGTCAAAACTATATTAAAGATCCACCAATTACCAAAAAAAAAAGTAAAAAAAAACTCCCTTGCTCAGCAGATCATTCATCTTCCCCAAACCCCATCGCTATCTAGTACCCTCAAAACTCACCATGGCGAACTCTTACATGGCAAGCTCTCCCCCGTATCCCAGGGCGAGCTCTGACCATTCCTCGCAGCGGGCATGTCTCTCTTCATCTCGTGTTTCGATCTCTTCTCCGCGAAACATCTTCCGTCGTCAAGCGGAGCTACTCGACGACCCCGCCTTCGACTTCACGACGCGTCGCGCGCCAATGGATCGCATCGGGTACGTGCGTGATCCTCCCCCGCATTGCCTCGATCTTTCGTCGATTCGGGGTGATCTTAGGTTTGGTGCAGAATTTGAGGGGTTAATGTGAGTTCTGCGTTGTATGGCATCGGATCTCCTTGCTGGGACAAGACATTTGCGTTGTTGTGCAATTTTAGTGATCCTGGTAGTGACTTGCTAGCGTATAATTAATCGATTCTCTTTAATTTACTCCCCGACAAAAGAAAAGAAACAATGAAAAGAATGGAAAAAAAAGAAGAAGACGGATTTGATGGGTTTGGGAGGGAGCGAGTGCGTGGGTTATTAAAGGGACAATGCTGTTGTTTGTTGCCTATGAGTTACAGATGCATTTTAACATATAGATTATTAATATACTACATAAATTTTTCATTTATAATCTTCTTTTACGTATAGCTGTTGTCTGTGGTAGAACAATCATGGTGTGAGTGGAAAACGGAATGCTATACAATTATATTTTGTTAATCGAATTTTAACAATAGGGTGTTAAAATTACATTTGTTTTTTTTAGAGAGAGAAAGTCGTATGCTATTGCAGCTTCGTTTATTTTTTTTAGAAATAACTTAGCTAGAAAATATGATAAATAATTTAAATTTTGAGGAAATCAGATATAACTATTCAAATTTTTTTCTTTGCTTAGATACGGGTCGAGTCGTTAAAATTGCTAAGTTTCAAATGAGAAAGTATTAATTTAAATTTATAGATAATACACTCTTTGATAGTTCAGGGAAAAAAATAATGAAAAGAATAATTTATATTAATTTCAACAGATTTATCTATATCCAATTTATATATATTATAAGAAGAGAGAGAGAGGAGACAGAGAAGAGAAGCTTAGAATCATTTATTTATAGCTAAAAAATAATGTTTTGCTATCAATTTTTAATCATTACACGCCTGAGTTTAGTAGTAGTTAGATAAAGTTGATATAAATACTTTTCATAACTTTTAGTAAGTATAATAGTATACGATTATATAATATATATATATAATATTTATATATATATATATACTATATTACTATA
>NC_033636.1:889659-906191 GCF_001540865.1 Ananas comosus
CCTTTGATCATTAGGCAAATGATGTCGAAAAGATTTGAAATTTGATTTCTAAACACTTCAAGTGGTATAAATCATGTTCAACGGAGCCGATCGTCAATTCGGAAGCTCTATCATCGAAAACAACTCGAGAGTAAACAGACTCGTTTACTCTCGAGAGTATTCTAGCTCAACTCTATATATATATATAGTGTAGAGCTACTATGTTATTTGAAGTATAGAGAATTTGATGCTTCCAATTTTTTGACCTTTAGATCAAGAATTGTACGATTACGGTCCTCCCCAAGGGTTTAGTAGTATTCCTAGGGTTGACGGGTCTTCACAGGGTAATAGTATTAATTCAAATATTAGAAATAATCAAAATGGTTGATTTAAGAGCCAAAAAGTCAGAAGAACTAGATTCTCTATACTTCCAATAGTATAATAACTCTACTATATATATATATTATAATATAAATCTATTCCGAGTACATAATTATTAATCGACCATCCCTAGCATTGACAGGAAAGGTTTTGATGGTTAGTGCCTAAAGTCTTCTAAGTTCGAACCTTACTTGTTTTACACTTACAACTAAATTCACTTCTGAAAACAAATGAACAAAGAAAATAGTACGCTACCTTAAATGTGCTTATTCTTACTTAAAAGTACAAGACAGGGCCAACACTCATCTTATTGTGCTAGGACTCGAAATTTTGTTTATTCATGTACTGGTCCTGCTGCTTGAATCCCCACATTTGAAACATACAACTGACATGATGATCAAAATTTGACTCATAATCCGTTTACTGGTTATGACTAATAGCTCTGCTTCATTGACACTGTAGTTGTTAGTTGGATATAGTCTACCTACTGTCGCTAAGCTGTCCAATTAGTGTGTATCAGAGGAGAAGGCATGCTCCTCATTCTTCTCGTGTTGTATTGGCTTTTCAGTTGTTTTTTTTTTCTTTCTTAATAATTACAATTTGACCCTATTTAATGTTCTTATAACTTCATTTTGATACAGATGTTGGACTACAATGTGCCTGGAGGTTAGAGAATTCTCTATTTCTGAGGAAATGATGAAATGCATATGTTTAAGCAGTCCCTGACTTGACAGATATGACTACTGGTAGGGAAACTAAACCATGGACTATCAGTGATTGATAGCTACAAGTTGTTAAAAGCCGGTGTTGAGGTCACTGAAGATGAAATCTTTCTTGGGTGTGCCCTTAATTGGTTGGTACATTGAATGGGTAAAGAGCGTTTTCTTTCTTATTGAACTCTTCTTTAGAAAATATGATATATTTTATATAGTCATCCTCATGGTTCAATTCTTATCCCTTTACAACTGTAATTTGCAGCTTCAAGCATATTTCCTTGTACTTGATGATATTATGGACAATTCTCATACAAGACGTGGTCAGCTTTATAGCGCGATTATTGCTAATGCCACTAACAAAAAACTGATAATGGGCACATTGTTGAGACAGCTTTTGCAACGTGTCCGCAGTTTATGTCTAAAATCTTCTAACTAAAAATCCAACCTATAGGCCCGGCCCTAAATAAAAGCCCAATCTTATTTCCTACTCCCACCCATCCCATTGTCAAAACCTAATTAAATCCAACCCCAATTACCAAAAAAAAAAAGTAAAAAAAAACACTCCCTCTCTCCCTGCCAACAGATCATCATTTCCCAAACCCCCAATCCCTCTCCAGACCCTCAAACCTCACATGGCGACTTACCTGCAGCTCTCCCCCGTACTGTGATCTCCCATTGGCGAGCTCTGACCATTTCCCTCCCCTGCGCATTCTCTCCTCATCTCGTGTCGTCTCCTCTCCGCGAAATCATCTTCCAGTTCGTCAAGGCGGAGCTCCTCGACGACCCGCGCTTCGACTTCACCGACGAGTCGCGCAATGATCCGATCGGTGTACTGCGTGCATCCTCCCCGCATTGCCTCGATCTTTCGTCGATTCGGTGTGATCTAGGGTTTTGGTCAAATTGGAGGGTTTAATGTAAATTCGCGTTGCTGGATGCTCGATCGTCCTTGCTGGCACAACTTTGCGTTGGTTGTGCAATTAGTGATCTGTAGTAGATTGTGGTATAATTAATCGGATTCCCTTTAATTTACTCCCCGACAAAAAAAAGAAAAGAAAGAAAAAGAAAAAGAGAAGGACGGATTAGATCCGGTTTGGTAGGAGGAGATGGTGTTTATAAAGGGACAATGCTTTGTCTTTGCTATGAGTTTTACAGTGCATTTTAACTATAATTATTTAATATAACACATAAATTTTTCATTTATAAATCTTCTTTTACGTATAGCTTTGTTGTGGTAACAATCATGTGTGATGGAAAACGATGCTATACAATATCATTTGATTAATCGAAATTTAACAATAGGGTCGTTAAATTATCATTTTTTTTTTTAAGAGGAGAAAGTCGTATTGCTATTCGCCAGCTTCGGTATATTTTTTTAGAAATAACTTACAGAAATATAAATAACTAAATTTTAAATTTGAGACATCAGTACTAACTATCAAATTTTTTGTCATTTGCTCTATGATACTGTCGGTGTTAAAATTGCAAGTTCAAATGGAGAAAGTATATAAATTTAAATTTATAATAATAACTCTTTGATAAGTTCAAGGGAAAAAAAATAATGAAAAGAAGTAATTTATTAATTAATTTCAACTAGATTTATCTCTATAGAAATTTATATATAATATATATGAGAGAGAGAGAGAGAGAGAGAGAGAAGCTAGAATATTTTTATAGTAAAGAATAATTTTTGCTATCAATTTTTTTATCATTAGAGCCTAGAGTTAGTGGAGTTAGTAGAAAAGTTGATAATAAATACTTTTCAATACTTTTAGTAAGAATATGCTAATATATATATATATATATATATATATATATATATATATATATATATATATATATATAGCTATCGGTAGTATGAAGGTCTCTGTGCTACCAAGTTATGGTTTTCAAAGTGACGATCGATTGTCTTAGACACGATCTACGCTATTCAAAATATTTAGAAGCCAAATTTTCTATTTTTTTTCAATATTATTTAACTAGTGATCGAAAAGCCTCAAAATTGACAATTTTAATGGCCGATATTGTAATGCGTTTATAAATTTAACAGTATAAAACAATTCGAATCCGAAGAAATTTTTATAGAAAATTTTTTATACTATTTAGAGTAAATCAAATCTAGCGGAGCCGAACGTCAATTTCAAAGCCGCATTATTGAAAGCAATTTAGTAGCACGAAAACCTCTGTACTACTAACAGTGTACCGGCTAGATTCTCTCTCTCTCTCTCTCTCTCTCTCTAATATATACACAACAACATGATATTACTTACACTGATGTGTATTTCCAGATGTGAAAGTAAACAATCATGTTTACTTTTAAAAATATTCTAACCTAATTATATGTATATTTAGAGCAATTAATATGTACATGTCGTTTACATTGACCATCTCTTGCGCATGCAGGTGACAAAAAGCTTAATTTGTCAGTATCCAAAATCCGTAATTAGTTGAACTAAGTTATTTAATAGTTAATATCTGAGATTTCAAATTCAAAATTTAATTAACCTAATTAACTTAATTTATTTCTTAAATAAAAAAAACACAGGCATAAAAAAAAAAAAAACAAAACAAAAGAACATGATGTCACAAAAAAACAAAAGAAGCTACGTACTACTCCCTCGTGCACGTGTTTTTATTTTTTTTTTAATTTTCTTCTTGGTCTTAGCTTTAATTTGACTGTTAATTTTGTTTTTGTTTTTTTGTTTTCGTGGTCTAAACTTTTGACAAATAATTCTTGCCTTTTTCTTAGAACTTGTACTGCTGTTTTCCTACGCCCCTTCATATTTGCATTTTAATTAATGGTTTGAATTTTTATATATTTTTTTTACCATACACCTCTTTTGTCATCTTTGTAATTAGCAGTGCACAATGACATATATATATATTTCCTATTAAACCACTCTTTTGAATAAAAAAAATGAAAAACTATATATATATATTGCTCGTGCGTATTTGGTGCTTCTGTATATTCGTTCACTATATATCTATACTAATATATGTCGCAATTTGCTTCGAAAGAGGTCACCCATCGCTGAGACTACGGTTCAATTAACTTAATATTTTTATATGTTATTAGCTATAACTATTCCACATAGCTAGAATTATTCTTAAATCTTGGGATATCACAATATATGTCATTTTCTACGGCTTTGGTTTTTAAATTTTTTTAAAAAAATTCTTATTTTTAACTAAAAGGACAGAAAATAATTTTTCAGCCAGAATGTGCTACGTACGTACCAGGCAAAGAAAGAGGAAGAAGGAAAGGAAGAAGAGCATCTTCGCGGCGGTGTCGAAACCACCACCGCTGCCACCGCCGCCGGAGATGGCGGCCCAGGCGACGCTGGCGGTGGCGGGGGCGGCGAAGAAGAGGAAGAACACCGGCCGGAGCAGCGCGGGGAGGAGGCTCTCGCTCCCCGCGAGGCGTTGGTACAGCGTCACGAAAAGTACGAGGTAGTGGGCCAAGCCCACCGTAAACATGCACGTCGCAATCTCCTTCAAGTCCGTCGTCGCCGCCGCCGCTGCCGCCGCCGCCGCCATGTTCGCGATCACCGTCATCTGGCTCGTCGGGTTCGCCACCGCTGACAGGCAGTATTTCCGGCCCTTGGTGAACCACTGCCCGTACACTTTCACGTCCAGCACCAGAATTGGGACCGCAAACGCCCACCTGCACGTGCATATGTTAATTAAAAACATGCAGGTACGTAAAAAAAAAAAGAAAAAAAAAGATTAAATCATNATATAGTATAATTAATAATTTTATAATAAAAATAATGTATTATAATATATAACATATTATATTTATTTTATTTAGTTTTAATTCAATTTATAATTTTAATTAAGTTTGAAATTAAGCATTGGAATAGCACTATTCCACCAAAATGGTGGAATAGTAAATTTCTTGCTATTCCGGGATAATCGGGAATAGCAAGGTTTGACCGGGATAAAATATTCCGGTCAAATTTCATCTCGTTTGGCGGAATAGCGAGGATAACTTTCGTTATTCCCACTTATCCTTCAAACCAAACGGGGCTTTAAGTTTTTTGAATAGGCCAATACATATAAATTAATTAAAATAAGAGTGTTAAATAATTTAGCTGCATGCCAGAAAAATTAGCCGGTATCACAAAAGGATAAGTAGCAATGTGTTATGAATATAAATATTTAAAACATTATTCTCTCGCAACTTAAGCTTTTTAAGCCTCACCGAACTCAAAACAAGAATATTTTAAAACTCCGTTACAATTATTGTTTTACATTATATACGACAAGGATTCTAGGAGAGAGCTCAAACTTAGAACTTTAATTTCTTTTTTGATATTATATTAAATAATATCAAATAATCAATTTTTCGAAAAACTTAAAGCTGTCAGAAAATAATATTTTATTATTTTATATATGTGTTCAACATTTATACGCAATTGATCCTCTCGGACCAGCTTTTGATGAGTTGGCAAATTGGCTTAATATAATGTGCAAGTCCAAGTTTAGAATGTTGGGTAGTTTTTATTCGACTAATTCTTCTTTTTTTCTTTTTTTTTCAACAGTGAGCATGTCACCCAAAAAGAAAAAAAAAAAAAAGAAAAAAAAGAAAAAGAAAAAAAAGAGAGAGAAAATAAAAAGGGTAAAAGTGGGTACGTATGCGTGGACTCTTTGGCCATTTTCTTGGTACTACGATCAACGCCGTAGCAATAAATATTAACAAAAGGAGAGCAAACCCTTTTATTATTCATTAATTCCAACTTGAATTAATCCACGTGTTCTCCAGAAGCGTTCAGAGGTGTTAATGGCGAGGACGAGATGGTCCTAAGAAGATAGATAACAATATTTTTGGGTATGAAAAGTGAAAAATAAGTGCAATTAATTAACTAATCTTTGTTGAATATATAAATTAGAAATATTATCTTTGACCGTTTAAGTTTTTAAACCAGAACAACAATTGTTTTTACATAATTTAAGCATATATTCGAGTAGGCAGTCATGAGTAAAAATCTCTCCGAGTTTATTTTCCAGAAATGGGTGACCAAAGAAAAAATATTTTATATATAAATTAGACACATCAGTTATGACAGTTTAACGTTTTGAGAAAATTAATTATTCATATAATTAACATTCTTTTAAGATTAAGATCATGATTACTAAAAATAGATAGGAAAGAAAAAAAAATTAGGCACATATTAGAATAGCTCTTTCCTAAAGCCATGAAGTTTCATAAGGCACACATCATTATTGTGTTGTGTTTAAAATATTTCTCACAAATGTGTACATGGAAAAACGCCAAATATTTAGTGTAGAGATCGTATATATATGAGTCAATTATTTGACAAGATGCATGCTATATATATTCTAATTAGAGTGTACTTTGTTCACACAAATAGTTGGTCACTTTGTTCACAGTTTATCAAAAATTTTTTAGGACAAACTTTAAATACCTGGTTTCGTATTTCGCACTTTAATAACTATATGATTTAAAGTGTATCATGTAGTACCATGTGTGATTTTATTTTTCTTTTTTTATTCAGGCTCTTGTTAACTGTTTTGTTAATTCATATACAAAATTCTAGATATCCATCTAGCTTTATTGAATATTCACTTTAGTTGACTTTTAGTGTTTAACTTTGGTTACTGATTCTTAACAAGAAAAAAAATAGTGAAAGGAGAGAATCATAAAATATATAGAAAAATGAAACCACGGGGTAGCTAAGATACACTTAAACAAAAATTCTATAAATTGTACTGATGTTTTCCCAAATTTTATATTCTACTTTTTTGTCTAGAATTTACATTATGTTCGTTTAGAAAAATTTCTACATATAATCTAATTGGAATGGATTTGAAATCTTTTGGTTTGGTACATATAATTACATGATGTGGATAAAAATTGTATAGTTATTTGATTTGATGAAAAAATATATGTTATAAATAGCTGATTTACTTCAATTCAGTGCAGTCAAAGATTAAATGTAAAGTTTTACTTTTTATTGGTTAAAATGTAGAATGATAAACAAGTATTAGCAAGACCTTTGTGACTAACTAATAATAAGTCATTATATATTTGATAAAGCGATAAAATTGTATTATTACCGCCCCTGAACTTTTGTGCGAAGTTTCACTGTACCCTCTCTGAATTTCTTTGCTAAAATGGACATGCATGCTAACCGCCCTAAACTCTAATATTTCGTTCATGTGTACCCCCTTCCATCAGTTGTCCGTCAAGCTCCGTAACGGAAACTGACGATAGGAATAAATACGATATGATAATATTAGAGTTTAGGTTTTAGATGTCTATTTTAGAGTCTGAGGGTTAAGTGAAACTTGCGCCAAAAATTCAGAAGGTAACCATACAATTTACCTCAAATTCTTACTATAAATTATTTTTTATATTTTATATTAATAAATTCTAATTGGCTAAAATGAATACAAATATTTATTAAGTGTATGTTATAGAACAATCTTCTCAAGATAAAAGGGACAAAGGAGTACACAGATAAATTACTGAGAATAAAATCTCTATAATCCGAAGTGAGACACCCTGATTATAAATCAACCATATAGCGAGTACATACAGGATACTAGAGTGCTGCGAGCAATGCGTAGGTAGTTAGTATCGCTCTTCTTGTTCTTTAGCACTCTATATTCATTTCTTTCACTTTTATTTTAGTTACATGAAAATATAGGATAAAACTATGGTATGATTTATTTTTACGATAAAAAAATATATAAATTCAAAATCAAGTATATCATTAATTTGAGGATTAGTTTAGTCAATTCATAAGTAACATATTATAATGAAGATAATTGTTATAGTCAGGGAGTCGCCGCTACGGATAAATTGTACTACATTCTCTTGAACTATGTAATGAGTCAATTATTTATTAGTGAACAGTGGCAATTTACCATTTGATATTATCAATAGGATTTGATAAATTTTTATAAGTGAACAAAACAATATTATGGCCAAACTTATAAATTCTGTAGCAGCAACGACTATATGTAAAATTTTCATCGAATTATACTATTGCTAAAAATATTTTTTCCAATAAAAAGTTAAGGAATTTTGACTAGGCTGCTTACTGGCCTTATTTGACAAATGTTGAAAATTTAGCAGCGAATAGTTAGCCACAGAGATGAAAGCCGGTTTTTTTTGAGGGCGAATAAGTTTTGCCAGTATCTTTTACACCCGCGATTTAACTGTACGCACAACGCAAAAAATTTCGCTCAAAAAAGCGGGGCGATTATTATGTTTTGTGGCTTATGTTTAGCACAAAAAAAATTCGAGTTTCTTGTAAGTGACACAACTATTGTTGTTTGAAAATATTTTCCCACAAATGTGTACAAGGGTAGAGCCCAAATATGTTAATTAGGAGACCGATGTAATGACATCAAATTATTTTGTCATAGATGCATGCATTATTTAATATATGATCCTATGGGCGCAACCTGTAGTACATGTACTTGTTCATACAGAATATCATAAATATACTATGATAGGTAAATAGCTCCCTATTATTAATTGCAATAATAATTCACGGTTAAATTTATTTAACCCTGCCTTTGATCTTTATTAACGTATTCTTAACTTTGCTAATCTGCAGTTTGAAAAAAAAAATTATTTCACTATTCTATGATTAATTAGGGCTACATCCAGCAATCTCACTGTCGCAACAGCTAGCTAATTTAACGTTCGCTTAAATAAGTCTAGAATCAGCTGCTCATTTAGTAATCGAGCTAAATCTGAGCCTAAATTTTTCCTAGCTCGAAATCCCTAACAAGTCGAGGCACAACTAGTTCAGCTTGCTCATCGCTCGCTTCGATATAGGTCGCAATAACATAATAAAGAAATTTCTACCATTTAGATTTAGATCAGCCCAATGTAATAGATTTACATGTTGTGAGTTTCAATTATTAGATTAAGATTCTTGCAACTTTTCACCCAATAGTAGAGGCCTGCAGAATCTAACTTGCATTCGCCAAACGGAGCTGCGCTAGCTCGCTTGATTTTCAGCTGAATTTTCATGAGTGCAATCATGTTCGGCTCTTTTTTATAAATTAACGAGCGAATACCAGTCGGGCTCATTTGCTCGTGGTTTAGGCTCATTGAGCAGCCAATCCAACGCATTTGAAATGAACTTCCTCCTCAGGAGGACAGGTTGCATGTTTCAGGTAGATCTAATGTAGGTGCTAAAAATCTATTGACCTCATCATCATGTGTTCCAAGAACCATCCAAGCTCATCTTTTCTCGATAATCCCATGCCCCGAAGTGGGGTATCCAAAGCATTTCTCTTCTAAAATACATGCACATTTAATATTTGTTAGTTTCAAATCATACACACTTAATTTTGAGTATACGTACTCCATTTAACGACAATCGTTTTAATTAATAAAATTTCTTAAATCAAATAAAGAACGATAAAAGCAAAAGGAATAGCAAACTACTTCGAAAATTAAAATTCAAAAAAAAATTCAATAATTAATTATTTAATTCTTCTTCTAGAAATAAAGCGCAATAAACGCACCTATCTCTCTAGCCAGTTTGTATCCTTTGACTTTGACTTGGACTTTGACTTGTTTTTGAGCACAAAATGCATTTTTAAGACGTGTAATTGTTATTAGTCAAGGATGCATGCATTTGCGCATGCACATTTCAAGAATAATTAAATGTGGGGGTACGTAATAATGCAAAATAGCTTATGTTGGTGCCGCGTCGCATTTTGTCTCTCTTTGATTTGGTTTTCACCAATTAGCTCCCAAGTGGAAAAAAAGATATTATAAACTTTATAACAAACAAATTAAATTTGTTGAATATGGTCATGATTAATAGTTAATTATAATATAAGAATTAATGATCGAACCAATAAATAAGAGTAAAATTGAGTTCTGTAATCGCAAAAACGCTCCATTAAACTATATATATATATATATATATATATATATGTATATCTGTTTAACAAAAATACATATTATCTTAAACCAATCATATGTAGAGATCCCCTCAAGCTATTTTGTAAATGTTTAATTTGTCATTCCCCATTTAAATAAATATATTGTATTTAATTTTATTTCATCTTAAAAAATCCATGTAGTAAACTATTTTTTTTTTTCGCAAACAATAGGGATAGTTGAAATGAGGTTATAGAATGTATCAAATGTTTATTATACCGCCCTATGATTTGCAACACAAATAATATTCAGTAACCTATTTTATAGTAGGTATTTAGTGATAACAAATAAAACTCACATGCGGAAATTTAAGAACACATGTTTAAACCATTAGCAGATAAACTGAAAAAGCGCTAAATCAAGACCGAGCAACCAAATTATCATCTTTCGGGCGTTAAATTGCTCATTTGGTTCTATATATATAGTCGTGGGATACTTCTGATACATTAAAGTCACTTTGTGCTGTTAAGTTTTCCAAATATGATTTACCCCCTTTAACGCATTTTATCCGTTAGACATATACCATTCACAACGACCCACTCAACCATAAGGATGCCACTCAACTACACAGGGACCACTACACTGTCAAAGCGACACAACAATTATTCGACCTACAAAAAATATGAAAGCACCAACTTACTTATGCCCTTCAAATGTAATAGTAGCTCTCACTATCTATCTATAGTATATATATAAGAGAGAGAGAGATGACGTCCGACTATGTGCTTGTAAAGCACCAAACACTTGTGCTTGTAGATTTTTTAACCGTTTAAGATCAGCCTGTTGACTATTTACACACTGTTAGATATATCTATTCAATAACTCACCACATCAACCCTAGAGGCGCGCCATCATTCTAACACAATTTCCATAATTCACAGGGCTGAAATTACGAGCACCAAATCCGATTAACTTTCACAAGCAATAGGAGCTTCAATTATATATATTATTATATATATATATATATATATATATATATATATATATATATATATATATATATATATATAAAGTTGGACTGGGCTACTATTAGTAGCAAAATCCCATTGTTGCTACCAGTTTTTTAGCCTTTGGATCAACTCTTTTCATTATTTCTAACCATTGGATTAAATACTATAACCCAGTGGGGACCACTCAACCCTAGGGGGACCACTCAACTCTAACCGACTAATATCATCCTGACCCTACAATTTTTCATCCAAGGGTTAAAAATTTGATAGCAAAAAAAACATTTTACTATTAATAGTATTCCAGTCTAATTCTATATATATATATATATATATGATGTTCAATTAATGTAATTAATTTTTAGAGTAGATTAATAATTTTTTCGTTTTGTCAAGTAATAATTGATTCGTTATGTATTATCTCTTTTCGTTCTTTTGCTTATTGGCTCGCAACGACTTAGGCCTGTGTCGAGTAATTCTTTCATCTCATTCTTTTTCTACTTTTTATCTTCTCCTCCTCTTTTTGTTATGCTTTCTTTTTCTCTTCTCCTTTTATTCTTTTTCTTCTTCGTTTTTATTCTTTTTCTTCAATTTTTTTCTTCTTCTAATTCATTTTATTCATTTTCTCAATTTCTCTTCTTCTCGAAAGTATCATATTCCGCTTCCTCACATTTTCTTCTTCTTTCTTTCCCCTTCTTTTTCCATTATTCATCATCATCTTCTTCTACTTCTTGAAGATATTGGCAGCTCAAATGTTGGATTTCGTCAGAAACAATGGAATCAGAAACAGTAGGGACCGAATTAAAATAGTCTAAAGATTGGTTAAAAAAGGTTCAGGAACAATGGTGAAATTAACCTTAATATTCATAAAGTTACTTTTATTATATATATATATATATATATATATATATATATATATATATATATATTAGATTTGTTGAGATCTGGTCAAAACCGGTCAGTAAATAATGGTCAATTCAACGAATATCTCAACCAATAATAAAATCAACTTTGGTAATCGCACCACCTGAGGAATGACACTAGTACACTTTTATATTTTTATTTTCTTTTGTCAAAAAAAGATATTTCTTAATTTTCATCAAAAATCATATTTTTAAGTTTCAATTTGAGTTTGAATTTGTAGTCATAATCAGGTAGGTAATTGCACTACTTGTTGATCTCACGGCAGCAGCAATAAGTAGTATGGATGTTCTCATTAGCAACTTTGAATATTCTTGCTAGTTATTGCAACTTTGAACATTCTTGCTAGTTATTTTGATTCGCTTTTGTGGAGTTGGGGTTTTCTTTCTTTGCTTTTGAAGCGAGCATTTGTGGACAATGGAAAAGTGCTTCTGGGAGCCATCACTACTACCACTAGAAGCAATCTAGTATGTTTCTAGACATAAAAGAGTGTGCTTTTACTTGATTGCCGTTTCAGACGATGTGGCATTTAAATTCATAATTAATAAATATTGCTAAATAAAAGTAAAATTGTAGGGTGTTGGCGCCATAAAAATCGTGCCACGTGGTAAGTCGGCCTAGACCACATGGAGGGCTTCCAAAGCCAAACGTAGTGGTACCACATGGAGGGCTTCCAAAGCCAAACGTAGTGGTATGCCAGGATCTTGGAAGAAGGCATCCAAAGCCAAAAATTGGTTGGGCGAGATGCGGTTGAGATCGACCAGGAGTGGCCCGCAGAAATAGGGACATGGCGGAGACGAATCCTGTACTAGAGAATAACTGAATAACGACAGGCGAGACTATAAAATAAACAAAATATACCTGCCAAAAAAGATTTTTTTTCCTGCGAACAAGAAAACCATTCTATTCTAGCATTTTTTCACTTTCTAGGAATAGTTTACTTGTAATCTTCACTTCTCCTGTATTTCCTATTTTCATAGGAGTAGTTTGTTAATCTGGATTTTCCTATTTAGGTAGCAGATTTTATTATATTTCTGAGTGGGACTCATTACTTGTATAACTTCTACTTACCAAAATATATCAAAGTCACTCGGCTCATTCTAGCCGAATTGATAATAACATAGAGCGTACGAACTCGACTGAGCAGATCTCTCATCAGCCGATCGCTTGAGTCTGTTTGGGCCGTATTTCGAGGGTCACTAGCAGGAGCCATCTCATCGCTCGACTTATTTTCCGAAGCTGAGTTTGACCAGGTCAATAGTCCAGAAATTCGGCTCCCAACACAAAGTAAAATTAAGTGCAACTTTTTGAATCATGGGACGGTAAAGCAAAAATAATATTAAACCGCAGGGGAGGCAACATAATCAGGTATTCCACTACTTAGTGATCTCACAGGAGCAGCAATTAAGTACTATATATGTTCTCATTAACAACTTTGAATATTGATACTTGTTATTTTGATTCACTTTGTAGAGTTGGGCTTTTCTTTGGTTGCTTTGTATGTAGCATCTCTGGACAATGGAAAAGTGCTTTTACTTCCATGTCGTTGTTACAGACAATGTAGCAATTAAACTCATGATAAACACTATTACAGAGTAAAACTAAGTACAACTTTTTGAGCTATGGGACAATAAGTGAAATGCACAACAAATTGATGTGTACCTTTTCTTTTGGATTCATACCTTCTCAATTTTTTCTTTTTAAATCTTTATTTGGAGTCATAAAGTGTGCTTTTACTTCCTTTTTTTTTTTATACTATAGCCACTTAAACCTACAAACTAGAAGCGATGGGAGTTAAGAGGTTTATTTCAGAATAGTCTAGGGTTGATGGGGTTTATACACCTTTCTCTAATGCGACTAGTACTGGAGGAGCAATACTATTCATACGTACACTAGCTCCCCGTTTGGATTGGGGATAAGGGGTGGAATAACTCCTTATCCCCCTTTATACCCATAAATGCTAATTTTTTACCCGAAAATAGTAGTTGTTGGGTACCTGAAATAAGCTGGTATAACTATCCCCACCAATACTTCCATTTTCTATATATAACTTCCTACTATTTTTCTTATTCCATATTATCTATCCAAACGCTATTTTTCTTATCCTCGGAAATAACCTAATTTTCATCCAAATGCTATTTTTTTAATCCCCATACTTGTATCTATTCCTGTAATAGCTAGTTCTTCCTTATACCCAAACCAAACGATACCTTAACAAAAGGAATACATATCATACAGTTCATTCATCTAAAGAATGTGATTTTTTTTATTTGTCACAACATGTGACAGATAAAAAAAATCTTATCAATTAAATAAATGGCTATAAATCATACACTCTCGAATGGGGTGTATGATTAGCTTTTTCCTTCACGATAATATTAAGGATTAATTGCACAATTAGTCCACAACCTTCTCGATTTTTCAATTGAATCTCGAACTTTCTTTTTCTTAATCAATTAATTAGCGTTCAACCTTCAGATTTCATTTCAGTTATATTCTTGTCGTCCATGCTTCCATTATCTTTAACGGGGTTGATAAGCGGTTGTGTTGCATGTTATGATTTAGATTTATAATTAAATTCTTAGATTGTGACATCTCAGTAGTCCTAAATCGGATAGAAATGAGATTATAATTGCGTATATAAGAGATTATAGACATTAGTAATAATAATTGGGTTCAAGTATTTTGGGTCAGTGGTTTGAATCCAACGAGTTATTATTACTACTGGTCTGAATTGTTACATTTGGTATCAGAGGTAATCACCAACTGGAAGTATGAAATGAGTCTCGGCTTAATCAAAGTCAGATGACAGGCTAAATCAGGATCAAGAAACGACAGACTAAACCAGAATTGGAATGATAAGTCTAGCAAGACAAATCTAACATCGTCTGATGATTTCGGGCCGTGAGCTATTGCTTTGAGTGTGTTGCACGCCCAAGTTTGTCATGGGTGATCTTTACAGCCAATGCCATGGTGGTCAGTTATGGGTTAGAGAAACTTGCTCAAAAGTTTAGTCCAAATTGGTGCTCGCAGAAGAGAGAAGTCTTCTTGGTTTATACATCACTAGTTAAGCCATCTAGTATGCTTCTAGACTTAAAAAGAGTGTGTGGGGCGACTTTGTGCAACTTTTTGAATCATAAGACGATAAAGTGAAATGCACTAAATCACATAGGGGAAAAATTGATGTTTATTGCTTTTTCTGGATTCAGACCTTCTCAACTTTTTTTCCTTTTTTAGATTTTTATACTTATTAAATTAAATATTTTATTAAATTTAATAATTTAATTTCTTAGTAATTAATTACTAGTTAACCTAGTTTTGTTTACTAAAAATTGATCAGAACCATTAAATTTAGTGAAATTATCAATGAATTTAATAGAATTTCCTCTTATTTTACACTATATATACCACGTAATCTGCAAAAACTAGTAGCGATGGGAGTCTCAATCAAAAAACAAAATGTTGAGGGAGTCATTTTAGAATAGCCTATAGTTGTTGGGGTTTCTACCCATTTTTACCATAATATAGTACTAAAGATTAATTACACCATTGGTCAAAAACCTTTTCGATTTTTCAATTAGGTCCCTAACTTTCTTTCTTAATTAATCAAGTTTCCAACCTTCAGAATTTATTTCAATTAGATCTCTGTCGTCCATAACTCTATTATCTTTAATCGGGATTGATAAGTGGTTATGTATAATACCAGGATTTGGTTACATCATTTATAGTTAAATCCTAGTTTGAAAAAAATAAATATTAAAAATATTAAAAATAAATCGAGTGTGATTCAAATATAAATTAGAGTAGAATTCTTAAAAGAGGCTAGGATTAGGATAGCTTTTGATACAAGCTATATATATATATATATATATATAGAAAGAGAGAGAGAGAGAGAGCTAGGCTGGTATACTATCGGTAGTATGGAGGCCTCCGTGCTATCAAGTTGTTTTCAGTGATGCGGCTTCCAAATCAACGATCGACTCCATTAGATTTGATCTACACTATTAAAAGCAATTGGAAACTAAATTTTGTAATTTTTTAACATCATTTGACTAGTGATTAAAAGGTCTCAAAATTAACAATTTTAATGGTAGATATGATGTGTTTGTGAATTTAACGGTGTAAAACAATTCAAATCTGATAAAATTTTTATAGAAAATTCTCTTCACTATTTAGAGTAAAATTAGTACCTCTGATTTTAAATTCAAGTCTTTTATCATCATTTTTATGAGATTTTTATTTTCAGCCATTCATTTTTAGACTACTCGTTCGATAGGTAAATAACACCAAAAAATTATAAAATTTAGGCTCCAGATGCTTTTAATGGTGTAGATCAAGTCTAACGGAGCCGATCGTCGATTTGGAAGCCGTATCATTGAAAACAACTTGATAGCATAGAGGCCTCCGTATTACCGATAGTATACCAACCTAGCGCTCTCTCTCTCTCTCTCTCTCTCTCTCTCTCCCTCTCTCTCTCTCTCTCTCTCTCTCTCTCTCTCTCTCTCTCTATATATATATATATATATATATATATAGAATTAGGCTACTATGCTATCTATAGTACCGGTGCTCCGGTACTATAGTTTTACTCTCTCTCTCTCTCTCTCTCTCTCTCTCTCTCTCTCTCTCTCTCTCTCTCTCTCTCTCTCTCTC
>NC_033636.1:906291-1003757 GCF_001540865.1 Ananas comosus
CGCCAAATCTGTGGTTCTACGGAGGATCATGGGTACCGTACCTCTCTTTGCATCCTATCTGCAATGTGTATGGGAAGACGAAATACATGAAAAATTCAGAATCATCAAAACAAGGACGATCTAAGAAGGCTAGTA
The DNA here is from genome assembly GCF_001540865.1 of Ananas comosus. NCBI lineage: Eukaryota > Viridiplantae > Streptophyta > Magnoliopsida > Poales > Bromeliaceae > Ananas > Ananas comosus. The sequence goes on from NC_033636.1 coordinate 906,427, forward strand.
ATTAAAATGAGCAAACAGATTTGATTTCGGTTCTTGAATGTGTTGACTATCCAATTTGTAAGTCTCAACTGTCGGGTCGTTGGCGCTAACCATTAATCCCAAAAGCTTGAACTGCTAGAAATACGCAACAAATTCACTTAAAGCGTACAGAAACAACGCCCACGGGTCTCGATTGTGACAAGGCCTACCTGGCCTCACGCCACTTCGAATATGACTCGGCCCAATCCAGCCTCACGCCATTTCGAACATGACTCGGCCGACATGGCCTCCCGCCATAGGGCAGGATGCTGGCCCATTTAAGCCAACAATCCCCCCTCCAGCACCTACACATATTTGCAGCATGCAGGAATCGAACCCGTGACCTCTGGCTCTGATACCACTTATCGGATCGTTAGCGCTAACTGGGAGAAGGGCCAAAATACAACGAGACATTTCATTACATCTTGAATAGGTAAAAGAGCGAAACGGAATAAAATGTTGTTGCCAATGCATTTGAAAGAAGGAAATTTACTAAAATGAGCAAACTTGTGTAAATCTAAATTCGCAGCACCTTTGCTGCTTATTCGGCAATGAAGAAAATCACACTCTTCTACTACTCGAATTAAGTATATTCATATCAATATTCCCCAGCTCCGAGACACTACCGTGGCTCGAATTCCGAAATGGTTACGGTGTTCACCGATGCTGCACGGGTCGCCTTCTGTTGCAGCCCGCCGGATGCATCGGTCTCGATCTCCTCTGTGTTTTCTGCAGTTGAGCTGTGCCGGATGACGAAAGCGGGGGTCGACGGGGCGGGGAGGGTGACGGAGTGGCTGCTGAGCATGAGCACGATGGACCCCATGCTCGGCCGGTCCGACGGGTCCTCCTGGACGCACAACAGCCCAATGTGGATGCATCTCAGCACGTCCTGCGACCGGCACTGCCCTGTGAGGCTCGGGTCGAGCACCTCGTGCGCAGTCCCTTCGGTCCAGTGCTTCCACACCTATTTAAGGGAGGGTTACAGAAAAACTGTTATTCTCTAAAAGCTTAAACTAGTAAGCAACGGTGCATAAATATTTTTATATTTAACACAATATACTGTATCTCATCCATCTAGTAAGGTATAGGCAATGCTTACATATGATAGAAGGCTTTCCGAAGGGATAGATTCTTGAGGGCGAGCATTTCTTTGTCCAGTCACAATCTCCAAAACCAACACTCCATAAGCAAAGACATCTGACTTCGTTGAGAAGTGTCCATGAATTACATACTCTGGTGGCATGTATCCGCTACAATTAAAAACCAAGTTTTAAATTTTAAACATTTTTTTTTAGCTCGAAAGAAAAGTTTCAACATTATATGAATATCTCCTTGAGACAGAAATTATACTGAACCTTTTTCCCGCAAGAAAAGTTTTGGGTGTAGAATGTGCTTACTATGTTCCTGCAATCCGACTCGTGTTTCCTTCGCTCGCGTCGACATCGAAGAGCTTTGCGAGACCAAAATCGGAGATTTTAGGGGTCATAAAAGCATCCAACAAGATGTTACTCGCTTTCAGATCGCGATGAACGATCTTTAGCCTCGAATCTTCATGGAGATAGAGAAGACCTCGACTAATCCCTTCGATGATCTTGTACCGTGTTCCCCAATCTAATTGTTCGCGCCTCGCAGGAACTGCATCATTTGAGTAAAATAGTGTCACATATATGACATTTTTCTAGTTGATCAGTACAGTTAATAAGAACATTTTCAATCATACAAATAATATCAAAGCAGGTAATCTATTTTAGAAGCACAAATGACTTGTGACAAATGTATCAGAGTGACAAGAACCAGCAAAAGAGCACTTCTATTTTTCTCTTCTATTTAAATCAAATGGCAAGATTAATAAGCAACCATGTGATGTTCCATACCAAAGAGAAACTTATCAAGGCTTGTGTTGGGGAGGTACTCATAAACAAGAAGCCTTTCTTGCTCTTCTATGCAGCAACCAATTAGCCTCACCAGATTCTTGTGCTGAAGCTTCGCCACAAGCACCACCTCATTTTTCAGCTCATCAAGCCCCTGTGCTGAGCTCACTGAGAGCCTCTTCACTGCTATTTCTTGCCCATCTTGCAATATCCCCTGTTGTCATTGTTACATGCATACAGAAGATAAAAATTGTTTTTATTGTATTATTATAAGTTTTTAGAAACAAACGATCATAAGTCGGTCAGAAAGTCTCGAGGTTGGATATGGAAAAAGAATGTAGGATACAAAATATTAAAATAATGCTACTAAAACTTTCTAATGCTAGTAATTCTTAACATGAAACATTTAAGAAACGAAAGGAAACTGATACATAAGCTAAATATATTGTCTTTTCGCAGGTCATGTAGTTAACTTGGAGCAGTTAATTACAAGAGATTTCACCTTATACACTGGTCCAAATCCACCTTCTCCTAACTTATTTTCTTCAGAGAAGTTGTTTGTGGCGGCTTTTATCGTGGCCAAATCGAGCAACAGAGATTCCACGCTTATAATTTCCTGCTCATCTCCTCCGTCTGCGTCACGAAGAGTAGGAACTCAGGACACAAACTAACGAATATTTTTGCTCATTTCTATGTGTGTTGAGATAAATGGAGTTAATTAGTGTGTGGAACTTACGGAGCAAAGGATCTTTAGCTTGTTTTCTTTGTTTCCTTTGGCAGAGATAGATAACAAAGAGGAGCAACAACGCAGCAGCAACCACCGAAATGGTAACAATAATAAGTGTCTTTGTAGTTCCACTAATTCCTGCTCCAAGAGCAAGTAATCCTACTTAGTTTAATTTTGAAATCAAACTAAATCAAATCGTAACGTGTAATATCAAATCGAGTTTCAAATTATCAATAAGACGTATCAAGCGAAATGAATCAGTTTGTTGGGTAACTAACAGCCCTAAAAAGTTTTTAACGTAATTATTTATCTCTTTTAGAAAACTAATATTATTGAAAATACTCTTTAATGTCTTAAGTTGTCTTTACAAATAGGGAAAACTTCAAAAACCCCCCTTGTGGTTTCAATTTTTTTCACTTTAGTACCCTGTGGTTTAAAATGTATCAAGTTAGTACCTTGTGGTTTCTCACTTTATCACTTTAGTACCCTGTGGTTTAAAGTGTATCAAGTTAGTACCCTATGGTTTTGCATTTTATCACTTTAGTACCCTGTGGTTTTGATTTTGTATCAAATTAGTACCCTGTGGTTTTTTAAACTATAGGNTGGTTTCTCACTTTATCACTTTAGTACCCTGTGGTTTAAAGTGTATCAAGTTAGTACCCTATGGTTTTGCATTTTATCACTTTAGTACCCTGTGGTTTTGATTTTGTATCAAATTAGTACCCTGTGGTTTTTTAAACTATAGGGTACTAAAGTGATAAAGTGTGAAACCACAGGGTACTGAAGTAATAAAGTGCAAAACCACAGGGTACTAACTTGATACACTTTAAACCACAGGGTACTAAAGTGATAAAGTGAGAAACCACAGGGTACTAACTTGATACACTTTAAACCACAGGGTACTAAAATGAAAAAGTACGAAACCACAGGGTACTAACTTGATACACTTTAAACCACAGGGTACTAAAATGAAAAAGTGTGAAACCACAGAGGGGGTTTTTAAGTTTTCCCTTACAAATATACTCTTATACCATCAGCAATTTTTCTTATTTGTCTTTAAATTATGGACAAAAAAAGTATTTTAATTTTTTACCTTCTCAAATATATTCTTCCACTACAACAAAATTAGGTTATAGGGACACATGTTTGGGACACTTTTGAGTAAGTGTCCCATTTATGCTAAAACTTAAAAAACCATCTACTAATGCCTAAATACAAAACCCAATCCAATAAAAAATAAAAGATTACTCTACTCAACCCACCACACCCAGTCCATTTGGCCCGATTACAAACAGAAAAAAAAAAAGAAGAAAAATCAATTATCATATTTTCTTCTCTCTTCACTCAATCCACTGAAATTCTAGACGAAGAGTCATTCCTGTCGTCCTCCTCCGCCACCGCAGCCAACGAGATAGAGTTTCGGCGGTTGCTAAATGCTTAAATAAGTTATTGGTAAATTAGCAGCACTCTTTTAGGTTATAGCGACACTTTTTAACTGTCACTATATACCTAGCGACCCCACATATAGCAACACTTTTTAAAAGTGTCGGTAATTTTAGCTAGCAGCACTTTTTTGACTTGTACCTACATTTAAAAGTGTCGCTATAGACCGTTTTTGTTGTAGTGTTTTGTCATTATCAACTTTCTTATTTGCCTTAAGTAAGGGATAAAAAAGGTATTTTGACTTCTTTCTAACTCTAGAAAATATTTAGTCTGAATTAATCGGAGATGATTTAACGGATATTAACAGCGGAGTTATTTTTAAATAACGAAAAAATATATGAGGAATATAGTAAAGGTATATGAGATATTTATCCCTATTATTTATGTAGGAGTGTAGTAATCCACTCGATCCGACGGGTAATAATTAAAGAAAAAATAAAAAACGGCACAAAGGAAGAGGAAATAACGATAAAAGAAGCGACGATAAGGGGTGGGATTTATCTTACTGATGAAGGCAGGTAATAGCTAAAGGAAGATGAAGAGGAACAGTTCGACCCATTGCAGAGGTGTGATCTGATTCGATTCAAGCAAAAAATAGAGAAGAACCCGGCTTGGTTCAACCAAACAAAGAAAAACTTATATGAAGGACATGAGCCGATTCAGTCGAGCCCACACTCAACAATGATTGGTTTAGTCCAAACAGAGAAAAAGAAAAATTTCAATCCGGTTCATTTAAAGAGAAGACAGAAATATATGAAAGACTTGAGCCAGTTCAGAGTGAAGCTTGCACACACACCAACAATACAAAAAAAATTACCATGTGGTAAATTTAATAAAAGCAATATGTAGATATAGTTAGATACGTATAGATATGTCCAGTTTGTTCACATTTATTCTTAAAAAAAAAAAAAAAAAATTAAAACACCAAGAGGAAGTCTATTGTTTACTTTCTAGGAGAAACTTCAAATACCATCCATGTGGTTTCGCATTTTTTTACTCTATTATTTTGTAATTTAAAATGTATCAAGTTATATCCTATGATTTTAATTTTATCTTTTTATCAGTTTTTCCGTTAATATTTTATTAAATTATATACAAAAAAATTTAGATACTTCACCTAGATTTATCGAATATTTACTTTAGTAATCTTTAGTTTTAACTTTGTCACTATTTAACAAAAAAATTAAACAAAATCTATAATAAAAAATTAAAAATAAAACTATGTAGTAATAAATTGATATATTTTAAATTATAGAATACTAAATTCAAAAAAATATAAAATCACACACTACAACAGAATTAGGTTATAGGGACACATGTTTGGAACACTTTTGAGTAAGTGTCCCATTTATTCTAAAACTTAAAAAAATATCTACTAATGCCTAAATATAAAGCTCAATCCAACCAAAAATAAAATATTATTCTACTCAACCCACCACACCCAGTCCATTTGGCCCGATTATATATAGAAAAGAAAAAAAAAAAGAAAAATCAATTACCATCTTTTCTTCTCTCTTCACTCTTCACTCAATCCACTGAAATTCTAGACGAAAAGTCTTTCCTGTCGTCTTCCTCCGCCACCGCAGCCAACGAGATAAAGTTTCGGCAGTTGCTAAATGCTTAAATAAGTGTTAGTAAATTAGTAGCGCTCTTTTATATTATAGCGACACTCTTTAACTGTCACTATATACCTAGCGACCCCATATATAGCAACACTTTTTAAAAATATCGGTAATTTTAGCAAGCAGTACTTTTTTGATATGTACCTATATTTAAAAGTGTTGTTATAGACCGTTTTTGTTATAGTGACAGGAGTAGTGATGTTCGGAGTTTTTCCTGCTTTGCTAAGCAACAACGCGATGGTGTTCGTGGACTAGTCCTAGACGTAACATTGATCTCAAACGTAACACGAGGGCAACTAAAATGTGGAACTTAGTCACCGCACGTGAGTTGATGTGATGTTACAGGTGTGTTTGTTTTACCGGAGTAAAAAGAGATCAACAAGCTAGTTTTGTATAGTAATACTTATTTTGGTTGTTTGATTTACTGTAACTATATTAATATTCAAAAACTTAAAATTTACAAATTAAATATCATAATTAATTTCGACTCATCTAGATAAAAAAAATAATAGGATATTAATTAATCTATCACACGCACTCTCTAATTTTATCCATCATTTTTTATCAAACAACTAATTAACAGAAAAATTAGAAAAACTTTAGCTTTCACAGTTGTACAAATAACTAACAAAAAATAATAATTATTTTTGTCCAAAATTTAGTTCATCTAAAAATCTATTTCAATTTAAATTTCACTTTCGGTGAAACAAACGGATGCTAATATTGACATTTCAAAAAGCACGGTTATATGAACCCCTATTATATCCAAACAAGTTATTAAATAATAAAAGTTAATATTATTTTTAATTTTTTGATTTTTTAAAGCATCATAATTTTAAAAAATCTTGATGTTTAAAAGCGTCGGAATATATTTTACAAACGCTTGGCATAAACGTCGATATATACGTAACGATTCTTCATTTGCGGACACTGTAACTGACAATTTCAAATGTATGTCGATAAAGTATATTCGGACGTTTTTAAATATTGTTGAATAATGAATATTAAGAAAAAATATTCCTAAACGTTAATATTTTGTAGTATTTTCAGCTGCATGCCTTCCTGCAGCAAATCCCTACGGAAAAAATTAACGCGGGAAAAAGACTTGGACTTACCTCCACTTCGGTCCGACCCTGCCGGCGGAGGCGGCGGTGGCGGCGTCGCCGGAGTGCTCCCGATGGCCGACGAATTATAAAACGGAGCCGACTCGAACCGGATGTTGCAGTTATTTCCGAAAACCCTGCCGCCGATCCGATTCTCGCAGCAATTCGGGATGCTCTTGACGCAGTTCGTCAAGCACCCGTCGCAGTCGGCCGGCGACAGATCCCTCGTGCACTGCACCAGCCCGTATATGTTTGTGAAGTTGATGTACTCGACCTGCCCCGTCGCGAACAGCGGCGGCCGCCCCGACCCGTAGGCCGCTTCTCTGGTCAAGTTATTCATCAGCGAAAAGAGCCGGGTGTCGAACAGCTTCACATCCGTGACGTTGTTCAGGTTCCACGCGAAGTCCTGGGCCCAGTCGACGACGCCGAAGAAGCTGCTGTTGGAGTAGCGCAGCATGCAGGTGTCGTTCCACACGGTGTTCGACGCGCTGCGCGGGCACTCCGCGACGGCGTATTCCGCGGCGGAATTCAAACAAGTGTTGCAGTCGGGGGAGGAGACGTCGCCGCGGCATAAGGCGAGGCCGTAGACTTCGCCATCGCCGCCGCCGTTTTGGCCGACTGTGGTGTTGTAGAAGCCGGACGGCGCGGTTGCGGCGGGGAGGGTGGACAGCAGCTGCTTGAGGTTCGACTGGAAGGCGTTGTTCACCGTGAAGTTTGCGGAGCAGTTGTGGAAGATGGAGTAGGGTTGGGATTGGGATTTGGATTGGGATTGGGATGTGGGGGTGCGGAGGAGAACGAAGAGGAGAGAGCAGAGAAGGAACTGGAAAGGGGAAGGCTCCATAGTTTAATTTTCTCACAAATAGGAGGGAATAATATGTAAATAAGGAAAGGCAACCTTTTATGGGGCGATGTATCTAGCGACGTAAATAGAGCGGATCTTCGACCATCAAAATTCCACCCATCTTCTATATATTCTATAACCCACGCGGTCTCATAACCCACTCCTACGGCGCTCCAAATCCGCTCTTCTAACTAATACATTTTTTTTTTTACAAATTATAATATTATTAATATTTTTAAAATATAAATTAATAATTTTTTAAAATAATAATGAGTAATATTGTCAAGCTATATATATATATATATAATATATATATAATATATATATATATATATATATAATATATATAATATATATATAACTAGGCTGAATATCTATTAATAGCATCAAACTATTGGGCTATTAATTTTTTAACACCTTGGATTGAGAAAATGACGGTTAGGGATGATGTAGGCCCTAGAGTTGAGTGGGTGGTTGGTTAAATAATATAATCTAACGGGCAAAAATAATCAAAGGGGTTAATCTAACGACAGAAAACTTGATAGTATCAAGTGCTTAGTGCTATCGGTAGCATAGCAGTCGGACTCTATATATATATATATATATATATATATATAAATATAATTAACAACATCAATTATAAAAATAAAAAATATCAATCACAATTCGCAACAAAATTCAAAAGTTTCAAATATATGAAAAATAAAAGCACCAATTTATTTGTATTTTGAACATTTTCGTGAATATATTATTTTTTGGGGTTATTTTTTAAAATATAAACGACTTTTCGAGCAAATTAGGGACGAAGTTGGGACAGATCATGGAGGGGTGAATTCGGAGCGAGTCAAAATTTTCTATTTTCTATCCAGAATCTATCACGGATCATAAAATTCGCTGCATTCTCTATTTTTAATCCATATATTTTTTTTATTTACTGTTTTATTCAGGGTGCATGGATCAGGGTGGAGCGAAAGCTCCTCCAACCCTGATTGGTTTTCGGATGTATTGATTGCTCTAATGGGGATCTCATTGGCTGTTGACCATCAAAAGATGAGTTGACGCCACTTAACAGTTTGCCTTAAAATAAATTTGGACTGTATATAGAATTGAGCTCCTATACTTTTAAAATCATTAAATTATTAGTGCTTATAAGGTTTCAATCTGAAAAGGTTTATTGGAATAGGATAATAGTAATCCCCGGCTACGTTTGCTTCAAGTATAAGTTAGAATTGCTTATTCCAGAAAGAGATACAAATTCAGGTATAAATCGAAACTAGACCAATTTTACGTTTGAATAAAAATTAGGTTATTTTTGGGAATAATATAAATAATATTTAAATGGTTAGATTGCAACAAGATGAATAAAAGTTATAATTTTAAATTAGAAATATTTTATCTAATTAATTGACATCAAAATATTAATTAAAAATAATTTAATAAATTAATAAATTTATTATCTATGAATATTGTATAAGACAATGAAAATATATTAATTAATTAATTAAATATAAAGTATAATTTAACTTTTTAATTAGTTAGTAAAATATTTTAGTTAGTTATCTAGTAAAAAATTTAATAAGATTAATAGAAATATTGAATAAAAAATTTCTCAAAATTTTATATTTTCACGTTTATTGGTTGCAAGTGTTTTATTTTAAATACTAAGGACTATTAGAAAAAATTTAATGCTAAATCGGATGAAAGTATATTTTTAAGATACTCAACTACTAATAAAGTATACCATATTTATAATCGAGTATGACTTCTATTCAAACTACCGTAAAAATTAATAAATCACTTGAATCATCACAAAATAATGTTGAAATTGTATCTAACGAAAGTGAAAAGCCATCTAAAGATAGTGAAGTTATTCCAAGAAATCGAAAGCGTAAGTCCCCGTACCCTCTCGATCAAGTTATCGGTGATTAATTTATCAGATGGCCTGTGTACACGCTAGAAATTCCGTTAGAGACATTTGCAACAATTTGGCTTTTCTCTCACAAATTAAGTCTCAAAAGCTCAATGAAGTATACAATGATGAAAATTGAATCATTGCTATACAAGAGAAATTGAATTAGTTTGAAAGAAACAAAGTTTGGAGGTTTGTAAAAAAACCCATTGGCCATATGTAATTGGTACAAAATGGGTTTTTCGCAATGAGAAAAATAAAGATGGCATCATGGTTCCAAACAAAGTCAGATTAGTGGATCAAGATTTTAACCAACAAAGTGAATAGATTTTGATGAAATATTTGCACTAGCGGCGCAATTTTAAGCTATTGGAATTTTATTCGCTTTTTCTTTTTAAAAAAATATAAAGTTATTTCAAATAGATGTAAAAAGTATATTTTTAAATAAATTTATAATAAAAACATTTATATTTAAGCTCTCTAAAATACTTTAGGAATTAAAATATGCACCATATGGTCTTGGTACGAAACGCCAAGCTAATTTTTAATTTCAAAAAAATTTAGAATTGGCAAATTTGACACCACAACATTATTTATTAAATATTTTAATAATGATTTTTTTATTGTTCAGATTTTTATTGACCATATTATTTTCGGTACTACTAATAAAGTGTTGTGCAAAGTATTTACTAAGTTGATATAGAATGAGTTTAAAATAAGTATGGATAGCGAGCTAAACAATTTTCTTAAGCTTCAAATAAAATAAAGTGCTGTGATTTGCACAAATATCATTCTACTTATTTGTTGTTAAAAAATAAACAGTGCTCTCACAGAAACTAATCAGAGGATCAAATATGAATATCGATGAACTTTTACAAAAAAAAAAATAAAAAGTTGAACTCTTTAAGAACATATATATTTGCTATACGATATATTTGTAGGAATCTGTATATAATTAACCCTAAAATTTACATCTTATTTTTAAATATATATATATATAAGTAGTATTTCTGATGAAATAATTGAACTAATAATTGCTTGAGTGTGGGACCATTGACTGCAGGACTTGACTGCTAGACTGCCGTGGCATGTCACTGTCGCTGGACAAATGCCATTCCAATTGACGTGATTTTCTAATCACAAATTTTTCAATAAAATTCTTTTATTAGAACGCAGATTCTCTCCCTGGCACTAGGGATGCAAACGGGACAGATCCGGGGGCGGGAGAGTTCCCCCACCTCCCGCTCCATTTTTTATCGGGGCGGGGCGGATTCGGGGTTGGGCGGATTCGGGGCGGGTTGCTTTTCATTTTATTTTGGCCCCCACTTACCGCTCCATTCGGGGCGGATCGGGGCGGAAGCCGGATTTTTGACGGATCGGGGCGGATTGAAGGAAGAAAAGAATTTTCCACCTCCCGCTCCATTTACTTGGCGGACCGGGGCGGATTCGGGGCGGGTTATATTTTTTTATATTTTTTGTTCCCACTTACCACCCCATTCGGGGTGGATCGGGGCGGAGCTCTACCAACCCGGATCCATTTGCATCCCTACTTGGCACCATCCAATTTCAAAACGACCATTATTTATCCATTTTTCTTTAATTATATAAAAAATAAATTTAAAATAGTTGTTGTTCAGTATCATATTTACAATTATACGTCAAGAAGATTAATGATAGAGTACAAAAATATGACGTACTTAATCTTAAGATCTAACTAGTGTTGGACCCGCGATTCGCAGCGGATAAGTATTATTTTAGCCAACCAAGATATTTAGTTATTTAAGTTTTAAACTTGAAAAATATGTAACAAAATATATATAATTTTGATAGCTATTACATAAATAATTTTTTTAGTTAAAAATTTAAAGTTAAAGGATTTATTTTACATTAAAGAATAGATGGGGGGTGTCTTTATAATTATCTTGTGTTAAAATTAATTGGAGAAAAAAAATTATTAAATGCACCTGATGTATATTAATACTGTGCATACACCACAACTTATATTAGATAATTAATATTTTAATATCAAAATTTAATTAAATATATCTAATCTATACATGCAGTCTAATAATTTAAATTATGTTTGATAAATTAATTTTAAAATCTCTATTAAAAAGTTTTAAGTTTGTGGTCCGAGTATAGAGAATGCTGAATAGGATGCACAAATAACTATTCCAAAGGAAATGAGAAATCTTTACTTGCACCCGGTGCATACCAATGTTCCATACAGTGTATATAATATTAGATGATTGATAAAATATTTGATAATTTTTACTGTAAAATATAATATGGCATAATATATATATATATATATATATATATATATATATATATATATATATATATATATATATATATATAAATTAAATAAATTTAAAAATTTATTGTCTACAGAATATTTATCTTTTTATGCACATTTTTAGTATACGGTGTCGTGATAGGTCGGGTCTAAATAATTAATATACTGTATCCATATCCTAAAATGAAATTGTTAGAAAAAAATTATATACCCTACCCATTTAATTTCGGATTAGGTCCAAATCTAGATACTTAAGTTACTAATATACCCATTAGGTCTATTTGAGCGGATCTACACAGTTGCAACTCGTATTCTACCCGTTCAAGATCGGGTGCAGATATAGATATATATATATATATTTATATATAATTTCAAAAAATTTTAGAATCGGCAAATTTGACACCACATTATTTATTAAATATTTTAATAATAATTTCCTTATTGTTCAGATTTATATTGATAATATTATTTTCGGTGCTACTAATAAAGTGTTGTGATTTTAATAATGATTTTTTTATTGTTCAGATTTGTATTGACGATATTATTTTCGGTGCTACTAATAAAATGTTGTGCAAAGAATTTTGATAATAGGGGAAGACTGTTGAATCCAATGATAAATTTTGATAATAACAAACAATTTTTACAAATATGGTATTAATTCAAAAGCTTTTTACAAATGTGAAATAATTTCAAAAAGGTTTTACATTTGTAATATTAATTTAAAAGCATTTTACAAATCTCGTATATTTTCAAACGAGCTTTTCAAATATAGTAATATTTTAAATGTACTTTACAAATGTGATATGAATTTAAAATTATTTTGTAGTATCCCTGATGTTTGGTTGCCAGTAAAATTTTAACATCTATGGCTTGTCGACATATCTGGAGAGTGTCGGGACAAATCGAAGTTGTTTTGGTGCGAAATGAATGCAAAACGGACTGACGGGAGGCGAGAGTGGAGTTCTGACACTGAAATCCACAAAGTGCAGAATTTCAGTATTGAGTATCGGTACCATACAGCGGAGTACCGGTACCCCAGTGTATTTCTAGAATAGCATGCTCTCGAGTTGCCCCAACTGATGCTGAGTACCGCTACAGTATCGGGCTGGTACCGGTACCCTGTGAGCGAGCTGGCTGTCCGAGAGGCCAAGTACCGGTAACCAAATCGGGTACCGATACTCCAGCTGGCTTTTTAAGTTGGTGGGGGGTAGTATTGTCTTTTTGTTGGTGGTTATCCATGCCACCTACTCTCCCTGATATTTATCCACCTGAGAGAGGGTAATTTTCTCATGTTCCTCTATCTCTAGTTTTGATCGTGTGCATGGTGGAGGCCACGGCTTGAGCTCGGGAGATTTTCGACGTCAATTTGGAGGGCCGTTCGAGCATGCGTGTGTTGCGGTTGTGCCGTTGGAGATCGGGCGAGCGTGTGATTTCCTTTCCTTTCGACTTCTCGCCGTGGTCGGACGAGTTTTTCGATGTGGGTTGAAGTTTACCGAAATCGCTGGAATACCTCCTAAGTTTTAATATCGTCGATATGTATCATTGGTTTATTTTCTTGCTAGTACTCGAATTCATGGATTAGAGATAAAATCTGAATTTGGAGTTAAATTAGTAGTATATTTTTACATGTTGGGTTTGGAATTGACTTAGGAGAAAACATATAGATCCTACACTGTCATTTTTGAAAATTACCAGATTTAGGTTTAGGAACTGTGGTTCATCTGTATCGCCGCTGTTTGTATATAGTGGATACCCAGATTAGTGTAGGATGAGTTTACGCTCGTGTTGGGATGCCGACCTTATTTTACAGTAGTGTGTAAACTGTTTCAGACTGTCGAGTGGCGTCGCGGTTGACGGTGAACCCAGATTACTATTTTTTGCATCGGATTGTGCCAAGGGCACGTGAGTTTTGGTTGCAGGACCAGTTAGACCCATTTGCTTTGATTATAGCCTGTGAGAGCCTGATTGAGCTCGATAGAGACACGCTTGCATACTCAGTTGGGTGGCGCTCACGAGTGCCATCCGGAGTTAGGTTTAGTGCGTTTGTGTTGATGTCGTAGTGCATGATTGGACTTGCTCTCCACCGACAACCTAGCTTGGTGGCGGTTGGTGTAGTTTCGATAAGCGGGACGGATGCATTCACAGTCCCTAGTGAGTTTGGTTCAGAGATTGCATCTTGCTAATATCTACAGATAGCTAGAGTTGGTTAGCGATAGTATAGTGGTATATAGCTGTAGAGTTTTACCAATATCCTTTACTATCCTTCTGCATACTTTCTGTAGACTTAGTGGGTGAGCCGTTGAGGTCGGTAGCGGTACCCACTTAGGACTACTCCTTTTTGCAGTAGTTCCCACACCAAGTTGTTGATCTTTTTTTGCAGAGCCTTCTTCTGCGGCTACTGTTGTCGCTGATTCTGATCGTGGAAGGGAGTCGCGAGCTAGATCCCTTCCCTGATTGCAGTACTAGAGGAGTACCATCTACATGTAGTTTTTGGATTTTTTGTTCATGTACATACTTATGTTAATATACTCGCTGAAGCGAGGGATGTTTGTATCTAGTAGACATTTTGTATGTATAGTAAACCTGATATTTATTTATATATTCAGTTCAGTTTAGCAGCTTTACACTACTAGTTGTGGTTTGAATTTGTTTACAGGTAAAACTATCGCTTCGTATACAGGAGAAATTCCTTTGTATACGACGGATTTGTCGGCGTGCCCGGAAAAACGTGTAGCCCGAGGCGTGACATATATTGAAATTAATTCAAATGCATTTACAAATAAAGTTGAAATTCAAATTAAAATCAATTATCCTTTAATCATACTTTTATTCTTTTAAGTCCTATCTATTCTTTTGATTTGTATTTGTCAGCTATATTAAGAGGTTGTAACAGAAGTCTTATAAAGTGTGATCTTAAGTGGTTTTGAACTTATCATGTTCAAAAGGTCAAGTGATAGTGATTAAATTAGTATCTCAAGGAGAAGAAGAACTGAATTAGAGTAGGCAAAAAGATCAAATCAGGATAAATTATCTGTGTTATCTTATCGAATTTGTTTTTCTTCCTTTTTTTTATTTGGTTGTGCAATTTTTATATAAATTTAATTTTACTTCAGTTTTAGTTGTCAACTAATTCAAGGGAAAACTTCAAAAACCCCCCCGTGGTTTCATGGTTTCTCACTTTGCCCCCCTGTGGTTTAAAGTGTATCAAATTGCCCCCCTGTGGTTTCGTTTTTATCTTTTCGGTAGCTTTTTCGTTAATATTTCATTAAATTATATACAAAAAACTTCAAATACCCATCTAAATTTATCAAATATTCACTTTTGTACCCTTTAATTTTAACTTTATTACTGATTTAAGAAATAAAAAATAATGAAATTGATAAGAAACAGAGAAAAAAGAAACCACAGGGGGGCAAATTGATACATTTTAAACCACAGGGTGGCAAAATGAGAAACTACGAAACCACAGGGGGTTTTTTTGAAGTTTTCCCCTAATTCAACCCCTCTCTTTGTTATCATTGACCACACTCTATCCGTCAATAAGCGATGAATTAAACTCTTATTACGCATGTGAAATAAGAGTAATACAATCTGTATATTTAAAAGTGTATATATAAATCATATAGTTTATTCATCTTTATATTTTAAAAATACTTCTAAAATTTTATACTGATGAGTATATATAAACCCTATTTTTAAATATATATATATATATATATATATATAAAAGTAGTATTTCTGATTAAATAATTTAATTTAACTAATAATTGCTTGAATGTGGGGCCATTGACTGGGACAAATTTTCTGGGCACCGTGCCCAAACAAATTTGTTCGGGCAAGGTGCCCGATGGGCGCCACGTGAAAAGAAAAAAAAAATGGCGGGCTCTGTTTTTAGAGAGAGAGAGAGAGAGAGAGGGGTAGGGCTGGCAAATGAGCGAGCCGGCTCGCGTTCGACTCGCGTTCGACTCGATATTTGGCTCGCTCGAGCTCGACTTGAAATTAAATAAGCCCAGCTTGAACAAAAAGAAAGGCTCGAAATTTATTTCAAGCCGAGCTTGAGTATTACTCGGCTCGTTCGAATTAGGCTCGAAAAGCTCGAAAAGCTTCGAAGTATATATATATATATATATAGTAGAGCTACTATACTATCGAAAGAATAGGGGATAATGGATTGCTTTCGATTGGATTAATACTATTATTACCTTGTAGGGACACTCAATCCTTAGGAGTATTATTTAATCCTAAAGGGGACTGCAATCATCCAACCATACAATTCTTAATCAAGATGAACAAAATTCGAAAACATCAAATCTTATATTTTGATAGTATAGTAGTTCTATATATATATATATATTAAAAAAATATAATATAATATATTTAATTATATATAGGCTGATGAATAATTTGAGTTAGTTAAAATTGGGCTAATGTTGTTGACCATTAAAAACAAGTCCAATAGACAAATAAAGAGCAAAATTTCACTAAATTTATACATTTTCCTTTCTTTCTTTCTTTGACGAGAGCTCTAAATTTTCAATATGTTTCCTCTTTCTCTTTTTTTTGTCTCTCACCCTAAGTGACCAAGCGGAAGCCCTCCAAATTACAAGTAACAGCATATGCCGTCGTTGCTACCTTGCTATTAATTGTATGGTTGAGAAATATATAGAATATTTTTTAAAGTAGAAAAATTATTATTCATATAAAATTTTAATTTTAGTTATATATGATTGGATAGTTTAATCCAATATTTATCTGTATAATTTATTTATTTTTGACTGCATAAATAAAAATGAATAATATGGAGATTGAATACGGAAGAAAAGATATGTGAGGCTGAAAAGATTAGATATTCAACTCATAAATTATTTTTTTTCATATTATAATACAATATTTCATATAATTATTTTGTACTTTGAACTATTAGACATATTTTTGTATCAAATTATAAATAATATTCTATACAAATTAAACTATTGATCGTATGATGTTGAGAATTTCAAGCGGCTCGTTTAGGGCTCGAGCTCGCTCAACTCGAAATTAGGCTCGCTCGAGCTCGGCTCGAATTAATTTCAATCTAAGCTTGAGCTTAAATTTAAACTAGAAATTAATTTTAAGCCGAATTTGAGCCGAGGTAAGCTCGCACGAGCTCGGCTCGTTTCACCCCTAGAGAGGGGAGAGAGAGCGGACTATTTGACTGACGTGGCATGTCACTGTCGCTGGACAAATGTGATTCCAAAGTCCTACGTTAGTCAAGTTTGGCGTGATTTCATAATCACAAATTTTTCAATAAAATCTTAATGAGAAAGTAATGATACAATTCCAAAACGACCATTCCTTTTCCCTTTTTTTTAATTTTATAAAAAATAAATTAAAAATAGTTGTTGTTCAATATCATACAATTATATGTTGAGAAGATTAATGATAAAGCATAAAAATATGATGTACTTAAGCTTAAGATCTAATTAGTGTTGGGCCCGCACTTTAGCTTAAGATATATATAGTTATTTAACTTTTAAGATTAAAAAATTACAAAAAATAAAGAATTTTTTTTTATATTTTTTTAACTTTCAGTATTTGTAGAGTTGAATTATTTTAATAATTTTAATTAAAAATTCAATCAAACTTAATAGTTTTGATAGTTATTCCATAAATAATTTTTTTAATTAAAAATTTAAAGCCCAACGACTTATTTCAAATTGCAAAATAGGTGGGGGTGTCTTTATCTTGTTAAAATTAATTGAAGAAAGAAGAAATTATTAAATGTACCTGGTGTATATTAATATATACTACATATGCCACAACTTATATTATATGATTAATATTTTAATATCAAAATTTAATTAAATATATCTAATCTATACAGTTTAATAATTTAAATTATGTATGATTAATTAATTTTAAAATTTCTATTAAAGGGTTTTAAGCATATGGTCCCAGTAAAGAAAATGCTTAGTAGAATGTACAAATAATTCCAAGGGAAATGAGAAATCTTTGCTTGCATACCAATGCTTCATACACTATACATAATATTAGATGATTGATACAGTGCTTGATAATTAATACTGTAAATATAATACGACATAATATATATAATATAAAATATTTAAATAAATTTATTGTCCTACAAAATTTTATTTTTATGTACATTTTAGAATTGATTTATAGTGCAACCTTTCAAAATTTTAGAGTTGGTTTTATAATATTGGAGTATAGAACCTTTCTGAACTACGAATTATTTTGAATAAGCTATCCAACCTTTCATTTTAATTCTACTATCCAACCTTTTTAAATGTTAGATTTGAGTCAATCAGTAATACTTTGACTTTAAATTTTAAATGCGTCATTTAGCTTTATAGATTTAGTTAGCAAACTTTATATAAATTTCACAACTAAATTTATTAAAATAAGTAATTAGTTTAAACTTCATCGCTCTCTCGTTTATTTTTTATTGGACAATTTATATCTAAGTGACCAATATAATAAAATCAAAATTTATATTAAATATATGTCTAAAAATATGCTTGGACCTGTGCAAATTAATGCTGAGGAGATGAGAAAAATATTTCGATAATACACCACATAAGTCTTGTGACTCGTTACCTTGGCAGTTATCTTGATTGTTTTACTTGAGATAACCATAAATACAATAAAAGATTTTAGGGTTGAGCTCTGTGATTACAAGAGGAAGATTTGTGATGCTTGATCTGATTTGTATTGAAACGTCTGAGGCATATGCTATATTAGTTGAGTGGTGATTTAATTTAGCACTCCTGCATTGTATTTTTTTTCGTTAGGTTGCACGTTCTATGACTTGTATGAAGAATAGAATGCATAAGAGAAAATTGACCATTGTAGCCAAATAGGAGATTGCCATGTAGTGTGTTCATATTGGCCGATTCAAATTCAACCCAATTCACATAAGATGTGGGTGAGGATTTATCCTAATAAGTTAATGATGAGTACAAATTATATATTTCTTATTAGTTATAAAATGTATTTTTTTAATGAAAATCTTAATAGATATTCCAATCCTACTCTTTATATGGAAATCAGAATATTTTAAGAAATCATGATATCTATATATAGATGATCCCTTTCTCTGATGTAAGAGACGTGAGAATTAGAAAAAGGATTTTCTCTTTCCTCTCTTCTCTCTTTACATTCTCTCTAGATTTTCCACCTATGTTACTGAAGTTTTAGAGTACGGATATAAAAGAGAAATCATCCCAACAATAAATATAGTAGTTTTTCATATAAAGAGTAACTGGGAGAAGGGCCAAAATACAAAGAGACATTTCATTACATCTTGAATACTTAAAAAAAGAGATACCAAATAAAATGTTGTAGCCAATGCATTTGAAAGAAGGAAAGTCACACAAATGAACAAACTTATGTAAATCTAAATTCACAATGCCTTTTGCTGCTCATTCGGCAATGACGAAAATCACACTCTTCTACTATATTCGAATCAAGTATATTCAGATCAGTATTCGATCCCCCAGCTCTGCGACGCTACCGTGGCTCTAATTTCGAAATGGATACGGTGTTCACCGATACTGCACGTGTCGCCTTCCGCTGCAGCCCGTCGGATGCATCGGTCTCGACCTTCTCCCTGTTTTCTGCAGTTGAGCTGTGCCAGATGACGAAAGCGGGGGTCGACGGGGCGGGGAGGGTGACGGAGTGGCTGCTCAGCATGAGCACGACAGACGCCATGCTCGGCCGGTCCGACGGGTCCTCCTGGACGCACAGCAGCCCGATGTGGATGCATCTCAGCACGTCCTGCGACCGGCACTGCCCCGTGAGGCTCGGATCGAGCACCTCGTGTGCAGTCCCTTCGGTCCAGTGCTTCCACACCTATTTAAGAGAGGGTTACAGTTAGTAGCGCGCCATATAAGTTTTCATCAGGTACCTTCAAAAGTAAGACGGTAAAAATCAAATTTTCAAAGATTGAACACTATGTGGAACGTTAATAAACCTTTAGTTTTGGAAATCCTGGCTCTATCGTTATCAGTATCTTCGATTCAGATCGAGGTCAATACGTTAAATAATATGAAACAATCATTATTCTCTAAAAGCTAATTAAACTAGTAAAGAACGGTGTTTAAATATTTTTATATTTAACATAATATACTGTATTTATCCATCTAGTAAGGTATAGGTAATGCTTACATATGATAGAAGGCTTTCTGAATAGTTAGGTTCTTGAGGGCGAGCATTTCTTTGTCCAGTCACAATCTCCAAAACCAATACTCCATAAGCAAAAACATCTGACTTTGTTGAGAAGTGTCCATGAATTACATACTCCGGTGCCATGTATCCACTACAATTAAAAACCAAGCTTTAAGTTTCAACATATCTTTTTTTCTGTGAGAAAACTTTCAACATATGTGAAACAGAAATTATAGCGAATCCTTTTCCCACAAGAAAAGTTTCAAGTGTAGAATGTGCTTACTATGTTCCTGCAATCCGACTCGTTTTTCCTTCGCTCTCGTCGACGTCGAAGAGCTTTGCAAGACCAAAATCGGAGATTTTAGGGGTCATAAACGCATCCAACAAGATGTTACTCACTTTCAGATCGCGATGAACGATCTTTAGCCTTGAATCTTCGTGGAGATAGAGAAGACCTCGACTAATCCCTTCGATGATCTTGTACCGTATTCCCCAATCTAATTGTTCGCGCCTCGCAGGATCTGCTACATTCGAGCAAAATAGTGTTACATATATGACATTTTTCCAACCGACCGATATAGTTAATAAGGATATTTTCAATCACAGAGATAAGTTCGAAGCAGGAAACCTATTTTAGAAGCACAAATGACTTATGACAAAGATATGTATTAAAGTGATAAATCAAAAAGCAAGAGTAATACACAATCATGTGATGTTCCATACCAAAGAGAAACTTATCAAGGCTTGTGTTGGGGAGGTACTCATAAACAAGAATCCTTTCTTGCTCTTCTAAACAGCAACCAATTAGCCTCACCAGATTCTTGTGTTGAAGCTTCGCCACGAGCACCAATTCATTTTTCAACTCACCAAGCCCCTGTGCTGAGCTCATTGAGAGCCTCTTCACTGCTATTTCTTGCCCATCTTGTAGTATCCCCTGTTGTCAATGTTACATGCATACAAAAGCTAAAAATTGTTTTTATTGTATTATTATAAGTTTTTAGAAACAAACGATCATAAGTCGGTCAAAAAGTCTCGAGTTTGGATATGGAAAAAGAATGCTGGATACAAAATATTAAAACACTGTTCTTTAGCAGCTAAAACTTTCTGATGCTAGTAATTCTTAACTTGAACATTCAAGAAAGGAAAAGAAACCGTTACGTAAGCTAAATATATTGTCTTCTGCGGATCAAGTAGTTAACTTGGAGCACTTAAGAGATTAATTTCACCTTATACACTGGTCCAAATCCACCTTCTCCCAACTTATTTTCTTCAGAGAAGTTGTTTGTGGCAGCTTTTATCGTGGCCAAATTGAGCAACAGAGATTCCACGCTTATAATTTGCTCATCTCCTCCATCTGCTTCATGAAGAGTAGGAACTCGGAACATAAACTAACGAATTGTTTTGCTCATTATTATGTGTGTTTAGATAAATGGAGTTGGTGTGTGGAACTCACTGATCAAAGCATTTCTAGCTCGTTTTCTTTGTTTCCTTCGGCAGAGATAGATAACAAAGAGGAGCAACAACGCAACAGCAACCACCAAAATGGCAACAATAATTATGCTCTTCGTGCTTCCATTATTTCCTGCACCAAGAACAAATAATCTTACTTAATTAGTGTTGGCTATTTATTATTAGGCTTAAAATATGTCAAACTTTCCACCACGTAACAGTAAATCCACAAGACTAATAAGTTAAGTTGGCTATTTATTCAGGTTGAAGCCCTTGGGCACTGTGGTTGAGCCCTTAAGTGCGATGGGTGCACCCTTTCTATCAGCACGTGTTATTAAAATAGTTAGTTAGCGCTTTCAATCCACATACACTTAGTTCTCGAAATCAAACAAAATCGAATTTTTAGATTATATTGATTCACTTACTCTGTTGTCTTTCGCTGTAACGTGTAATATCAAATCAAGTTTCAAATTATCAATAAATGGTATATCAAGTAAAATGAATCAGTTCGTTTGGGTAACTAACAATACTTTTTATTTAGGGATAATTGCGTATGGCTCTCTATAAAGGTATCATGTAGCAAATATATTCCTAAAGAACTTAAGTTATCAGATTTATCGCTTCAAAAGTCCTTCCATTTGTAAATACCTTCTTTTAACAAAATTTAGATAACCATTAATTAAAAAAGCTAAGCGCAGTTAACCAAAGGATAAAATGACTTTTTTACCCTTATATATATATTTTGTATTCTAACGTTGGGTCTCGTCATCTTTTTCATGCTCTCCTCTTTATCTATGGCGATGGCTAGACCTATGGCAGCAACAACATCGAAGGCGAGGCCCTCAGTCACGGCCAAATTGAGGTACGTCGTATGCGCCACGTTGAAGGCAAGGAGAGAGAGAAAGAAAGATAGTGTTTTGCATGGCAATTTTGTAACGGTAAATTAATCATTTTAGGCACCCACCGTTAAATAACTAACAGTGAATCAAATAGTAGCAACATATATGAATGAATCTGAACTTTTGGAGGAATATATTTGTAAATTAGAAAATTTTTAAAAGGTTAAATTTGGTCACTTCAATTTTGTAAGGAGATTTACTATTTGATATCTTTACAAAGATCTATATAAAATTAACCCATATATATATATATATAGAACTAGGCTGGAATACTATTAATAGCACCAAGCTATTGGTGCTATTAGATTTTTAGCCCTTGGATTGAGAAAAATGCGGTTAGGATGATGTGGGCTTCTTAGGGTTGAGTGGGTGGTTGACTGAATAGTATAATCTAACGGGTAAAAATAATCAAAGGATTAAATTTAACGGTGGAAAACTCGATAGCACCAAATCCTTGGTGCTATCGATAGTATCCCAGCCGAAATATATTATCATATATATATATATATATATAATTATAATTATATATATATATTATATATTAATATATATATATTATAGTGAATTAGGCTGGAATACTATTAATAGTAAAATGTTCTTTTTTGCTATAAGTTTTTAACCTTGATGAAAAATTGTAGGGTAGGATGAATTTAGTTGTCGGTTAGAGTTGAGTGGCCCCTCTAGGGTTGAGTAGTGGTCCACATTGTTTATAGTTATTTATCAATGGTTTAAAATAATTATAAAGAGTTGTCCAAAGGCTAAAAACTTAGGTAACAACAATGACAATTTTGCTATCTAATAGTAGCCAGTCCAACACTCTCTCTCCTTATATATATATATAGAGGAGAGAGTCCGAGCTTCTATATTCGATACTACCAAGTCTTTTGTACTATGTGTTTTCTTACTGTTAGATCTAATCTCGTTTGAATCATTTACCGTTAGATTGATATCTTATTTAAACCAACCACCCACTCAACCTAGGTGGACCACTAGCAATTTTACCGGCAGACTACTATCATCCTAACTGGCACATCCTTTCATTCCAACGACGAAAATCAATAGTACCAAGGGCTGGTATATTGATAGTATGATAGCGATATTTTATATATATATATATATATAGGAGATGAGAAGCAGAGAGAGAGGAGGAGTAGGCTGCTGTGCTATTATGAGACAGACAGGCTGTGGCTCCAAGTATCTTAACCGATAAATTTGATGGGTGGTTAGGATGATAAGTGGAAGACGAATTAGAGAAAAATTTGGTTTCTTAAATTTCTCTTACTCTTTGAATTCTTCAATTTCTTTCTTTCCATTTACTCTAAACCCATCAAATTTGATGGCACGGTCTTAAAACTTAAAAGACAAGGGTTGCTGTCTCTAACTAGCAAGTAGCCCTACTCTCTCCTTCTCTCTGCTCTTATATATATTATATAGTAGAGTCCGGTACTATGCCTATTAAGTAGCACGAAGCACTTTGGTGCTACCAAGTTTTCCGCAGTTTACGATCTTACCCTTTGGATCATTCTCAGCCGTTATAATCATACTAATTTCAACAACCACCACTAAACTAGGGGGCCAATCATCCTAACCCAACATCTCTTAATCCAAGGCCAAAAAACTTGTGCAACCAATCGGCTTGGTGCTATTAATAGCATGTAGCTAATTCTATATATATATATTATTATATATCTATATGATGAAAGATGTAGGCTGGATTACATCGTAGCCACAAAGGCTTGGTGCTATCCAATTTTTTAAGCCCACTGGATGAGAAAGTGAGTGGTTAGGGATGATGTGGAAGCCCGCTAGAGTGAAAGTGGGAGTGTGTTGGTTTGAATATATATATAACGGATAAAAAGTAATCAAAGGGTTAAATCTAACGATAGGAAACTCGAATAGCACCAACCTTGGTGCTATGTGATAGTATCCCAGCGGACTTTATATAATGAACATTTAAAAGTCAAGCTTGTTCATCTTGTTCCTTTATTTTCCCTTATTTTTTTTTTTTTTTGACACCACGCACTAAGCAGAAGTCCACACATTTTTGTTGAATAGCGCAACAGCGCTATATTTGGGTGTATGGTGGGCCCTTTTTTTCGGGCCGAAAACGGGCTAGGCTTAGCGGAACCGACACGGACATCAAATCCGGGCGAGAAGGACCTGCAACCGAAAGGAGTGCCGTGCTGGCAGCCGTGGCTCGTGGCCGCCTTTTTTAATTTTTTTTAAATAATTATATATTGCCATACAATATAATAAAAATTATTTTTATTTAATGAATTTTTAGTTAAAAATTAAAATTTAAAATAATTATAAAATAATAAAATTTAATTTATTTTATTATTTATTAAATATATATATGATATTATATAATATATATATATTATAGGGAATATTAGATAATGGATGGAGAGAGGTGAGGCGAGGAGAGGGGAGGAGAGAGGAGGAGAGAGTCTGACTACATATATATCGATTAGTATCCAAGACCCTTGGTACTATTGGAGTTTTCTTACCGTTAGATCTTACCTTTGATCATTTCCACCCGTATAGATTATGAAACTATATAAACCAACCCTCACTCAACCCTAGTAGATATGATCAACTTTAAGACCGGGGACCGAACTATCATCTAACCGCAAATTACTTTCGTCCAACGCGCCAAAAACTCAATAGTACAAGAGATTGATTACTATTGATTAGGTATTGTAGCATAATTTTATATATAATATATATATTATAGGAGGAGACGAGAGATGAGAGATGAGAGGGGAGGTGGGCGGAGAAGGGGAGAGAGAAGGAAAGGAGAGAGGTCTATGTTCTGAAGCACGGAGCCTTCGTGGCTTCCAGGTCATTTTTGATATATGCAATTTTCGAAATCGTTCGATCAGGTCCGTTAAACTTGTCTAGAGTATTTGAAGTACTTGGAATAATAAATTTGTCTATGATTTTGGCGGAATATCATTTTGCCTAGTTGATCGAAGGGGCTCAAAATCAATAATTTTAAAGGTTGTGGTGAGCCGTTTGCAAGTTTAACGGGTGTAGAAATATCCAAATCATGTGACATTCTTGATAGAAAATCTGTTATGCTTATAAATACAAGATCAATATCTTTGATCTAAAATTTTTAATGTCATATTATCACGTTTTGTAAGATTTTTATTTTCAAGCCAGTTAATTTTGAGGCCTCTTAAGTTCACTAGTGCAAATGATATCGAAAATTTGCAAAATTTATTTTCTAGGTTCTTCAAATACTCTAGATCGAAGTTTAACGGAGGCCAATCGGACGACTCGAAATGTTGCAACATGAAATCGACTGGAAGACACGGAAGGCTCGACTTCTAGAAGCACATAGTAGCCTCACTATATAAATATATATATTATATATATAATATTATGAACTTAGGGTGGAAAAGGGTTAATCTAATTGGTGGACAAATGGATTAGACCCAAATCCTTGGTGCTATCGATGAGTATCCCAGCAGACTTTAATACCCGTTATTTGATTATTTTTATTCGTTGATTATACTAGGTTCAACAAATCAACCCACTGAACCTAGAAGGGCCCACATCATCCTACACATTAGTTTTTCAATCCTAAAGGCCTAAAAAATAATAGCACATGGTGCTATTAATAGTATATCTAGCATGGTTATATATATATATAGTAGTACTAATTATATTATATGATTATATATCTAATATAGTATATATAACTAGTTATATATTTAGGTCGCGGGTGGGATACTATCGATAGCACAATTGATTTGGTTGCCTATCAAAATTTTCTCGTTAGATTTAACTTTTGATTATTTATTACCGTTAGATTATACTATTCAACTACCATCCCACTTCAACCCTAGGGCCCATATTCATCCTATCAACATTTTTTTTCAATCCATGGACTAAAAAAGTAATAACACATAGCTTGGTGTAATTAATAATATTCAGCCTAGTTCTTTAATATAATATATATATATATATATATATATAATATGAATTAGGCTAGATAACTATTATAGTAAAAACGCTCTTTTTTGCTATCAAGTTTTATTAACCTTGGAATGGGAAATTTGTGAGGTCAGGGATGATATTATCAGTTGGAGTTGAGTGGTCCCCTAGGATTGAGTGGTTCCAACTGGTTATAGCTATTTATCCAATGGTTAGAAATAATGAAAGGTTGTACAAAGGCTAAAAACTGTAGCAACAATGAAATTTTGAGTATAATAAGAGCCCGAGTCCAACTCTACTTATATATATATATATATTATATTATATTATGAATATATATAAACTAGACTATCTTACTATTAATAGGACCAAAGTATGGTGACTACAAGTTTTTGGCTTATTGGATAAGGAGTTGTGCAGTCTAGGATGATGTGAGCTCACTTAGGGTTGAGGGTGGTTGGTTGAACAGTATGATCTCTAACGGGTGAAAATAATCAAAGGATATTCTAACGGCGGAAAACTTAAGTAAGCACCAAGTGTCGTGCTATTATAGATGTAGGCCGTATGATATACTATATATAGAGCTAGGGCTGCATATATAGTCGGTAGTTACGACCCTCCTGTGCTACAAAGTTGTTTTCAATTGATGCCGCTTGCCAAATCGACGATCGGCTCCGTTATATTGATCTACACTATGAAAGTATTTGGAAACTAAATTCATAATTTTCGGTATCATTATACCTATCCAAACCGGTGTCTAATAAATGACGCTGAAAATAAAATCTCATAAAAAAAAAAAAAAAAAAAAAAAAAAAAAAAAAAAAAAAAAATAATTGTGATAGAAGATTTGAATTAAAGTATCAGAGATCTGATATTACTGTAAATCAGTAAAAAAAAAGTTTTATAAAATTTCATTCTGTATTTGGATTGTTTTACCTATTAAATTTACAAGATGATCACATCTACATTAAATTGTGTCAATTTGAGACCTTTTGATCACTAACCAAATGAGTCAAAAAATTCTAAATTTAGTTTCAAGAATACTTTCAATAGTGTGATCAAGGGTAACGGAGCGATCGTCGATTTAGAAACGGCATCATCGAAAACAAATTTGGTAGCACGGAGGCCTCGTGCTACCGATAGTATACCAGCCGGACTATATAGGAGTCGGCTACTATGCTATCGGTAGCACGGAGCGCTCCGTGCTACCAAGTTGTTTTCGATGATGCGGCTTCCAAACGACGTCGGCTCCATTAGACTTGATTCTTACACTATTGAAAGTATTTGGAAACTAAATTTCAGATTTTTTCGACATCATTTGACTAGTGATCAAAAGATCTCAAAATTGACAATTTTAATGGCGATGTGGTGTGTTTGTGAGTTTAACGTGTAAACACTCCAATGCGATGAAATTTTATAGAAAATTATTTTCACTATTTAGAGTTAAGATCAGTATATCTGATCTTCTCAATTTTAAATTCTTTTATCATCATTTTTCATAAGATTTTTATTTTTAGCCGTTCAATTTTAGACTACTTGTTTGATAGTAATGATATCGAAAAATTATAAATTTAGTTTCTAAATACTTTCAATAGATGTAGATCAAGTCTAACGAGGACCGATCGATCGATTTGAAGCCGCATCATCGAAAACACTTGGTAGCACGGAGCGCCGATGACTACCGATAGTATAGTAGCATAGTTCTATATAGCCGGGCTGCTGTCTCTAAGGAGCACGGAGGCGCCGTTTTCGATGATGGATTTCGAATCGACGATCGGCTCCATTAGACTTTATCTTAGCGCATTGAAGTTATAGAAAATAATTTTTGCGTTTTTTTGATATTATTTACCTAGTTGATCGAAAGGATTCAAAATCCATAATTTTTAATGGTTGATATCTACCGTTTTTCAAGTTTAACGGTAATAGAAATATTCAAATCAGATAAATTTTGATACAAAATTCTTTATACTATCTACAACAGATCAATATTTCTGATCGAAATTTTGTGCTATATCACCACTTTTTATAGATTTTTATTTTCAGCCGGTAAAAATTACTTGATTCTGAATCCTTTCGATTTGCTACGTTAAATGATATTAGAAATTGCCAAAATTATTTTTTTAAATTCAATACGTTTAGATCAAGTTTAACGGAGTTCAATCGTCGATTCGGAAACTGCCATCATCGAAAAACGGCTCAGGATACGGAAGGCCTCGTGCT
Source organism: Ananas comosus (assembly GCF_001540865.1). Taxonomy (NCBI): domain Eukaryota; kingdom Viridiplantae; phylum Streptophyta; class Magnoliopsida; order Poales; family Bromeliaceae; genus Ananas; species Ananas comosus. The sequence goes on from NC_033636.1 coordinate 934,942, forward strand.
TCTTGAGCACAGCAGCCTGCCTACATATATATATTATATATATATAATATATTATTATATAATACGTATAATAGTATTATATTTATTTATTTATTTATTTATTGTATTTATTTTGTAATATTTTTTTTGAAAAAAAATGAATTCAACTTTTTTTTTGGTCCAATGTACATAATTATTTTGGTTTCATTGGACTAAAAGCATGCCTCCTAGGCAGATCTTGGGAGGAGATTTTCTAGGAGGGCCGAGCTCTTCTCCCCTGGAGATCAGACTCCCAGGCAAGTCTTGCCTTGGTGCTCGCCTGGCTGGCGGGCCTGCCGTGCCAGGCCACCCGGGCGGCCCACGAAGCATGGCTATAGAAGGCTGTTCCGGCCCGGGCGGCCCACGAGCCGCTCGGCTTGTTGTTGGCACCCCTACCTATGTTGGTGGCTGACTCTCAAACGTAGTAACATAAGGGCAAATAAAGTCACCCATGTGGAATTAGTCACCGCACATGAATTTTGTTGTTTGCTTTGCAGTAACTACACTTTCGATGGGAACTCAAAGCTTTTCAAAAAATTAATTATTTACTTCGGCTCGTGCCAAGCTTCACATAGACAGACGAACACATAAGGCTTATAAAAATGCCCGTGATATATAGATCTAAAAATTTATTTCAATTTAAACTTTACTTTCGATTAAACAAAAAGACAAAGAAAAAGATTTTGACTTACCTCCGCTTCCCTTAACGCCCTTTTGACTGCTGCCATTATCCCTATTCTGACCCGACCCTGCCGGCGGAGGCGGTGGCGGCGGCGGCATCGGGGGCGTCGCGGAGGTACTTGCGGTCGAGGACGGCCTCGTAGAAGACAAAGGCCGCGGCATCGCCGGAGTGCTCCCGATGGCCGACGAATTATAAAACGGAGCCGACTCGAACCGGATGTTGCAGTTATTTCCGAAAATCCTCCCACCGATCCGATTTTCGCAGCAATTCGGGATGCTCTTGATGCAGTTCGTCAAGCACCCGTAGCAGTCAGCCGGCGACAGATCCCTCGAGCACTGCACCAGTCCGTATATGTTTGTGAAGTTGTAGAATTTGATCTGCCCCGCCGCGAACAGCGGCGGCCGCCCCGACCCGTAGGCCGCTGCCGTGGACAAGTTACTCATGAGCTGATCGAGCCGGTCATCGAACAGCTTCACATCCGTGACGTTGTGCAGGTTCCACGCGAACTTCTGGGTCCAGTCGACGACGCCGAAGAAGCTGCTGTCGGAGTAGCGCAGCATGCAGGTGTCGTTCCACACGGTGTTCGACACGCCGCGCGGGCACTCCGTGACGGCGTATTGCGCGGCGGAACTCAAACAAGTGCTGCACTCGGGGGAGGGGACGTCGCCGCGGCACAAGGCGAGGCCGTAGACTTCGCCGCCGCCGCCGTTTTGACCGACCGTGGAGTTGTAGAAGCCGGACGGCGCGGTCGCGGCGGGGAGGGTGGACAGCAGGTGGTTGAGGTTCGACTGGAAGGCGCTGTTCGCAGTGAAGTTCGCGTCGGTGGAGCAGTTGGAGAAGATGGAGTAGAGTTGGGATTGGGATTTGGATGTGGGGGTGTGGAGGAGAACGAAGAGGAGTGCGCAGAGAAGGAACCGTGAAGGGGAAGGCTCCATAGTTTTCTCACAAGTACTTGGGAGGAAACGATACTGGAACACTGGGCTAATAGAAAAGAGAGGCAATTTTTATAATTGTAGGGCGCTGTATCCAATTATTGTTATCCCTTAAAAAGGAATGATGATGAGATAATAATTTACCAGTTAATAAATGGATACATGAAAATGACTTTGACATGTACGTGTTGTCCAATTTAATATTGTTGATTCCGCATGAGACTGTTGACCACCAATGAGTTGAATTTAAAATTTTCACATTATATAAAAAATTAACACCATAACGAATTACAAATATATTTCTATAAAATTTAATTTTTTTATATTATTTTTAAAAAAATCTAGTGATATTTATATTTGTCTTTATAATTTATTACTATTAGAGAACTGTTTATTTTTTAACAGTAGATATTTGTCATCACAAATATGTTCCTTCAAAAGCCCCAACTACCATAATAGTGCAGAAATATCTCCTAAAAAAATTTTCAATGATTATCTTCTTCCTGTTTAAAATCCAACTCAATTAACTATTGTTGCAATCTCTTCTCTCACTCCTTTTTTTCTAAATCTTTCCTTTTGAGCAATATAAGAAAAAATTATAGTGGAATTGAATGGAGAAGCAAAACGTGTTCAATATGGGCGGAGCAACACGCATTATGGATGAATGAGAACGGAGAAATTTTAGTTACGGGTTCAAAACTTGCATGAAGGAGGAAGAGGAAGATAAATAAGAGTTTCCATTGCTATGGTTTTGATTCAGAGAAGAAGGTATAATATAAGAAAGGTAAAAATATCAATTTATCTCATTTATTAACCAGGGCTAAGTATTCTATATATGGTTAACTAAATTTTTCTAACAGATCCTAATGGCAGAGATATATTTGAAAAGATTAGAACTTTTATTAGGATAATATAAGAAAATTAAACTTTATAGGGATATATTTGCAATTCGCTATATTTACAGGGAGCTGTATGCAACTAACCTTTATATAAAAGTATCAAATCATTAGTGCTGGCAGGTTTTCGATCTTTGGATGAAGATTTGTAGGGTTAGGATAATAATGGTTTCTTACGGTTTAGTAGGTAATTGGTGAAATAACATGATCTGAAAGATAGAATTAATCAAAATGATAGATCTAACGGTGAAAAACTTGCAAGCACTATGTACTTGGTGTTTTTAAAAGCACCATAGTTGAACTCTTATATATATATGGCAAAATTAAATTATTATAAAGCGCTAGACTACTATATTTTCGAAGGTACGGAGGGCTTCGTGTTTTCGAAAGCACAAAATTAAGCCTAGCTCTTGACTATATCTCGTAGACTTTCGAAAACACGCAGGCCTTCGTGCTTTTGAATTATTTTCGATGATCGGATATTTGATACGGTGATCGATTTCGTTAAAAATGATTTATTGTATTGAAACTATTTGAAAACAAAATTTTATAATTCTTCGACTTAATTTGCTTGTACAGGTATAAATCTAGTCATTAGATTAATATCTAATAATGGAAATTTTCATGCTTTACGAGTCAAAGCGATAATAACTGAATGCTAAAAAAAGGGTTTATAATAATAAGATGAGTAAATATTTTGAAGTCAGGGATGAGAATAATACTATATATATATATATATATATATATATATATATATATTCAGCTTCCCTGTTAGCAAGTCAGCTCGTGTTCAGCTCGAAATAAGCTCCAGATCGAATCGCTCGTTTAATAAATGAACCGATCGAGCACGAGCTAAAATTTTCAGCTCGTCTAATAAACGAGCTGACACTAGTTGAGGTCAGCTCGCTCATGTTCGGCTCGATAACAGTTCGAATATATATATTTTATATTTATATATAATAAATAATTATATATATATATATAAAATATAAATTTTTATTATTTGATTTTTAGCACAATCTAAATATAAAACACAACTTATTTATAAAATAGTTCATTTATATGTACAATTTCAACCATTAAATCAAAGTATAATGGATAAAATCTTATAATTTATTTTCTTTCTGATCTTTTTAAATTTTTATTCATAAGCTAACTCGTATTAGGCTCGTGTTCAGCTCGTTGATAAACGAGCCAACGACAAGTTGAATTTTTCGACTCGATACTTTAATGAGACAGCTCGTGTTTGACTCGTTTATGAAACGAGTCGAACACAAGCTGACCTCAGCTCGCTCATGTTCGGCTCGTTGACACCCCTATATATATATATATATAGAGAGCTAGGCTCCTATACTATCTATAGTACCGGTGCTCCGGTACTATAGTCCCGTTTTCGATTTTCGGGTGTTTAAATCAACGATCCACACCGTTAAAACTTATTTAGGGTATTTAAAGTTTTTAGAAATAAAATTTTATATTTTTTCGACATAGTTTACTTTATGATCAAACAATTTCAAAATTGTCAATTTTCAATGGTTATTATGACGAGTTTGGAGTTTAACGGTATAGAAGAATCTAAATTTCTTCAAATTTTGATAGAAAATACTTTAAACTATATAGATTAAAGTTAAATTTGTTGATCTTGAATTTAAAAGTCCTATGCTCAAATTTTAAAGAGTATTCAATTTCTACCGTCCATTTTGATATAATTTATTTACTAAGTAAACGATATCGAAAAAACCTAAAATTTTATTCCTAAGAACTTCATATACCCTAAATCATATTTAACGGTGTGGATCGTTGATTTGAATACCCTAAGATCGAAAACAACACTATAGTACCAGAGCTCCGGTACTATAGATAGTATATTAGCCTAATTCTATATATATATATATATATATATATATATATATATATTATGCATTTTATTCATCTTTATACTGGTCTTACCAACTACTATATAATAATTCAAATTTAAAAAAGTGTCTAAAATTTTATATTGGTGATCGAGTATAAAATTTACATTCTAATTTCAAATATACAAGTAGCTAGTATTTCTCGTGAAACAATTAAACTAATAATTGCTCGAATTTGCAACCATTGACTAGTGGACCGTTGAACTAGTAAACGAAGCTTCCACGTCACCATCCAATTCCAAAACGACCATTCTTTTTCCCATTTTTTTGTATAAAAAATAATTAAAAAATAGTTGTTGTTCAACATCACACAATTATATATTGAGAAGATTAATGATGGAGCATAAAAATATAATATACTTAAACGTAAGATCTTTATAATATGCAACTATTCTTATGCGCAACCAAAATATAGCAAATAACGATGCTTCATATAAACTATCTATTATATCAAACTAATTTATTAAATAATAAATTTCAATGTTATGCTTTAATTTTTCAATGCTTTAAATTATCAGGATTTCAAAAAATTCTGACGCTTCAAAACGTTAAAATATACTTCACCAACGCTTGACATAAGTATCGGTGTATACGTGGCAGCTCTTTATTTGCCGAATCTTTTAGCCGACGTTTTCAAACCCATGGTATATCAAGCTACGAACGAGCTAGATTTATAATTCACTTTTTAAGAAGACTCTCTAGAAATAATAGATTAATCGAGAATATGGTTTCTCTCTCTCACAAGATGATTCATAAACTACTACTATTTTATAAGAGAATCGCATGTATATTTATAAGGAATTCCAACATCTATTAAACATAATGAATCCACAATGTTTCTTGCCACGTGGCAAGAAACCCTTCATTCTTAAGTTAATAGGTAGAAAAATTTATTTTAGTTTTTTTTAATAATTCTCTCTCCTTTAATTCCCACCCCTTCCCCTCCCCTCTCCTCTACGTTATATGATCTATTAACGTTTCATGAATTAATGGTAATCTACATTAACGTTTAATCAATTAATGGCAATTATAATCATAATTAATTACTCTACCAACTTTGAATATCTATTAAACTTTTCATAGCCACCATTTCATTCTTTCATTTTTTTAATAATTCTCTCTTCTTTAATTCCCACCCCTTCCCCTCCCCTCTCCTCTACGTTATATGATCTATTAACGTTTTATGAATTAATGGTAATCTAATCAATTAATAGCAATTATAATCATAATTGATTACTCTACCAACTTTGAATATCTATTAAACTTTTCATAGCCACCATTTTCTTTTTCTTTTTTTTTTTTATAGGCAACGCGCCACCATGAGAAGAAGTATTGAAAGGTAATTCGTGTAAAAATTTGTAATTCATTGAATGATTGAGATCGAACTTTCAGATGAATCGATTACTTATTGCGAAAGCAAAAAGAGACTTTTTTATGAATTCATTCTTTTTTTTATATATGTACCTTTTGATTTTTCTATTTTGGGTGTTAATTTGGTGGGGTTTATGTGATTTGCAGGCCTGAGCCGAGAATCTTGGATCCTTTCTCTCTCCTGAATGAGTTTGAAGGTATTTTGGTTTATCGGAAAGATGTGAAAACCTTTTTTTTTCGATTTGGATAAAAAATTTAGAATTTTTATCATTAAATTCTTCCAAATTTTGCTTGATTTTGCTCAACTGTTCCTTCTCTTTTAAGTTGGTTTTTTTTTTTTCTTTTTTTCACTTGAATTACAATTTGTTTTGTTGCAGTTTCTCCTCCCGCTAGGTTTCCTGATTACCCTCGTAGAGGTTGGTTTGGAAAAATGACAATTTATTATTGATGGTCTTATATTATAGAGTATTTGCTTCTGTTCAGGTGTTGTTGTATTTAATTATGTTTTTTTTTTCAGGATTTGATACTGTTACATATATACTAGAAGTAACTCAAGTTACATATCTCTGTTATAATTCAGATTGGTTTGTATATAGTAGATACTTATAAAGTGTTCACTGAATTATTTCTGTGGGGTTTCAGGACTTATTCACTCATCAAAATTTTGCTGGACATAAGGGCATAATTAGGCCCGGAGAAGTGCAGGCTTAACTTTGTTTGGCTTTTTTTTTTTAAATACTAAAAAAAGATTGGTAAAAATGTTTACTGAGAAATCCTCTCTAGCCCATTTGAAATAGGCCCTCAATTTTATTTAATTTTCAATTAACACTCGCTTGAACTTTAACAATTCCTTTTATTTGAATTGTTACGTGTAATCAATTGTAAATTTTGTATTTATCCTTACTTATAATTTTATTATTTTTTTGACTGAAATATTGAGTTTAATTATATAGATTGTTGAGTTAATAAGTATAAAAATGTCATCTTTAATAGTATTTTACCGATTTTTACAGCCCATTTAAACTAATATTTTTTATTTTATAGAAATAATGATTGTTTCGATAATATCTATTCGCCGCATCGCGCGGGTGACTACACTAGTTCTAATAGATAAGTAGAAGATTATGCCGAATCAGTTTATGATTGCTATCCTAATAAGATTAAAATATGTCTCTAATTAGTTTTTCAAATTAAAAACGAAATTAAGCCTAGTTCAATTAGACAATATTCGGATCGAGCCCGATCATGAGCTCACCCAACTCGGTTTTAACCGAACGCTAACAAAAGATATTCGTGAGACATTTACGTATCATTTCCCTCGAATCGTTCTCGAAAAATTGTGCCCGCTTCTAGAATTTTCAGCATTTTTTGTTTAAATTTTCAATTTCAAAGGCGTTCTATACTTAACTTTTCAGGTCTTGCCGAAACGGCCTTATATTTGCCCGTTTTCAGAATTTCAGCATTTCTTATTTGAAATTTTGATTTCAAAGGCGCTCTATACTTGCCTTTTCAGGTCTCGCCGTAATGGCCTTAAGCTTCGTTTGGAATTGCAGAAAGATTGCGTTACGTGCAATGAGAAATTACTAAATAAAAATACCCTATTTGTTTCCGTACGTAATATTATATTCCGCATATCGCGATAAATCGGTTATTATATACTTTCTACGGTTCTACTTGAGAACGCAGAAGTATATTACTATATATTTTTATCCCAACTCCATTTTATCTAATAGCCTCAGATAAACTTCAATACCAAACTAGGTCTTATACTTGCTTGCTTTTAAATTTCTCAACATTTCTTATTTGAAAATTGAATTTTAAAGGTGCTCTATACTTCCCTTATCCGAAATAGCCTTTAATACGTCCCATCGTACCAAAGCTAAGGTGGTGTTTGGTTGTCTGTAAAAACACCCTGAAAATTTTTTTTCCATTGAAAAGTAATTTTCTCTTGTTTTGTTGCTTGTAAAAGTAGTTGCCGGAAAAAAAATTTTACGAATTCTGTGTAAAAACCCAACTTTTCGTTTTCTGCCCACCGCGAGCGGAAAACGAAAACTTGATCCCAAAGTCAGGGCTCACGGCGTTGAAAAGAATGCGGTTCACGAGAAAGTCTGATTCTCGTGGACCACGTGAGTGGTCCAACTGTGGACCACTCACCATCTGTCCAACTGTGGACCACCCACTCACACGCAGGCCCGCGCGCGACCTGCTCCCTACGCGACAAGAGAAAGGAAGAGAGAAAAAGAGAGAGTGGAGTGTGGGAGAAGCTCCTAGAGAGAGAAAGAGCTTCTCTCACTCTCCACTCTCCATCCCCTCATGGGAGACTTCTTTCTCTCTCATGAGGGGAATGAGACTTAGGGCATAAAACCCATATAAGAAATCTCCCCAATGACAATTACACCTAGGCCCCTCACAAAAATACTATTTTGGACCTCCCAGACTTTCTGCGTGTACGGGGTCCGGACCTTGCATTTAGGGTCTGGACCCCGAGGGCAATTTCTNATATATATATATATATATATATATGAGATGGTAAAAAATAATTATACATATTTATAAATATATATATTTATTATATATATATATAATATTTTATTTATAAATTTGTAATTATTTATTAATATTTCTAAATATATTATATATGATGTAATATATTTATTAAATATATTTAATCTGTATATAAAAATTATAATAATATATAAAATATATTAATTATTATATATTAATATTATATAATAAAATATATTAAATAGTTTTTCATTTATTTTTTTTCCTTCCAACCAAACAAGCTTCATGGAAAACTATTTTTTTTTCCGACAAACCAAACACTAACGACGTAAAATTATTTTTCCACTGAAAATTTTTTTTCCACCGAAAATTTTTTTTCCACAGTTTTACGTGGAACCAAACACACCCTAAAGACTTTTTGCCCAAACCACTATCCGAAATAGCCTTCAATACAACTGTTCATCGAAGCTCAAATCTTACGTCCAATTTCTTTTTCACCAAAGCTCAAATCTTATGTCGAATCGTTTTTTTGGCACTAGGTATTTTCTTTAGATTCATACTTGTCTCAATGTCAAAATTAGATGTCAACACTGGCAGGACCATTTTATTTTTTTTTTGTTCACGGAGAAGGAGAGTGATTCAAAGTCTCGTGAAATTTAAGATGTGTAAAGTAGTCTTACTTTCGTTGTGACTATTCCCAACATATTTTTAGGGAGAATTTTATTATTTATTTTTTGGATAAGTTTTAATTAAACTTTTTTCCAGTTTAGTACATTTTTATCTATGCGTACTACAATTTGAAAAGTTATATTTTAGTATTCAATATACTTTTTCTTAATTTTATCATAAAAGTTTATTATTTAATAGAATTACAAAGTGATATATTTTAGACTAAATTACAGAAAATTTTCTTGTAAATATCCGTTTTTTTACTTTTCCTTCCTAACTCCTGACGTTCAAACATTTATATTTTGTCCCCTTAAAATTACCCCTACCTCTTCTAGCTATAAGAAAAAAATAATTTTTTAATATATCTCTGTCATTTTGAAGGATATTTTTTATATTAATTATAAAAAATTGACGGAATAGTTATGAAATCTTGACACAGGGAGCCTAAATGTAAGAACTTAAAATGTTGAGGAAGTAAAATATAGGCTTTTCAAAGTTAAAGAGAAAAAGTGAAAAGCGATATTTATTTTATGGTTTTCTATAATTTAGCCTATATTTTATAAATTATAATATAACTAACCATAAAAAATTTATAGTATATATACAGTAAATTTTTTAAAAAAACCAGTGTAATCCTAAGAGAAATACAACTTGTAATAAATGTAAATCTTGCCATCTTAGTCCATCTAAAAATGTCGATAATATTTTTAGTTTTTTTTTTATTTTGAGAGAGAGAAGGGTAGTAAGCTATCCGGTTCATTTATTAACGATAATGAACTAAGCTACAAAAGTAAGGTAACTTAGCTCGAGAGGTTCATTTATTAAGGAGAATAAACTAATCTACAAAACGAGGCAACTTGGCCAGGCAAAAAAAAAAAAAAAAAAAAAAAAAAAAAAAGAGATAATAGGACCCCACACTGGAGTGTCTAAGGCCCGGCCCCTACTTAGGTAGGTCTCCACCCCAACAAACTAAGATCTACGCTAAAATAGTAGAGCCCAAGACTCTAAAAGATGCACGAGATGGTTCAATATCAATGAGACCAACTTATTACGCTGGGGGAAGGTTATGCATGCGTAGGGATGCAAATGGATCCGGGTTGGTGGAGCTCCGCTCCGATCCGCCCCGAATGGGGTGGTAAGTGGGAACAAAAAATATAAAAAAATATAACCCGTCCCGAATCCGCCCCGATCCGCCAAGTAAATGGAGCGGGAGGTGGGAGACTCTTTTCTTCCTTCAATCCACCCCGATCCGTCAAAAATCCGGCTCCCGCCCGATCCGCCCCGAATGGAGCGGTAAGTGGGAGCCAAAAATAAAATGAAAAGTAACCCGCCCCGAATCTGCCCCGCCCCGATAAGAAATGGAGCGGGAGGTGGGGGAACTCTCCCGCCCCCGGATCCGCCCCGTTTGCATCCCTATGCATGCGGTTTCTCTCGCACCAAATAGTACACCAACACCCTGCTAGTTTGGTTAGAACCAACTTCTATATATCTTTGGTCTAGATTCGTAGTTTGCACGCAGAACTTGAAGCTCCCAGTGAATGTCCAAAGTCATGACTCACTACTATTAGGCTGCACTCCTTGTTTGTCAGAATCGTGAGTAACATACGCTTGTTATAGCCATAGTACGTCGTAGAGGAGGTGAGCAGTGCTGTCAAGTTTGTTTTCGCATAAAACACAAGTTATGCGAAAACAAGACCCTATTTCTTAGGAGTAGCCGTATAAAGATCTTCACTTTCACTAGAATTTTGAGTTTTTCTAGATCTATAGAAAGGTAGGGTCCTTTAGAGCTCCGTTTATTAAAAAGTTGTAGAATAAATTGTTGGGAATCCAATACTCGCCCCGATACCGAATTTTGTGAATCCGCAACCTTTGCTATGAATCCGGTATCGATTGTTCGGATTCTGCAACAGAAATGTCAAATCAAGTTTTTACTATAAATCTGTCTTCTCAACAAAAACTGATACAATCAAGAGAAAAAAAATCAAATAGAAAATTATGCTGGTAAAATAAGATTCGCTAAATAAGAGAATATTACACATGACTCCTCTTCTATATAAAGTAGCTACAAACCCGAGCCATCTTTCTGAATCTCTCATACCCTTCTTTTGTCTTCTATAAACTCACATAAAAAGACTTCTCTTTTCTCTCTATGCACTCGTGCACGAGGTGCATCAACTCATGGCCAAGCCTCTATAGTATGATCCACCTAGCACTAGTGTCATACTCTCTCTACAGGCTACTTACTCCTTAATGCATTATATATAATGCTCAACCAAAGATACACACAAATCTAATATAATTAGAATTCCTACTCTAATTAATATTTAAATTCATATTAATTTATCTCTAATAGATTTAAATATTTATCTTAATCTATTTAAAAATAAACTACAAATCTAACCAAATCCTAACATGAACACACTATTAAGTCTTTCGATTCCGTCAATCTCTATCTCTTAGCATTCTGGTCGCTCGTCACTATGTAGCTCAAGACGAGGTTTTCAGGGGCAGCGACTCTGAGTTCGCCTGCATCGTGACCTCCACTACACTGCCTAGGATGATGTCCCAATTACAACTATTCTGCGGGAAACAGTTGGGGTCACTTTGCATTTATGAAGCATTTATGAGGGCTCTTTACTATGTAATAGTCGGTGAGTTGATTTATGTTTAGTGGTAAGTTAGTGTGGACTAGATTCAATGTATTTTAGACCTATAAATTAGGGGATGGCTATAACCAAACAACAAACACAAGTTCTATATTGTAATCTTTTTTTTTTTTTAAGTAATGGAGTGCTTAATTTTTTGGTAATCTTTGCCTCTCTCTCTTCTCTCCTTTTTGCATACTCAGTTGTAGGACACGGAGGTTCAGACTAGCAATAGAGAGTTAGGCTTGAACATCTTCGAGGAAGAAGACGGGCACCGTAGAAGCTTTGTGAACAAAAATGCTTAGTCCTTGACAGTAGGCTAGCCCAAAACTTTCCAAGTAAACAACACTTATCATTTTTGCTAGTAAAGACATTAAAATGAAAGAATAAGCAAATAACAAATTGAAAATGAGGCATCTATTACAAATTTGCTAGCTAGGATATATTCACACAATTAATGGATCACCCAAATCATAATTCCTCCTCCTCAACTTCAATTATATATATATATATATAACACCACACCACACCAGAAGCAATACACAAACTAATCAATCAATCAAATATACATGTGTGACCATACACATCAAATTTGGGTAACATGAAATCAAACACACTAAAATGTAAAATAAAGAACATTAATTTACACATAACAAATGCCCCAATACAAACAATATGTAGAATTGTTTTCTAACTCCTCCTTGTAGGTGTTGCTCCTCCATGTATCACAAGAATATAGAGAAGTTGTGTTCCAGATAGAATTATGGTGAAAGCCTCCATAGTTCTCTGAAAATTTGAAAAAATATATATATCACACAGATGTATATTACCATATATTACAAGAGTATTTAAATATTATAAGGTTTCTCTTCGGGATAGGAATTTTCTTTTCAAACTTTATACTTAACACTTCCTCTCACATCCCGACGCTTTACTCGGGACCTCCTATTCTGATACTTACGAATATACAGTTTGTATTATCTTAAAAGGTTAAGCTATTAGAGAATGTAGGTTCGAATTATATATGAAAACGAGACCAACAAATAGTTATAACTAATAGATTCATTGAAGTTGATAAAAGATTTAACATAACTAAGTATAAGAAATTTAAATTTAAAAAAAAAACTAGAAACTGAGGGAGTGTCAATTAGAAAAATAGAAGTTGAGGATCAGCCTCAAAAATAGTCTATAGTTGAGAGGGTCTCTATACATTTTTACAATTATAATTTGCCATACTTTTCTCTTATTTAAGTACTTTGTAAAGTTTACTTTTTATTTTAAAAAAAGTTTCTGAATATATGTAGTTATAAGAAAATTGAATTTTGAAAAATAGAGAACAAAAAAAAGGTTGGAGAAAATTAAAACTCATACCAGCTTTGCATTTCTCCCATGCAAGTCAATCTCCTTGCAAGCCAAACTGCAACATGAATTGTACAATATTAGTTTCCTATAACAAATGTACCTGGACTGGTACTAGGACTAGATGCAAGCAATGTAGTCTACAGTAATTAAACTACACCACTAGTCCCTGAACTTTTAGCGAAGTCTCACTTTGGTCCTCAATATTTTAGCCAAGTCTCACTTTGATTCTCAATATTTTAAATTCAACATATCGGCACCCTAAATTCTTAAAAGTGTTCCACTTTAGTTTCTATCCTTACATACCACAAACAGAGAAAAAAAAAAAAAAAAAAAAAAAAAAAAAAAATTCCTACACCGGGTATGTCTCTTCATTCTTGCACTATGCATCTATCAACCACTGATCCCATATCTCATATTTCAATCCTGCCATCTGTTGATTTATAGTTTTTCGACAAACGAAGTACTAAAATGAAGAAATCTCAAATACCAAAATTGAACTCCGAGAAAGAAAAATGAAATATGACCGAAAGTTCAAGTCCACGAAGATCGACTGGTTTTACGAGTCAGATTACATCTATCCTGGTTCGGTCGGCTATGATAGGTTTGGAGCTGACCCGATCTGACTTAAGATTCTTACTTGACCTGACCTGACTTGACCTGACCTGAACCGACCGAGATCGGCTTCAAGCCTGACACGATTCGAAACCGGTGGAGCTCGGAGTCCATGCAGGTCTAAACAAGCAGCCGATCTTACCCCATAGCAAGGAGGGTGAGAGCCCAGGCGATGAAGGCGGAAGACACGGCGGCAGGCAAGGTCTCGTAGTTCCACGATTGGATGTGGTGGGATCCGGCGATCGCCGAAGCGGCCCCAACGACACCGGCTAATACCGCGAAGATCACGAAGAACCCGGTCGCGGCGTTCCCCATAGGAAAGTATATTGGAGAGAAGTGAGCTGGGAGTGCTAGACCTGTATCTGCTTGGCCCAGGAACACAAAAATAGTTAGCTCTGGTCACTAACCATCACATACACATACACACAGATATATACAGATATACTCCTACTAGAAAATTATCTATTAAAATGTATATTTTCGTACTAAATTGAGAATTTTCATATTTAATGATCTATAAAAACAAAATTTGATTCTCATACTTCCCAGATATATCATGTTTAATTTGTACATGAGCTTAAAATGGGGGAAAAACAGAAATATACTTAAAAGGAGTGACACAATTATTGCAATTTGGAAATTGATACATATAATTAATTACTGTATTATTCATGAAAGTAAAATGTATTCTTTTTAAAATTTTGGAGACTAGGTTATGTGCAAAAATCGGTATATTCGGAAAGGGAAATTAGATTTTAGCCTGTGTTATATATTGGCATAAATGGGCCAGTATCCTGCCTTGTGGCGGGAGGCATAGTTGGGCCGAGTCACGTTCGAAATGGCGTGAGGCTATATAGGCCGAGTCATGTTCAAAGTGGCATGAGGCCGGATGGGCCAAGTCACAATTGAGATCCGTGGGTGTTGTATCTGTACGTTTTAAGTGAATTGGTTGCGTATTTCTAACCGCTCGAGCTTTTGGGATTAATGATTAGCGCCAACGATCCGACATTATATACTCTTTTGTTTGCTGAAATGTAGTCTTAAACTAATTCAAAATATAAACACTAATTCAAAATTGAATGAATGAAGCCCCCAAGTTAAGATAATGGTATTTTTGTAAGAAAATGTTCTTTGCCATAGGGATGAGCATTATCTAGTTCAAATCAAACAACTAAACCGAATCGATTGAAAACAGTCGGTTCGGTTTGGTTTTATATATAATTTGGTTCTAAAAGCTAAAAACCAGAAAAACCAAATAAACTGAATAAACCAAAACTTTAGTAATCCAATATAAATTAGTCTTAAATTAAAAATTTATATATTAATTTAATTAGTAATCAAGTAAAAGATATTAACTATTATTATCTTAGATTAATATTTTTTAATATAAAGTTAATCATGGTTATATCTTATTTTTAGTAGTTTAAAAAGATTTAAACTAAATAAAAAGATTTTACTAAAAGCAAATAAACAGAACTGAACCGAGTGAATTATTTCGGTTCTGTTCGGTTCGGTTCATGTGTACCTCTAATCCAGTTCAGCTCGATTTTTAAAAAAATAACTGCAAAATCCAAACCGAACTGGTTGATGCTATTGCTCACCCTTACTTTGCGATGATTTTGCTCTCTATATATATAAGTGAAAAAAAAAAGGACAATATCTAATATATCCTTCAAAAATTCAAAAATATTGTTTTTTTACTCCTGAATGACCAAAATAAGCTTGTTGATTTCAAAAAATTCCGTCAAATCTCTCTTTTTTGTCTAGAGTTTAGTAGTAGAAATAGATTTTAGAAGGATATTTCGGGTACTCAGAAGAAAATTCAAAAATCTTAATAGTAGGAACTGTTACATATACGAGCAAAAACACCTCCAAAAAATAGATAAACAGACAGACAGATAGACATATACACACCTATAAGGAAACCGTGATGGATGGCGGCATTGATGGCCCACCCTCCTAAAGCAGCAACAATGACATACATGCAGAAGTTGAGCACCAGAAGAAGAGAAGCAACAGGTTTCAATCCGGCGGTCGCCATCGACGAAATCTCGCTATATAGGTACCAAAACTATCACTAACAACAACTCTTTATCTTAACTAGTAGTGTATCTCTACTATGACCAAATTTTGGAACACATGCATGAACCAAGAATCAAAGGTTTTAGGGCTCATATATAAGCATATGTGTGTGAGGGGCTTTATTTGTTCTTTTCTTGTAGGAAATAAGAAGGCATAGATTGCTTTGTTGGGTGATACAGCTAATTAGGAGCCTTGATGCTCAAGGAAAGAAGAAAGGGAAACTTTGATGATGATTATGCTTCTTGATTTGTTAGCATATTTTAAGGTAAAATGTAACATTCCTGTCTAGTACCATGGATCTGCAACTTAGTCCCTGTACATTTTGCTCACTCCATTTCAATCCCTAAAATAAAGTTTCTCACATGAATTTGTTTTATTTATTTTTTTTTTTTTACCTCCAAAATGAAGGCTAAAATACAGAAAACTTCTATGTAAATACCAGTATTTTTCATTTTTTTTCTGACTTTCATAAATTTATATTTATTCCCTTAAAATTTCAAGTTGATTCATTCAGCCGTCCTCCCGCAGAATTTCATCACTATTCCGTTTATTTCTTATATAATTTGTACCAGAAATATCATTAAAATGAAAAAAGTATACTAAAAATTTTTTTTTTCTTTATAAAGCAAATAAAGACAATTTAGTCATTCCAACCTCTCTATTAATACTGTAATTCATCTAAAATTATTTTTCAAATTTTAAGAGGACAAAATATACGTTTTTAAAAGTCAGGAGAAAGCTAAAAAAATTTATGTATTTATAAAAAATTTTTCTATATTTTAGTCGAAACTGAACAATTCAATATGTTCTGTCAAAAGAACTTTTTCTTTTTTAGGTCCTATTTGCTTCCTCGCATTTTTAAGATTCTCGGGAAAGGATATTAGAAGGCGACAATTATTATATGTTGTTCGTGTGGACCGTAAGTAGTAACCAACTATCCCAAAAACATGTGCTGATAGAAAGAGCGAACCCATTACACTTAAGGGTTTAGCCACAATGCTCCCGAGCTTCGATCTGACTCAACCTATCTGGACATTGGATCTATTGTTGGCCCTCTTGCCATTAGGTCTCTTATGAATCACAAATCAACTCAACTTATTAGGCTCACCCAACTCAACTTATTAGTCTCTTGGGCCTATTGTCACAGGGCAAAAAATTGGACTCACTTTAGCCCAATAATACATAGCCGACAGTTCATTATAAAAATTTGGCGTGGCAAGAATTTATAATTTTTTCAGTATTTTATATTTATACAGAATGTGAGAGTTCAAAATTCACCTTTTAGCTTTGTAAATTTTCTTTTTGCACTTCGAAGTTTTATTTCAATGAAGCGATTTGTTGGTTGATTTTTGTCACCCCAATCAACATAAAATGATTCGAAACGAGCAATTCCCGTATTGAAAGCAAATACAAGAACTATGAAGTGCGTGACACTCTAGTTCTTAAACTTTAATTTCTCAAAATTTCTGGTTCTAACTTTTGAAATTATTGTAATCAAAGCTGGCAATCTAATTTAGTTAACTAGATACTAATAAGTTGCTGAAGAGATAATAATTTAGCATCTTAATTATTATCGCGTCATCAATCATAATACTAATATATTACTGTCACATTAGCGACACATCAGTATTTAGTCAACTAAATTGGATCGGGAGAGTTTCATGCAACAATCTAGGAAATTTGTACCAAAAGTTGCGACAAATCACATTGACCGAGAGTGCAATTCATCCTTTAAAATTTGAACCAAAATGTTAATTCTTACTAGATTGTAAAATTATTCTTGGAAAAAGTTTTGGAAAGTTAATTCCAAGTGAAAATTTTGAATAATGTGAATCAAAGAGACCCTTAATGTACTCAAAAAATTCGAGTTGAAAAGGTTATTTTACAGTTAAAAAAAGGAAAAGAAAAAAAATCAAATTTTCGTCTTCCCATGGATGAAAAGATCAGGGACTGAAGTGTTTAAGCGAACTAATCCGCAATATTGGGATACTACAGGGATTTGTAATAAATTGTCCCCCTCATAAATTAGCTGGATGATACATTTGGCATAGAAACAGTTCCTTACTTTGGAGGTTATCCTTTCAATTGTGGCACTTTATTCCTTTCCAACACAGAGCCACCACTTGTTAAAAAAGCAAAAAATAAAATAAAAATAAAAAATAAAAGCAGGAATTATTCTCTGCCCTTTCCCTTTCTGCACCAATTACAAAAAAAAAAAAAAAAAAAAAGGGGTATCATGGTACAGAAGTATGCTTTTCTTTGGTTCGGGTATAAGCAAGAACTAGCTATTACAGGGATAGGTACAAATATGGGGATAAGAAAAATAGTATTTGGATGAAAATTGAATTGTTCCCGGGGATAAGAACAATTTTAGATAGTTTTATATAGAAAATGAAAGTATTGGTGGGGATAATCGAGAACTACTATTCTCGGGTAAAAAATTAACGTTTGGGTATAAAGGGAGGGATAAGGGCCTATTCCTATCCTTATCCCCTAACCAAACGCTGCCTAGAAGTAGAAATTTATTTCCTTTTTGGATCAAGTAAGCTTTGCTGGCATATGATCTTTACTCTCTGTTCCTGCTCTCTTCACCTTTGAGTTGCTCATCCTTCTAACAGGGGTTAATTTAATACATGTCTCTATAAATATAGCGAATTATAAATATATTTCTCCAAATTCAAATTTTATATGTTGTCCCTACAAAGGTTCTAATATTTTCAAATATATCTATCTGGTTTGTTACTGTTAAAACGTTGTCTATTTTTTTAAGTGAAATGACCTTTTTACCATCACAAATATGTACCTTTAAAAGTTTCAACTATTAATTAAAAAGGAATAAAAAGATCAATTCACCTTATTAAATTACCAGGGTTGAATATTTAACCTATGATTAACTAAATTTTTCTAATGGATTTTAACGGCAGAGACATATTTGAAATCATCGGGACTTCTGTAGGGACAACATAGAAAAATTAAATTTTATAAGAAATATATTTGTAATTCACTATGTTTGCAAGATTAACCGTTTTAACTAAACCAATGATCTTTTACTCTATCTTTTAACTTAAGAGTTTGGGGATATATACAAAATCTTTTAACCTCATGCTTTATCAGAGTAAGAAGTCTCAAGTACGAATCTCGTTATGCTGCTATCATTATTAATTTTTTTTATTTAATTCAAACTCATTTCTTGAATCTATCAAAACGTTTTAAGCACAAACTGAAGTAGAAATATTGAATATAAATATTAAAAATACTATTCTCGTATAATTTATGCTATCAAAGAAACACGGTTCTGGATTGAGATATTATTTTGCTTAGATTTGTAGGAATCTTTATTTGCTCTTATTTTTCCCTTTGGAAGTAACATTTACTCTCATGCCGATTATTTACCCTAGGATCTATAATACTAAAATAAAATAATGAAATAAAGTAAAAATATTATTATTCTTCAAAAAAAACTTAAGTTATCAAAGAACATCTTTTTTTATATATTTTTATACTCGATGTTTTCCCTCACTTCTGAAATTGAAAAAAAAATTTATGCGAGTATATTTTTGTGAGATCCCTGGTGTTTGACTATGGAGGCTTCTCGACAGCTCTGGAGAGTGTCGGGACAAATCCGAGTCACGTTGGCGTCAAATAGACGCAAAACGGGCTCCGTGCGACGCGATGGCAACTTTCAGCGAAGAAAATCTGCAAATTGCAGTTTTTCTGCTTGCTGTACCGGTACAGCCATTAAGGTGTACCGGTACACTGCATTGGGCTGCGCGCGGGTTGCTCTCGGGTTGGCTCCTGTACCGGTACACAATCCCGTGTACCGGTACACTAGGGTAGGTGAGAGGGTGTTTTGCTCTTTTCTCTCCCTCGTTTGTATCACCAGCCCTCCCTCTCTCTATTTAGCTTTGTGAGGACAGAGAGAGGGAGTTCCTCTGCTGCTACTTTCTCTCTCTCACTCTCAAACCGATCGTAGGCTAGGGAGGAGCTCGGTTGGGGAATTCGTCGCCGACGTCGCGTCGCGAAGCCATTCGAGCACACTTTCGACGTTGTGTTGCTGCGAGGAGGTCGGGCGAGTGCGGCTTTTCGCCATCCTTGTCGTCGTGCTGATTCTAGGTACATGTTGAAGTATTTTATCTGTGGGCATTCCTCCAAGTACTTCAATTCCATTAATTTCGAGCTCGGGTGCTACTGCTGCAGATTTCTGCGTCGACTATCGGTATTTTGGCTCATACGCGACGTAGGAGCATCGGATTGCGACGAAACTTGGTTCGTTGGATTCGGGACTTCGAGAGGAATCCACGAATTCCTTACTTGCGAATTTTGGTGAATGTTAGCTTGGTCAAAATCCTTCTCTTATCTGCTGTTGTGGATTTTGGACTGAATTGAGGATTTTTGATGTTTTTAGTTTGGAGTTAGCTCGATTTCGAGACTCGGGCGTTTTTGGTCGATCCAGCAGGTGGTGTCGCAGCCGAGGGGGTTCCGTGCTGCCAGGGATTAGCGTGCGAGGTGGGTTACATCGGTTTTGACTCCTACGTTCATAATCGTCGACATGTATAGATCTCGATTTTTGATAACCTATTCTAGCTCGAATTCATAGATTTCATGATAGATTGCAAATCTGAACTTGGAGCATATGGTAATAAATTAAATAGGTTATACATGTTGGACTTGAAAATTGAATTAGGAGAAAACCTGCGATTTGGACCTGTCACCTGTTTAAACTGCCTGATTTAGCTCTAAGAGCCGTTATAAAATTGTACTGTCGTAGTATCCTCAAGACGAGTACTCCAGGTAGTTTAAAATACATTTACGCTCGTGCTGGTATGCCGAGTGAATTTTTACAGGGTCGTTCAGGTTGTTCCGGACTGTTGGGTGCCGTCAGAGTTGACGGTGGACCCATATCGCCTTTTTGGCGTCAGATTGTGCCGAGGGCACGTTACCTGTTGGTTGTTAGACCAGTTTGCTTCGGTTACTTGACTTTGGCTAGTTGGAGCCTGATTGAGCTCGACAGAGATACGCTGCATACTCGGTTGGGTAGCGCCCACGAGTGCCACTCCGGAGACGGGCTTTGTGCTTTCGCGTTGGTGTCGCTCATGCCAGTTGAACTTGCCCTCCACGGACCAGTTAATGTGGAGGTAGCTGGACAGTCGCAACGGGGCAGGGACGGGTGTATTCACAGTCCCGGGGACAGGTATGCTTACAGTCCCGATTGGATTGGGTCAGATTTGACATTTCCTACAGTTGGTTAGCATAGAGCATGATAGTGTAGTGATTGATATCGGTAGAGTGTACTTCCTGTTTTTTCTACTATCCTTGCTCCCTTCTGTAGATTTAGTGGGTGACCGATGTTGTTTTGGGCGGTACCCACTGAGGACTACTTGTTTTTGCAGTAGTGTTTTTGCAGTAGTTCTCACGCCCAGTTATTACTCTTATATTGCAGAGCCACAGATTTCGGTTGCTACGCCTTCCGAGGATCAAGATCGAGGCAAGGGCGTCGCGAGCTAAAGCCCTACGCGACTGACAGAGCTAGAGGCATCTCTACTGCAGGTAGATGTTTTGTCTGAGTTTATGTACATAGCTTACTTAACTCGCCAGTGCGGGTAACTCTGTATTTTGGACTTGGATTATGTATATGAAACTCAATTGTTTAGCTTCTGTTTATTGAGCAGCTCTATACTACTGTTTGTAGTATTGTATATCTACAGGTACTTTTGACGCTTCGTATATAGGGGAAAGTCCTTTGTATACGGCGGATTTGTCGGCGTGCCCGGAGAACGAGACATCCGGGGCGTGACAATTTTTATACTTAATACCACTCATGGCTGGACTTGAGATATTTTAATGTGCTCAAAATGTGGACTTTATTAATTAAATAGAAAAAAAAAATTAAACAAAGCTAAGAGCCTAGCAGCAGCATTCGATGTCACGACCTCCTCCTTTGATACCATTTGTTGAAATTAATTAGACAAGAAGAATGTATATATATATATGTGTATTAATTTGATTAATTAATTGTTATTAATTCATAGAATTTTTTAAGTTTGATAAAATTTTTAATTAAGTATAAAATATGTATAGAAAAATAGAAGTTAAGATAGTATCAATCCAAAAAAAAAAAAAGAAAAATTAACAGATCCATCTCCTAATGGTTTATAGTTGATTATTTGAAAATACTTAATATACGAGCTTATATTTTTCTCGAATTAAGCTCTAATGCTTTTAAAAGTGTTAAGTCATTGGTGCATGTAGTTTTTAGCTCTTGGATTAAGAGATGTGTGAATATAATGATAATGGTCCCCTAGAGTTGAATAGTATGATCTAATAGGTGAAAATGATCACGGGGTAGATCTAATAACAAAAAATTTATAAATACCAAGTGCTTGGCGCTATTACGAGCACCATAACCGGACTCTATTTTTTTTCTCTTCTTTTCCATGTTTCTGATTTCAACTGAGTCTCTATTGTTTACGGAAAATAGGAGAAATAATATCAATAGTAATAGTGATGAAGTGAATATCAAAGAGATTACATGAATCTGGTAAACAAACACCTGTGAAGTAGCTGATATTATCCAAGAACAAGAATACTCAATGTGAGCACTTGTTCTTAATTTCTTATTTTATTCCTACACTTTTGATCTTCACTTATATTTTACTGTTTATTGAAGATTAAAGAAATAATATTCATAGTGATGAAGTGGATATGGAAAAGATTTAAAAAAGCAAAATTAACTGACAAGAAAAGTATAGTATATTAATGTACCTTACGGTAAGAATGTAAGATCTCAGATAATAGGGCTAAAATTCTTAATCCTGTTATATTATTTTGGGCGACAGGCAGGCCCAAACGATTAAGAAAGTTAAGTGACTATAGTAGTCCTAGGATAAGTGACCTTCTGAAAATGAAGTGAGGCATTACAGTTGGTATCGAAGTCAATTATCAGCCGAAAGTGTGAGATAAGTTTCGATTAAGTCAGGAATATACAGCGAGGAGAGTGGGACTCTCATACTATTGACTATTATGGGTGGAGTGAGGTTCCCCCACAAGATCGATTAAGGTTAGCGAGATGAGTCTCATATCGCCTGTTACTTGTGAGTCTAAATCTAACAAGTACGTCAGGACTTAAAAGAAAGAGAGGATAGGGGAAGAATGTGAAATTCCAGCTAGTCCTATGTATTATTAGATACCATGACGGACTCCAACATTATTAATTTCCTCCCATTAAATTCAAGTTCACGTCATGAGTCTTGCAAAAAGTCTCGAGTTCAAACGTGAGCAAGAGTGTTAAATATAAAAATATATAAATACCGTTCTCTAACAACTTAAACTTTTAGAGTACAACAGTTGTTTCACATATATAAAATATAATAGGGCTAAAATTCTTAACCCGGTTATAGACATTTTGGACGGTGGCTAAACCCAAAAGATTAAAAGAGTTAAGTGTGGTAGGATTAGAGTAGCCCTAAGATGGATGACCCCTTATGAAATGGAACGTCACAAAGAACTTCAGTTACAACCACCATCACTAAACATATGGTTATTATGACACCCCAATAATCCCACATCGGATGGGAATGGGGTTGTCATTGGGTTTATAAGAGACTTAGATACTAGTAATAATAACTGGGCTTAAGAATTTTGGGCCGGCGGTTGGGTCCAACGAGTTATTGTTGCTAGTGGGCTGGATCGTTACATTTGGTATCAGAGCTGGTTCACCAGCTGGACATGTGTGGCAAGTCTCGGCTGAACCAAGGTCTGGATAACGAGCTAGCGAGACGAGTCTCACATCGCCTGGTGATCTTGGGCTGTGTGTGTGATTGAACTGACGTCTTGGGCTGTGTGTGTGATTGAACTGACGAGAACGTCAGGGCCTTAATGGGGGAGAGTTTGTGACATGGGGTTGTCATTGGGTTTATAAGAGACTTAAACATTAGTAATAATAACTGGGTTTAAGCATTTTGGGCCGGCGGTTGGGTCCAATGAGTTATTGTTATTAGTGGGCTGGGTCGTTATAGTTATTTAGGCACATTTCATCCATATTAACTTGGGATATTTTAACAAATGTTCTACGCGCGATTGAACATCTGCATCTATACTTGGCATGTATTACACTAAAACTCTATTTCATGGTAAATAGCAGGTAACTGAAATATAAACACATCTACTCATTATTACA
Organism: Ananas comosus; assembly: GCF_001540865.1. Classification (NCBI taxonomy): domain Eukaryota; kingdom Viridiplantae; phylum Streptophyta; class Magnoliopsida; order Poales; family Bromeliaceae; genus Ananas; species Ananas comosus. The sequence goes on from NC_033636.1 coordinate 958,808, forward strand.
CCCTCTCTCATTTTCCAATGACAGATTTTTCGTGTTTCCTAAAGTGAGATCTCCTTGAATGGTGCAAGATATAATTATAATCATTCCCATATCAAGCATTTATTTAATAACTTATTCTTTGTATATTAATCAAAGACAGTGATGATTCCACTTATGATTACTCCTTGAATTATGCTACAAGTAATTTTCAATTTCAAGAGTTAGCGTAGGGACGGAGAGCATGCTTGTTAATTAAAATTTTAAATTTTTTTTAGATTTTAAATTAACTTTAATATACATCTGGTGGGCAATAGTTCTTAAATAAAAACTTCCCTCTTGCTTTACACTAATGTTATATTGCAAAGAAGGCATTTAATATTTACAAAAGCTTTAAATTTATTTTAAGTTATATTATTATGTTGCAAAATGAAACTTTAATTCAATATATATATATAGATAGATAGATATATGTTAGAGCTAGTAAGTAAAATTGATTTTTATATGTATACAAATGAATGGGCTATGAGCATATATTTCAAAGATTAGGCAAAATTTTTTGAAAGCTACATATATATACATATTTTTAAATTTATAGCTATAGGTTTAAAAGCTACAAGCCTCGCTTGTCACTAATTCGACTAGTAGTTGACCTATTGGTGGAACCAGTAACCCATAATTCAGTAACATTTTTAGGTCACTATTTAATATGACTTTTGAAATATTAATAATTTGTTTAGTTACATATAGTTGGAAATTGTATTTGCAAAATCTAACACCTTCATATGTGATATATTTCGACTACCCCTTGTGTTAAAGCAAAAATTATCTTTTCATTCAAAAAGTGATTAAATTGATAAGTTTGCCACTCCTTTACCCTACAACTACTGCAGTTGGAAGTTGGAACTGAAGCCGGCTTGGGCGTAGGTCCAACTGCTGGACGTGACTTCGTGAGCCTCCTTATATCATTTCCACTGCAGTATTTGAATTCACCAGTATCGAACCAAATATTGTATTTGAATTTATATATAGCTGCAATTACGCGTAACCAGACAACTCCTTAAAAGAAGCACGCCACTAATACGCGAACACTTTGGTTGTACGGTGAGCCGATCAACAAGTTCCAGATTTGAACGCTGTGTATGTGTGGGGCCTACGGACATGTTTGAACCAAAAAAATAAAAATAAAAAATAAAAAATAAAAAATAAAATGTTTACTTAAGAGAGTGGGCCATGTAATTAAATTGTGTTCAGAAGCCCATTTTGAAATAGCCGAGAATGATGGGCCTTGTTTAGCTCCATATTCATTTTCAGCCCAAATTAATTGTACGTAAATTTTAAAAAAACAAATAAAATTAAATGAGATATAGAAAATAAAATGATAAGAAGAAAATGGAAAGTTGATAGAGAAAAATAAATATATCTTGCTTAATTAGGCCTCGTTCGGTCGCCGTTCTTTTTCTATTTTTCTAAAAACTAATTTTATAAATTTGATATATTCGCAAAAAAAAAAAAAAAAAATCTTATTAGTATTGTCGATTAATTTGATGTGCAATAACTTATTAGGCTCAAACCATCAGTCTAAAAATACTTAAATTTAGTTATTATACAAGTGTTCATGATCTTTTACATACTCAATCACAGTCATATTTCTCATTCAATGTGGAACTATTTAGTGTCTCATAAACCCCTTCCGTTAGGCTCTGACATACTCGTCAGCCAAATCGCACACACAATTCAAAATCACCAGCTAATGTGAGACTTGTCTTGCTAGTCTTGTTATTCTGGTTCCTGCGTATCATATCATTTTCATATTCTGGCTCAACCAAAATGTATACACACTTTCGACTGGTGATTGGCTCCAGTACGAAATATATATATCGACATGATCCGTTAGCAATAATAATTTATTAAGTCCAAACCATCCGACCAAAATATTTAAATCTGGTTATTATTATTAGTGTTCATGATCTTTTATATATCCAATCACAATCATATTTTTATCCGACGTGGCCATGTGGGGCTAATAAGTATTGCATAAATTAACAATATTTAAAAATCCTATCATAAAGTACAATTAGTTTCACCTGCAGACCTCTTTTTCAAAAACAAAAAAAAAAAGAGAAAATTTACAAAAGAAGTCAATTGCCACCTATAAAAAAAATACTCAGATACAGATTGTTGGCCAAGTTAGGGTTAGGTGAGCTCACCTACCGCGTCTTTGCTCCACCTCAACTCCTCCTTGTGTAGATCATGGAAGCTTCTAGAACCTTTTAGATGCTTAGTGCACTTATATATATAGCACATAGGAAGTATCATATATCAATCCTACTGTGCCATGTAAAATAACAAAGAATTTAATGGAGTACTATAATAAATTATATTAAAGTAATATTTTATAGAAAGTTTGCTTATGTACTTGTGTTCACGTAAATTCATTTCTAAAAAAAGATCGGGACAAACAACTTGCTGCCTTTCTCTCAAATTATTAAAAAAAAAAAACTTACAAATTAAGTTATAAACTTTGTCAGCTGTGTTCGCGTAAGAAAGGGTAAATTGCACAGTTGGTCCTCAAACTATGAGTCAGGTGACATTTTGATTTTCAAACTTTAATTTATTACAATTAAACAGTAGATTACATTATAGTTTATTGTGATATTTCAAATAGTAAATTACGTTATGATCATCATACCCAAAGTTTATGATGATACCCGCCTTATAGATTATAGATTGCATTATGGTCATCATAACCAAAGTTTATAGATTACAAAAAAGATTATCATACCCAAAGTTTGATGATCAAAGCTTTACCCGCCTTATAATAACCAAAATTTATTGTGATATTTTAAATAGTAGATTATGTTATGGTCATCATACTAATTAGGGATGTCAATGGGTATGAATATCCGAAATTTTATCCGAAGCCGAACCCGAATAAAACGGATATATCCAATGGATATGGATATGAATTCAAATATGGATATAAAAAATAGAAACCCGACGGATATGAATTCGGATATGGATTGTGATTGTACCTGACCCGAACCCGAACCCAAACCAAACCCGATCCGAACCCGAATTAATTTTGTATTATATATATATATATCTACTATATATATATATAATATATAATATATATAATATATATACATATTATAGAGTTGGACTGGCTCATAGTAGTAAAAATCTCATGTTGGCTGACACTTTGTTTAGCCCTTTGCATCAACTATTTTCATATTATTTCTAACGCATTGGATTAATATACTATTAAACCAATGGGGACCACTTAACCCTAGGGCGAGCCTCAACTCTAAAAACTGACTTAATAATCATCCCTACCCTATAATTTTTCATCAAGGGTTAAAAATGATAGCAAAAAGAGACTCTTCACTATAATAGTATATCCGCCTAATTCTATATATATAGTATATATATATATATATAGTATATATATATTATTACTATTTGATTGTATTTAAAATTTTTATATAATAAATATATTTTGAATATTGAAAAAAAGAAAAAAATTTGGGGTTTTTTCGGTTCAAATGTTCGGGTCGATTTCCGTATTTTTGGTTCGGGTTTGGATATAGATTTTTAAAATCCGTCGGGTTCGGGTTCGGGTTCGGGTTCGGGTCTTGGGTTTGGAGTCGGGTTCGAATTCGGGTTTTTAAAAATCCGCCTCGAATCTTATCCGTTGACATCTCTAATTCTAATAGGTTTGGGCATGGATAGAATTTTTATCCACCAATTTTTAAGCATTCAATATACTTCCCACACTCACTCGTAGGCGAGCGGATAGATATGCTAGTTACCTGTAAGGTGTTTTGTTTTTTTTCTTATACTTTTCAAATACATAATACGTATACATAATTTCTAAAAGACCATGATATAATCGGCTGTTTAAGATATCACAATAAACAATAGATGATATAGTCTTAAAAACAACACAAAAAAAAAAAAAATAAAGCTACAATCCTAAAGATAGATAAAACAAAATCAGTATTCACTTATTTTATATATATACAAGGAATTAGGCTAGAATGCTATTAATTGCATCAAGTTATTAGTGCTGTTAGATTTTCGGCCCTTTGATTAAAGGATACACGGTTAGAATGATAGTTGTTCTCTAGAATTGAGTGAGTAGTTAGTTAAATAGTATAATCTAACGGATAAAAATAATCAACGGGATAGACCTAATTGTGGAAAACTTGATAACACAAAGTATTTGATGCTATCGATAACATTATAACCAAACTCTATATACAGATATCCGCTATATATATATATATAGAGAGAGAGAGAGAGAGAGAGTCCGGCTATAGTGCTTGTAATTTTTTTACCGTTAGATCTCAACCTTTGATCATTTTTAGCCGTTAGATTATACTATTCAACTAACCACCCACTCAACCCTAGGGAGGCCCACATCATCCTAACCTCACATCCCTTAATTCAAGGGTCGAAAACTTACAAGCACCAATCACTTGGTACTTTTAAAAGCATAGAAGCTCAATTATATATATATATATATATATATATATATATACACACACGGGTACCCGCAGATACCCTCGAGCTGCTCAAAATGTTTATATTTTAATTGATACCCATCTGTTTTATTCATAATTTTTGGAGCAAAATAAATTAATATTTATATTCATAAAATTTATAGGTAATCTGCGAGGTGTAAAGCTACTATGCTAGGAAGTATAGAGGATTTAATGCTTTCGACTTTTTGACCCTTAAATCAAGAACTGTACAATTGGATATTTGCGGTCTCCCCTAGGATTGTATAGTATTCCTAGAGTTGAGTGGTCCCCACAGAATAATAGTATTAATGTAAAGATTAGAAATGATCAAGAAAGTTGATCTAAAAGTCTAGAAGTCAAAAATACTAGATTTTCCAAGTTTTCGATAGCGTAATAATCCTACTCAACTGTAGGTATCCAATGGTATGAATAGGGATGCCGGGTTTACACGTGAGAATTTTCCCGAGTGCTTTCTGGAGGACTGGGCAGTCAGCAGACTCACCGAGTCCTTCTTGAAGACTAATCAAAGAGAAGAAGATTCCACTACCCCTCTCTCTCTCTCTCTCTCTCTCTCTCTCTCTCTCTCTCTCTCTCTCTCTCGTGTGTTTCTTGAGAGATGCCAAAAGCAACGCGGTCGGGCATGTGCGTCCCCTCCATTCACAAATGAGGGATATATAGTAATAATTAATTTGAATTATTTAAGAGTGATGTTATATATGTGTTACAAGTATATTCTGTAACATAATAGGAAAAACTTCAAAAACCCTCCCTATAGTTTTGTAGTTTTTTATTTTGCCTCCATGTGATTTAAAGTGTATCAATTTGTCCTCCTGTGGTTTCGTTTTTATTTTTTCAGTAGCTTTTTCGTTAATATTTTATTAATTATATACAAAAAACTTCAGATACCTATCTAGATTTATCAAATATTCACTTTAGTACCCTTTAATTTTAACTTTATCACTGATTTAAGAAAAAAATAATAATAAAATTGATACGAAAAAGAGAAAAAAGAAATCACATGGGAGCAAATTGATACATTTTAAACCACAGGGGGACAAATTGATACATTTTAAACCACATAGGGGCAAAGTGAGAATCTATGAAACCACAGGGGGTTTTGAAGTTTTCCCTAATAATTAATTTGAATGATTTAAGAGTGATGTTATATATGTGTTCCAAGTATATTCTATAACATAATAACATGAGTCTGACCATGATATTTTCGAAAAAATAAAAAAGTTGGTTTTTTAAGTTTTTAATCCTTAATTAGATCAATTCGTTTGATCATCTTTAATTTTTTAGATTAATATCATTTTTTTAGGGAAACCGCTCAGTCTTAGGGAGGACTATTATTATCCCAACAGTACATAATCCAAGGGCTAAAAAATTGAAAGCTCTTCTACACTTTCGAAAACATAATGGCTCTATACTGATAATATTATTATTATATTTTAAATATTAATTATTAAACTCTAATAATTATTATCATTATATTCAGAACTTTTACTCATCTGTATGCATAAATATATATATATATACCAATACGTCGACAACATAATAGAATATTCAAAACTGGCGTATCCCAAGCATTTCTCATTAGTTAAATCTAAGTTTTTTCGAATATTCACACTTTTTTGAGAAACCCCCTTTGTTAGCAAGAGCACGCATTTTCAATTGGATAAAAATATTTAATTTGAATTATTATTTGAAATTTGATTCATTTGGTGAATGTTTTGACTGAGATATAAAGAGGAGAAGGGCTAAGTTGCAATGGGTTTGTGTGGTCATGTAAATCACGTTAAATATTCTAATTATTTTTTTTAAAATTAAACGAAAAATAGAGTAATCAAACAATTCAAATCAGATAAATTGATAAGTTATGTAGCAAAATTAAAACTTTTGAAGATCAAATAGTCGCAAAAATAGGTAGCAATTTAGGTTAAGTTTCACCCATTAATAGATGTGGTAGAAAGATAAATGTGACAATATCAAAACTGTAACAAAATAGCAATTCACCTTGGAGGATTAAATTTAACAAGTTTTAAATTTTGAAGGATAAGTTTCTAAAAGGTAAGTTAGACTTAGAAAATAGGAAAATTTTCTTAACTATTCTCTATGTTTTAGCTCATTTTTACTTTGCTACCCTCTGGTTCAGAAATTTTTATTTTATCCCCCTATCGTTTAACTTATTTTCACTTTCTCACCCTCTTTCTTAAAAAAAAAATAATTGTTTAACCACTATAGAAGAGCAAAGTGAAAACAAGCTAAATTATAGGGAGACTTATTTTCATGTTTTCTCACTTTAGTAACCTATAGTTTAAATGTCTCCCTTTAGTATTGTATGATTTTATTTTTTTCTTTCTGCTAAACTCTCTGTTAAGATAAAGTTAAAACTACAGTATACTAAAGTAAAAAATTTAATAAATCACATGATATTAAAGTGAATATTCATATGCGGGGTATTTAAAATTTTTCGTATATGATTTAACGGAAAGTCAACGAAGGTACTAATAAAAATAAAAGAAAAATAAAACACAATGTACTAAAGTAATATATTTAAATCATAAAGTATTAAAATGAAAAAGTACGGATGGTATTTAAAATTTAACCTAATTTATATGAAACCAATTTAAAATTTATCCTAAAAAAATAATAATAAAAGATTAAAAACAAAAAAAAAAGGCTTTACGCGGTTCACCGGCCAGACTGACAGACAGAGACAGACAGAAGGTAGAAATTCCGAAAGCAGACTTCCGCCTCCCCTTTCCCACGCACTTCAATATTCTTCGCCCTTTCCACCACCTGCTGCTCCGTTGACCTTTCCTCCAATTCTTAAACCCTTCTCTCTTCTCTTATTATTACATATAAAAAATAATTTCTTTCTCTCTTATTTATATATATATATATATATATATATATATATATATATCTTCATCCAAACTAGAATGTTACCAAACATTAACAAAATAATGTCTTCTCCAATCACAGCCCAGTGGCGAGCTCTCCATCCTCTCCTCCCTCCCGCCTCACCCCCACCTCATCCCCCTCCTCGGCTCCTCCGTAACAACCAACTGCTCTAACAGTGGTGGTGCAGGTCCTGCTGATGCCCGTGTTTATCACCGCCGCCACATTTTCTTATCCTACGCCCCCGGCGGGGCCGTCGCGGACCAGATAAGGCTCCGCGGCAGCCTCGACGAGCCCGCGATCCGCCGCCACGTGTTCGGAGTCGTCTCCGCGCTCGCGCACGTCCACGCGCACTCCGTCGCGCACTGCGACGTCAAGCCGGATAACATTCTCGTCGGCGGCGACGGGGGGGCGATACTCGCCGACTTCGGCTGCGCGCGGCGGTGCGTCGACGGCGAGCCGCTGCGCGGCGCAGCGGTCATGGGGACGCCCGCGTACTTGGCGCCGGAGGCGGCGCGCGGGGAGGAGCAGGGCCCCGCCGCCGACGTGTGGGCCCTCGGATGCGCCGCCATCGAAATGGCCACCGGGAGCTCACCGTACAGCGGCGGCTTTAATATGGACGGTTCGATCGCCTTGCTCTACCGGATCGGATACGACGAGTGTTACGGGCCGCAGGCGCCCGCGTGGCTCTCCGAAGAGGCGCAAGATTTTGTGAGAAGGTGTTTGAGGAGAGACCCCAGAGAGAGGCCTACCGCAGCGGAGCTGCTGAGGCACCCGTTCGTTGCGGCGGATCAGGAAAGCGGCTTCCGGGAGAAGCAGAAGCTGCTGCGGATTTCGCCGAGAAGCACTTTGGAGGACAGTTTCTTCTGCGGCGGCTCAGAAACAGGGGAGGACGAGGTGGAAGAGATAGCGGAGTGGCAGCGGTGGATCGCGGTGAGAGGATGCGGTCGAGATTGTGGTAGTAACGATAGATGTGTTGCTGATGTGTTCGACGACGACGACGATGATGACGACGACNCGGACGCGCCGGAATGGACGGGGGACGATGAGGGGTGGATCGCGGTGAGAGGATGCGGTCGAGATTGTGGTAGTAACGATAGATGTGTTGCTGATGTGTTCGACGACGACGACGATGATGACGACGACGACGATAACGATGATGAAAATGATAACGATGATGATTTGGGCTTGAATGAGGGAATTGTTGCTGCTGATGATGAGGAGGAGAGATTATTACTGCGTGTGCATCGTAATAGAGATTGTGTTTGTATTCGTTGTTCGATTGTGACTAGTAAAAGAAAAGCAATGAATGAAACTCTTTTTTACTCTCAATTACTTTTTTTTTTTTTTCCCACTACTATTTTGAGGAAGAGATCGTAGGAGAGATGCATTGAAAAGAAAAAATTTATGGGTAGATCAGCTAAGAGGTCAAATTCAAAACCTAATTACTTTATATTTTTAGTTAAATTTATTTTAAGAAAAAGATAGATTGCTAAAAATCTACGTTGCACAGCTATTTCACGGACCGGTTTGAGTTATACTATAAATAATTATGTTTGTTTCGATAAAAATTATTCACCTTAAAATGACGTTCCGAGTATGAGTATTTAATAACTGTTTGATAGGCAAAAGGGATTAAATACTAGATTAATTGGTTAGTTAGTGCGCACTACATAATATTCTACCAACTAAAAAATAGTTAGATCTTTCAAAGAGTAAAAATCAAACTCCTGTCTTTCAATTATATAAAATTTTTTTCAAACTGATTAAGTTATCTTCGGATTACTTATTCCGAGATTCCAATCAGACCTTAAAGAAACAAAAATCAAACTCTTTTTTTTTTTATAATTATTATGCCTTAAAAATTTTACATAAAAAATATGTTATTGTTGAATAACTTGTTGTGATATCTAAACATGCCATTATTATTCAACATTAATTATCACCTAAAACTTACAACACATATCTCAGATTTGACTTTTGGAGAGACTATAGAAAAGAGTGTAAGTAGTTAGTCACCAAACTCAACCATGAAAATATATAAATCCAAACTCTCCTAACATCTCCCATTTCTATTTAAATGTTTCAACTTTTTGACTTTTTAAGTCTCCTCAAAAGAGGTGTAATTTGAACTAAATTTTGTGTGTGCACAAAAAATAGTTTTAGGTGAAAAAGTACAACCACTGTTCCCAAGTCAAAGAGAAATTGTATTCTATCCATTATGAAAGAGTGGAAAGTTGACTGAGCATTGCAAGTGCTTATTGTATGTCAACCACTTTGACTTTTGTTTCTCTCAAAAATATTCCTATCAAATTAATTTAGTGAAAATTAAACAAATGGCTAGCACATGATTCTTTATTTTTTAAAAAAAAACATCATAAATTGGAGGCAAAAATGCATGGAAATTGACCCTTGATTTTTTTTTTTAAATATATTGGTGGGTTTATTTAATTCAATTGTTTCAGTTGCTTATTAGCAAATAAAATTAGAACTGGTAATTAATGGCTAATTATATTAATAGGATTACTGAACTTAAACAAATTCTTAACTTAGCTTATGAAAATAATTGAAATGAATAAATTAAAAGTTACATAAAAAAAATATCAACTCAATATGTTAAAGTTGAGGGGGTTACCTACAATAAAATAATGAATGGTATTGATGCCACATGAATGTCAACCAAAAGTACATCATATTATAATAGCTAGCCTATGCCTTTTATGAAAGTCAATAAGTTTTTTTTTAAAAAAAAAATAATTAAACTTATTCTCCTAGCTAGGTCAACGGTTGCAGATTTGTTAATGTGGTGTTTGGATACATAGATATTCTATTTTATGTATTTTTTCTATTTAACCAAGAAAAGTTTAATAGTTGGTAAGCAATGTCAATGATCGAGGTTTTATTCTCATTCTTAATTCTTAATATCTTTTTGATCTACTTCAGACCTTCTTTCTATTTATTTAAGAAATGTATTTTATTTGTCAGATGAGGAGTTTGATTATATGTCGAGAATAAATGCTTATTCGACATTTACATTATTTTTTTAGAATAAAATAGATCTTCTTGTATCTTATCCAACTAATATCTTGTATGTTTTATTTGACAAATGAGGAGTATGGTCAATTTAAATATAGTATTTTACCACTTAATTTTGTGTCCAATAGATTAATTTTTTTAAAAAAATATTAGTGAATTTAAGTGTAAAACTTTACAAAAAATGAGCTGGCTAGTGACATTTGTTATTATTATAATATTCAATAAAATGTAATCATGTAAGTTAAATGAAGTATCCTATAAATAGACAATTTTGACAGTGATATTACGAAAGAAAATCTCTTTTATGTAGGTTTAAATATATTATATTGTCGTAATTTAGGTATTTATTTTAGTTATAGAAGCAAAGTGACATGTCAAGTCATTTTAGCAAAGCTTTGCATCGGAATTAAATAATAACTTTGTGGTTTCACGCTTTCTCACTTTAGTAACTTGTGATTTAAAATATATCAATTTAGCGTCCCGTGGTTTCATTTTTATCTTTTTATTATCCATTCTATTATTTTTTTTCGTTAAATCAGTGACAAAGTTAAAACTAAAGGTTACTAAAGTGAATATTCGATAAATCTCGGCGGGGAATCTGAAATTTTTGTTATATGATTTAACGAAATATTAACAGAGAAGCTGACGAAAAGATAAAAATGAAACTACATGACACTAATTTGATACATTATAAACCACAGAGTACTAACGTGAGAAAGTAGGAATCCACAGGAGTGGTATTTGAAGTTTACTCTTTCATGTTTGGCTATCCGTAAGTAATCGAAGTGAAAAAAAAGTTACTTTTCAAAAAGTGACTTTTATAGAAGTCACTTTTGAGTTCCAATGTTTGGTTTCAAAAAAGTGAAAGAAAAAAATACAGTTTTTATGACTTTTATTATTTGGTTCTATATAAGAAAATAAAAAAATAAAATAATTTTTTTTAGATGNAGACCCGGCTAAGATTTTGGGCCGCGCGTGCTGATCAGCTTCGCGGGTCCCGCAAAGATACACATTTCGATTATATTTATTTTGTTTGTTTTGTTTTGTTTTGTTTTTGTTTTTTTTTTTTTTTAAGATATGTTGGTTTTTTTTGTTAAGATACAATGGTTTTTATATTTTATATTTTTTATTTTTTGTAGATGGTATGGAAGAAGATTTTTAAATGCGGTTAGTAAGTGGTGTGGAGTAAGCGGCCCACTTTCAACGACTTCGAAATTTTTTTTGCCGAAGTCAAAAAAATAGATTTTAGTTATTATTTACTTCATGGGTTCACTTTTCAAAAGTCACTTACATGTTTATTTTTATAATCTAAACAATCGAAATAATCCTACTTCGCCAAAATACCACTTTTATTATTTCACTTACGGGCAACCAAACATGCCCTAATATTACAGACTTATTCCTACAAGTAATTAATGTCATATACAGAGGAATATATATTATTCTATATATGCAAAATATGCAAGTTTCTTTCTGCAGTTTAACTATCAGTAGTTGGCTGTTATATTTTCAATGTTAAGACTATTACATCTTGATAAAAGATGTTTTTTAAGAAATTTTTTTTAGGATTTTATGATTTATAGTTCACACAGAATAATAGAAAAATTGGAACAAAAATATTAGAACTGATAAATGATGTTATTTATTCAAGGATAGACTGATAGAATGGTTTTTTCGTATAAAAAAAAAAAAAAAGAACTTTAACTGGTCAGTTAATAGAGAAAGATAAACTCCAAAATAAGTTTATTATTTTATAGGATTACAAATGCAAATAACCTAAATGTATATTATATGCATGTGAATGTTTATGTGAACAGGGACGGAGCCGTGTGGGGGCGACAATGGCCATGGCACCCCCCCCCCACATTTTTAAAATTACAGAACAATTCACTAGTAATCTATTAAAAAAATTAAAATATTATAAATTTAGGGGACCAAAGTGAAATTTTTTTGAAAAGAATTGTTGGCTTGTGGGCCAAGACTCCAAGGCTTACGCACAGGGACAGCCCATATATAGACCCAAAGGAGCCATGGCCCTCTTCAACTTTTCAATATTTACTTTATAGTCCTTTGGTAGTTTATATATTTTCAGTTAATTTTTAAAATATATCGGCCTATTTTGTAAAAAGTTTTTAGTGCTAATATAGAGCTCTCTCTCTTCTTATGTGTTTTATAGGTGAAAATATATTAAGAACCTTTTAATTATAGTGCATTTTGAAATAAGTCCTTTCAACTTTAAATATTTTATTTATACATTCTTAACTTTCCAATTATTTTGATGAGCTAATTTATTTAACTAAATAAAATAGTATGTTAAGTTTAATAGCTCTGTTAGATATTAGTCATTGGTTATTATTATTTTATTAACAAAAATTTAAAAAAATTAAATTCTAATTAAATTGCTATTAGATTTAGTAAAATTCTTAAATAATTAGAAGTTAAGCGAGTGTAAATTAAAGAAATAAATTTAATATTTTTTAACATTAATTATCTAATCACTAAATTTTTTTATTAAAAATTTGAGTAGTTAAAATTTTATTTATCTGCTAAACTTTTTATTTGTATATATTTTGGCCCCCCTTGTGATTGAATTCTAGCTTCGTTCCTGTATGTGAAATTCGTATTTAGGATTCAAGCTAGATATAGAACCAAACACGACTTAAAATCTACTCAAGCTATAAAATTAGGCCCAAAGTAGGCCAACAAATCAGCTCAAACATAATCTAGGTTTTGGCCCAAGCCCACTTACGATCTTGAATTTGGAGAACGCATACCCGTCCCGAGTTCGAACCTGGGTGATATTCAAACAAAAAAAGGTTTTGGGAATTTGAAGCGTGTATGACCTTATCAATGGGCCTGATACAGGACGAATTTTTAAAAACTCAAACCTGAAATCGACTACCAACCCAAATTCCGAATCCGAACCTGAATCCGACGGATTTTAAAAACTCATATCTAAATCCATACCCGATCAAAAATCTGAAACTTAAAACCGGACTGAAAAATCTGAACTCGAAATAATTATTTCTATTTACCATAGTTAAAAAACACATTATATTAAATTTAAAATTTTTAAATACAAATACAAATATAACCTCGTGCCTTTTAGAAGCACTGATCCTTCTGTACTTCTAAGTTGTTTTCGATGTTGAGACTTCCGAATTGATGATTGGTTTCGTTAGACTTGATTTAAAGTATTTGAAGTACCTAAAAAATAAATTTCACAAATTTTCGATATTATTTACCTAGTGTTTGAAAGGGCTCAAAATTAGTGGCTGAGAATAAAATCTTACAAAATATGATGATATGATACTAAAAAAATTTTAGATTAAAAATATTGATTTTGTTTTATATAGTATAAAGAATTTTATATCAAAATTTTATATAATTTAGATATGTTTATACCGTTAAACTTGCAAACTGCTCACAAGGTTCATTATAATTGTTAATTTTGAGCTCCTTTGATCATTACGCAAATAATATTGAAAAAATATAAATTTTATTTTCTAGATACTTCAAATACTCTAGTTATTTCAGATTCAGATTTTTGGGTGAAGGATCAGCTGGATTCTGTTTATAATCGGGCCGAATAGGCTGGATCGGATGGGTTGAGTAGAGTAACCTTTTTTTTTTTTTTGTTGGATTAGGGTTTGGATATGAATTTTCAAAATCCATCTGATTTCGGATTCGGATTTCGGGTTCGGGTTCGGTCTCGAAAACCCGCCCCAATTCCCACCCGACATCATCCCCACTCTTCTCCTCCTCGTCGTCAAAACCCTCCGCTGCTCTCTTCGGCTTCTTCTACGTCCCTCACAAAAGCGAAGCTAAAAATACATGTCGAGAGCGAGAGCGAGAGCGAGAGCGAGCGCTTCTGCTTCTCGGCGCCGCCGAACCGTTCCCATCTAGGGTTTCCCGTAAGCTACCCTTCTCTCTCTCTCTCTCTCTCTCTCTCTCTCTCTCGCGCGCGCGCGCGCGCGCGCGCGTGCTAATTTCTCCTACCTCAGCGTATTAGGGTTCTTTTTCGCGCTTTTCCGAGCACTGAGGCTCCAAAAATGTCGATTTAAGGGTTAATTTCTGCTTTTTTCGGCAATATTCTATCTAATACTTGTTGGGATATTACTTTTTATAGGAAAATAGTGGAGAAATCGAGGGATGACGTGGTTAGGGTTTTCGGTTTGGGGTTTTGGGGTATTTATGTGCGAATTGGTACTCAAATGATGCTTTGTTCCGTAAAGATCTGATTTTGCTGATTCTTTTGATTTACTACGTGTGTTATAAATATTAGCACATTGTGTTATATGGTTGCAAGTGAGGGATGTGGATGGATAATTCGAGATGTTTTGTTTTTTTAAAAGATCTGAATTCTGCTAAGCCCTTTGCTTTGTGACATGCGATTCTCCCATTAAGTTGGGATACTAGTTCGTAATGTTGTTGTATTGTGTTGAAAACTTTGGAGGTAATTTAAGGTAAGTAATTGGGAATTTTTGAATTGACAAGAATGAATTGCTGACCATTTTCGTTAACATTTTCAGGTGAAGAGGGGAGTTGTGGCTACACTGTGTTAAATATGGCTCCGGCTGTGGAACGAAGAGAGCGATCTCGGAGGTCGCCACCACCTGCTCGATCTAATTCCCTGGAGAGGGAGCGCCGCTCGCCACGTAGAAGAAGCTCCCCTCGAAGAGAAAGATCGCCAAATCACCGAAGGGATAGATCGCCGGTTAGAACTAGCTCGTCCCATAGAGTGAGATCACCCCCGGTCAAAGAGAAGCTTCCAGAACGGGCTAGGTCGCCCAAACACCACCGTCCAAGATCGCCCGTGGGGAATGGTGCTTCCTCTCGGTCGCCGTCCCCTCGCACCAAACGGTTGAAACGGGCTCAATCTGAGAGAGAGGCGGAGCACCCTAGTAGGGAAGAGCGTGAGAAGGGGAAGAATAGAGAGCGGGGCGAGAGTAGGGATGGTTCAAGAGATAGGAGAGAGGATCGGGAAAAGAATGATGGTGGTGGGTTGGGGAGATTGTCGAGGCGTGACCGTTCAATCTCGCCAGAGGAGCATGGCAGAAAGGCTAGGCACGGGTCTCGCTCGCCCCCTAGGACATCCAAGGCTGGGGAACGTGACGAGGTGTCTGGTGATATCCAACCCTTTTTCAATCTTTCCATCCTTTGATATACATTTACTACCCTGTTTGGCTGTGAATCTAGTTTCAGCTGCAACCACATAGTAAAGTCTGGTTTTCGCTCCAATGGAAATCGGAAATGACATTTTGATCCACAAAGCAGAAGCTCCAATTTGGAGCTTTTGCTTCTATTGCATAGAGTTGTTAGGGCATTTAATATTCAAGCAGTACTACATCGTATAACAAGGCCAAACAGGCAAAAGACTATGCTATAAAATGATTTGCCTATATGTTGTTCCCTGTGGTGGCATTGACAGGGCTAAAAAATTATTGCTGTTAATGGCATGGCATTGACATAGCATTGACATGGCTAAAAATTATTGCGAGGTTAATTCTTGTTGGCTTTGAAATAAACAACCTCCGTAATAATGGCTGTTCTACTATGTGCTCAAGGACTTTTCCTAACGTGCACCCTGTTATGTTAAATGGAGGTTTGCATTTTTTTTTCCTTTTTCCATGCTTTAGTGCCTGCTGGTCAATCTTCGTGATCATGGGATACCGGAAGCTCAACCTAAGGAAATAATTTAGCTTTGATGAGAACTCTTGACAAAACTGCATTTGAGTGTCATGATTAGATCTTGTCTGAAACTGTCTTAGACAATTAATGAAACAAAATTACATTTATTGTGTCAACCTACTTGCAGAAAATCTAACTCAGGCTACACTGTGATGTTTAGTTGTGAGATATGCAGTGTGTTATCACATTTTAGAACAAATTCAATGAGCTGTCCATCCATCTTAGTTTGTCTGGCAAAGATTTTATATGTTTTTGGGCTGTCGATTTCTTATTCATCGGTAAATCATGAGAAACGGAGTATACGTTTCCTCTTGCAGTTACCATAATTAGGTGCCTATAAGTTGAGATACATCGTGACTTGCAACATTATTGTAACATCATTTATTCCCCAGTTGTTATTGACTAGACCATGTAGTTAGTGTTAGCATTTTGGGATAATTTACTTTCATAACACTTGTCTAGATTGAAATCTGAAAGTTTCATAATGGTTTTCTTTCAGGCATCAAGGTCAAGAGACACTGTGGCAAATCGGTGAGCATTATGCCAATTAAATTTCTGCCTTCTTCCTCTAGTTTCCAAGTGTATTGTAATATCATGTTAGCGCATTGCTTATTGTTGTCACGAGGATCTTTTTGTACTTGAACACGTGCTTTTGCTGGTTATATTTGTTCTTCTTGCTTAGATACTAACTACCATCTTTTGGTTATTGGACAAATTCCAAGGTGGATATTAATATTATGTTGTGTTACCAAAAGCAAGGATGAGGAATCTTGTTTCTTTCGTATCAATCGGTTGTTATTACTTCTGGTACTTCTCGATCCAACTAACTAGTTACTTGGACAGTAGTGCATGAGTTACCAGTGTGATAGTATGGATTATGTGATACTTTCTAGTTTCCTTGGACCCTGTTTGGCTTGGGTTATGAAATAGCTCCTCTACTCCAGAACAGAAGAGGCTTAAAATACTGATATTGGGCTAACAAATAGTTTAGAGCTTTGCTGTTCTGAGAACCCAAATGAGATTTTAGGGGATTTTAAAGAAATATATAATTTAATTCTTGGAAATTTTTTTTTTTTTGTTATGCATGCTTGTAGCAAAAGATGAAATAACCAATCTGTAGTAAACAATTTCCTATAATGTAGTTTCTAAAATCTGTCAAGACGAATGATAATGTGATGAACGGGAAAGAATTATTGGGTTGCAGTCTCTAAGTTGTATAGATTCTCCCATGCCTACTCTAGTGATAGGAATTGAAGCTTGATTTTAGGTGTTCTAAATGGTTGCTTCATAGTTCATAGTTAATGTCTCAAATTTAAGTAAATTTCGGTCTGCATAGGAAACTATAGGAAACTCCTACTGAATTTTACTTTAACAAATTTCCACCTTTGTATACAAGTCAAGACAAGAAATCCAGTATCCAGATTTATTTCTTGTTTTTCAATATTATATTCCTGATATTCTTTTCCATCTTATATTGTCATTTAAGCCAATTATTACTCTAATGTAACATTATATATACCAAATATCCTGCTCAACCAGGGTTGGTGATAATGATTCTGTTACCAAGATGAATGCTGCTGCAGAAGCTCTGGAAGAAAAGGACAAGGTAATGCATGTTTCTTTCCACAAAATAACTAGCTGATCATACTTGTTGTATTGACGACTTGCTGAAAACAATTGATTTGAGTTGATATTCTTAGCAATGAAATCGTAAATCTATCGTAATTTGAAATGTTGGATTATACCTAGAATTATACTGTGTACAAAGCTGCTCGATATGCTATTTATAAAATAAAATCATGAATTTGTCTTGTTTTCCAAATGTTTCATTATTTATACTATGTAGAAAGCTGCTTTCCATGCTTTTCACCTCTAGATAAACAGACTGTTGTGTAATGTGTTAAATAGTTTTTTCTTCCCCTTTGCTAGGTGTTCAAGGGTCGTAAACAATGGTAGTAGTCCATATTAATGAGCTAAAATTCTGTACCCTGTTTGGTCTACCTGAGGAAGAAAAGATGTTCTCAAACTAGATCAGTTTCTACTTGCCTGTCTAAATTCGGTTGGTGCCAGGCAGATTGGGATATTACTTACCTGCTCAAATGCTAACATATTTAGTATCCAACACCGAGCAAGGTAATTATGTATAATTCAAGAGGGCTGGAAATTAGCTCTTGGGTGTGTAACGTATTAAAACATACAAAATATGTTTACGATTAAATTCCTAATTTAAAGGCTATATTAGAAGTTGTGCTGGATAAGATACTGTATTGCAAATCCAAACGGTGAGATACTGTATTACAAGTTTAAACAGTGTTAGTCTTTACTTGGTTGATGTAGAGTGTTGCACCATAAACAGCTTTCGGTCATGCCCCACATCATAATTTACCTTCAGTAATTGACAGGTGGTAAACTTCAATCTTGTTTTCTTAGTATAAGGATGCTTTCAATCAGTTGGACGATGTGTGGAAAGGCGAAGAAGTGGGCCCGAGTTCTCTGAAATTCGCAGTCCTCTTCATAGGTGATCATGGTTTGCTAGCTGTAAAAATTGAAAATCGCCTTCTTTAAATTTAGTTATCGGGAAATGTTTGCTCATTTTGTGAAGGAAGCACTTAGAAAACTGGTCGGAGAGGGGGAAAGTGGAGATTTTAGCATATTCGCTGTTGAAGGAGAGGGGAAGAAGAATGCGGTCCCACTTCCCTGAAGTAGCTGAAAGAAAGAAGAATAACAAAAGACTATAAATTTCACAAGAGATTCAGTGGCGGAATGGTTATTCCAAATTCTATCTATTAAAAAGATGTCAGAGAAATTGCACAGAATTCAGAACTAAGAAAAGCTTTGAAAGGTTTAAAAGTGCTGAGAAAACAGTTGATGAAGATAAACATAAAGATATAATAATTCTCTATTCCATGCTAAAAGTACCGTAAGTTTTATGGTCACACACTATCCATTGAAAGATTGGTGTACAAGTTTTGACTTTTGAGTTTCATAGATGATGATGCATTTACTATGTTAGAAATCAGAATTGAAATGTACGTTATTCAAAGAAGATTGAATCAATGTGGCTCGCTGTTCCTTTTGAGCTATGGAGGTGGTATTAGAAGCTCTGTAACTAATAAATTTGACTGATCTACTGTATTCTTGACTGTTAACTCCATTAGCTGAGAACAAACAGAAAATACCGAATTAGTAAAAATTAGTTTTAGGACTGAATTTCAAGTGATACAATGGAACTTAGTAAGAATAATCGGACAAAGATCAATAAATGATAAAAAGCATATTCGACTTCATGGTAATCAATTGTGGAGTTATTTACTTACTAGCTGCCAATACGATTAATGGTAAGAGTAAGTAGAGAAGGACTTGCATATGGTATACAATATAATAAAAGCATGTAATATAAATCTTAGCTAATTAATATGGCCGGTTTTAGAGTAGGAATACCTGATAATGTAATGATGTCATCATCAATGTGAGTCGCATTGCTGCAACTACTGAAAGGGTATCCACAGGACAGGTATCGTAAGACTAGGGTTGCAATAATGTTTGACACTAATTCCTTGTATGCCTTTATCATATGTGAATTAACAACATATTCCAAGATGAGGCTTGACACTATCTTTTCTGCCGAATACTTCATTTCAATTGATAAATTCATTATGGTGTCAATGACTAAAACCTTCATTACTTCATATAAATTGTTCAAATTAGAACGGAGACGTGCCTCTAGCACGGCGTGATAACTGTGTGCCTCTTAAATTTTAATCTAAGGGGCCGTTTGGTTCTAGGTTTGTAATATTCCGGGAATGTTATATATTTTATATATTTAGAATAACAAGTTTTTTTACTAACTTAGTTGTTAAGTACTAGTATATTTTTATTAATTGACTACTACTGATTCCCATCAAGCATATAAATGAGAATATCTCCTAACCCATGATAATCTAGTATTCCTTACCACCTAGGAATCTACAATGATTCCACTACTTCACTAATACTTTTTACAGCTACCCAACTTAACTTGAACGGTAATTATTTGAATATTTTCAATTGAAAATATGGAGGATTATGGGAATGTTATAAAATATAAACCATGAACCAAACGGGTCCTAAATGAAAGATGCTACGTCATATTTGTAAGATTCCTTTTATTTACGATGATTTACTCAATTTATGTTTTCCCCCTTCTCTTTTGGGGGTAAATTTATCTACCTTATTTGACCATAATTTGACTAGGTAAAAAGAACTATTTGCCTTTATATATATTGTATTACTTTGAGTTATTCGCTGTATCTTACTGAATCTTTGTAGTTACTTTGGTATACTGATTTTCTTTGAATGTTTATATATCCTTTATTTTGTGCTCAAATGGGTTCCATCGCTTGCTTCTGCGAGTTTGCTCTGGGTTTTAGCTCTACAAATAATTAATATTGAGAGTAGCATCGATTTTTGTAGCCATAAGCCTGTTTTACCAAAGATTCAAGTATGAGAACTGAATAGGCTACTTTGCTTACGGTAAAATATATATGATTACTGTTTTTTTTCTCAATGCTCATCTTTATTGTGCAGCACAAACCATCATTTGAGTTGTCAGGGAAGCTTGCAGAAGAGACTAACAGAGTTCGAGGTGAACTGATTCAACCTGAATCTCTTGTATTTTCCTTTTTAAATTTAAACAATAAAATCCCTACATTTTATTTCCTTCATTTGATATTGTAAAAACATTTCTTAGCTGGTCTTACTATGCTTAATTTAACAAACTTGATGTATAAGATGTCACTACACTCCTTTCATTGCTCTAGGAGCGAAGGGATAGAATAAAATTAATTTTTTAACTCTTTTTCTGCATGAGCAAAAATAAAATTAACTATAGTAGTTGCTTCTGGATTCATGCGAGCTGGCTGCTGTAAAGGCAAATACTATTTAACATCTTATTCCTGTTGTTTACTCTCCTTTTGTACTTTTCAGGTATAACTTTACTATTTACTGAACCTCCAGAGGCCCGCAAACCTGAGATCAGATGGCGGTTGTATGTTTTCAAGGGTGGAGAAGTGCTTAATGGTAGTTGCTTACTTTCTACATCCTTCTCTAAATAGAACATATAAGATTGTTTTACAGATGCATGCATGTACGTTTATGCTGATTTAAAAGAAAATATTTCAGGAAGCCAATTAACTAAAAAAAATACATTTGTTAGCAGATATAAGCAAGGTGTCCATTCGTACTAAGGTTTTTTTTTTTCCCTTTTTTGTTTTGTTGCGAGCTCTGCGTATGGTGTTGTTGGTCTTTCAAACCAATGATTAAAGTGTCGTGGCACGGGGGGCATGCGTTGTTTGCTTGGCAAGGTACGGCACAGGCATGCTTGCTTGCTGACACTGGCATGCTTGCGTGCCGATGGATACGCATGACCTCCTAATGGCACGCTTTGGCACTAGCTTATTTTAGTTTTTTGTGATCCCAATAAGCTTTTACAATGTTATTTTGAAAGGTTTAGTTAAATAATTATGAATATTGGCTATATATAGTTTACTAACCAATTAACATACCGGTAAGTTTTTTTTAGGGTAAACTTCAAATACCATCCCTGTGGTTTTGCTGCCCTGTGGTTTAAAGTGTATCAAGTTAGTGTCCTGTGGTTTCATTTTTATCTTTTCGTCAGCTTTTTCGTTAATATTTCGTTAAATTATATATAAAAAATTTCAGATACCCCACCTAGGTTTATCGAATATTCACTTTAGTATCTTTTAGTTTTAACTTTGTCACTGATTTAACGAAAAAATTAGTAAAATCGATAATAAAAAGATAAAAATGAAACTACAAGGCACTAAATTGATACACTTTAAACCACAGGGTATTAAAGTGAGAAAGTGTGAAACCACAGGGATGGTATTTGATGTTTTTCTTTTTTTTATATGTAAAGTACAACTATACCTTAGAAAGAATAAAAATTAAAATAAAATAATAAAATTCACAAGTGCAATAATTATATAAATTTATATCTTTACAGAGAGATGATTGCTTAATTCTACATAGATCGTCGCGGTGGATCATAAAAATTTGTTAGACCTATCTATAAAAATTTAGCAGTAAATTATATAACAAATAAATTAAAAAATTTTAAGTATCAATTGATTTTATTATGCTTTTAATTTTAAGTATTTTTAATCTTCTAACTCCAAAAATAGAATTTTATGTTAGATGTGCCTCGAAATTAGTTATCGAGTTCGATTTTGTCCCCTGATTTGTCGAAAGCTTTGCTATGCGACGATTGGAAAAACAATTTGTGAAGAAAAAGTGAATGTCTATAGTAGCAACAGAGGGCTCGGGTCGATAGGCATGATACTGTGCCTTAATATCCGCTGGGGTATTGTGTTGTACCCCCAGCAGGTATCGCAACGGGGTACTGTGACCCCCCGTGCCATACGGCACGGGGCGGCACTTGAATCAGAACTTCTAATATACCCAAGCACTGCGCCATAATTTTAGCTGTGGCTTGGTTTGGTGTGTGATAATCTCCCCGTAGTTTGAGCCTTACATTCTCGTTCAGTTCATTGACCTATAGAGAGTACTAATTTAAACTTCAAAGTTTTATGCCTCCCAATTGATATAAGCTCGAAGGAGCATTGTGCATTTTCTTGTTATTTTTATGTGTTAACACAAACAATCAAATCTGGTTGAGAAAACTGATTCACTATAATCTATATCTAATATTTTCTTATGCGAATCTAATGTGATGCTACCAAGATTTGGCATGATTTCAGCTAAATTTGTTTTGATTCTATCTGTATTCGTTGTGACTATGGTTGAATTTGATATGCTTGTCTAAATATTGTGTAGTTATATTTGTTGATTTGTTTTGTAGAGTTTATTCATTACATGAGTCTAAGAGTGTCTTTGTATGATCTACATAGGATGAGAGTTGGATTATATATGAGATAGAAGAACTATACAACAAAATTCTACAGAAGATTTATCATTTGAAACTGGATTTGATTCACTTGAATTTTCGCAACTAATCGTGAACATTATGAAAGAAATTACAAACCTTCCAAGTTCTAACAGAAACTATCAAAACCTAAATCAGAACCAATGCTGTGAACCATTGTCTGGAAGCAAGATATACTAACTGGCCCAGTTTTGTGTGTAGTCAGATAAAAGTAATAATTATGGTTACAGTTTCTGGTTTCATGCATAAATAGCGGTGCCACTTGATGACACTTTTTCACCTTAAGCCTAAAACTTCTTTTTTTTTAAAGCCATCAGGAAATTTCAGAATTCCAGCACTGCTTGGCTGTTATGGTAAAATTAAAATATGCTTCGTATTATATTAGGAACAAAGCCTCTCATTGTTAACTTGGTTTCTGATTTTGATTCTAATGTATATGATAGAGCCCCTCTATGTACACCGCCAGAGCTGTTATCTTTTTGGGAGAGAGAGAAGGATTGCAGACATTCCCACAGATCATCCTTCTTGCAGCAAGCAACATGCAGTTCTTCAATATAGGTAATCTTTTTTCTTTTTTTGTGAGTAGAATATCAGTACAATTTCTGCTTCCCCAGTATCACAGTTACCAGACAATCACCTTCTTTCATCATCTTTACATTTTCAGGCTTGTAGAAAAGGAGCAACTGGATGGATTGATGTCAAAGCAAGTAAGGTAATTATGTGCAACAATTGAATTTTAAAAATTCTTCCATCTTTTGCTGTTAAAACTTTTTGGTCACTTTTCTGACTACCGCACAATATTGATTTTCTCTCTCTCTCTCTCTCTCTCTCTCTCTCTCTGGTTATGTATTTTACTAGGCCTTACCTGATGGACCTTGATAGTACAAATGGAACTTTCATTAATGTAAGTCTTTTGACTACTCATTCTGAGCTCTTTTTTGCCTGTCCTGTCCTGCTGGATGAATGTTGTAGCAGAATTCTACTCATATTTGTCTATACATGTGCACTATATCTTTCTAACTGTGTGTTTTGTATGTGCAGGATAATCGCATTGAACCTCGCCGTTATTATGAACTTTTCGAAAAAGATACTGTTAAATTTGGTAATAGTAGGTATGACATCAGGGTTGCACAGAATTGATACATGATGCAGGAGTTCCTTTTTGTATATTTTTTTTTTGTCATTCTTCTTTATAACCCGCTGTCACCCTGCTAAGCTTTTCTGCTGAAGCATGATTGCTTTTCAAGTTCTTTCTAGTCTTTTCAAAAGCTAATTGCAAGGGTACTTACAAAATGCTCATTCAGTAGTAAATGACACCAATTCATCTAAAATATTGCATAATTTGGTAATTAGGCAGCTTCTGTATACATATTCAGCTAAAACTATGCCTATTTAAGAGTTTAGTTACCTAACATTTGTCACTAAACGCACAAGTTGGCTGACTTCTCTCCTATGAATCGGCATAATCTAAATCCTCTGACTTCTCTCCTATGAATCGGCATAATCTAAATCCTCTATGGTTTAAGTCGTTTCCATGAATCAGCAACTGGCTGTTGGTTGGCCTGACTACAGCTTTGCACGGATAAATGTCAGGTCAATTATTTGTATGTCTATTAGATTCAGGTTTTCTTCTCTTTTGCAGTAGTTGCTCTGTGCCATTCTATTGATACTTACTCTTTTCTCAACATAAATTAGTTTTATAGGCCTTTGTACATGCTTTAAAACTTGCAAAATGGATAAGAGTTGTCAATTTACTTATCTTGTTGCTGCTGTAATGCTACACATTTGTTCTTATCCATTTTTGCGCTGTTTGATGAGGTGGGCCAGACGTCTCCAGAGCACAATTCGCTCCATCATTTGTACATCTTTTATCTTTTCGTATTTTGAGAATTGGGTAATGTACATTGCATCTCATAAGCCCTGCATTTCAGCTCCATAGCTTAAACTTGTCGTTTACATGATGGTCTGGGAGAACATCCTCTGTTGTGCATATTCTTCTTTCTGTGAGAAGTCCTTAACTCTGGTTAGGTGGAGAAGTAAAACATCCACTCTACCAACAGTTTTCTTCTTCCCTGAATTTCACATCTTTATCTAAATTATCTCCTCTCTGTTTCCATTTTCGACTATGCCCTTTCGGTAACATATTATATATCCTTTAATAACATTATAACAAGTATATTTTCATTCCGAGAACAACCTTTGAGGTATCAAGACCTTCAAATTCCTAAAGCAAATGAGTTTCTGTTCTCTCTTTTATTGTCCATCTTTGGCGAATTGGCGTACATCTTCACCTTGTTGAGGTTTCCGTTCATGCCCATCCATGGATGTTTGAAATTTTGCTTCCCATTTTCATGGAACAATTTTTTTGCTCTTTGTATTGTTTCGTGCAATTTCACGTGTCTATAATATGAGGCTATTACTGAAGTATACTGGTTTATTTCTTTATAGTATTGAAACTTCTTTTCTTGTTTTGTTTCTCTATTTCTGTTCTACATGTGAAATTCTCTACTTTGAACTTGTACTGCACCTGTGGCTTCTTAAACATGTTAGCTGCTGTGCTTGTTTTTTCGCAGCCGGGAGTATGTGTTGCTGCATGAGAACTCGGCGGGATGAGTGGCGGTGTAGAATCAAAATTAGAGATGCGAGGTATCCAATTTTCAAGAGAAGATTGTTTATGAAGATACTCTTTGTAATGCGCTTTGCCAAAATTGGAATTGTTTCGACTGCTCTGCTTTGCTTATTTATTGTGAGACAGAGAGAGCGGGACATAATTGACGAGGAAACAAGTTCTTGTATGGATGTAGTGTGGAAGGCTAACTTGTCGCGCTGTATTTTGATCCTGGATGTAGGAAAATGTGCTTCATAATCTCATGTTCCTTGTTGTCTCTCTAATGTCTCTGTAGAAGGCTAATTAACACTTGAATTGGCCAAATTTTCATTGAAGTTCCAATGGTTAGTTTGAATTGTTACCAGTGTGGATTGTTTCAACTGTTTTCGCTCCTTTCTGGGAGGCTATGTAGCCCTTGTGGATTGTTCTAGTACTATTCACATGATAACAGTTACGGCGTGCTTGGTTCGCATTATATAACATTACATGTTATTTTGACATATCCGAATATCTTGGATTTTTGGATGAAATTATTACTAATGATCCATTAGCACGTTTGGTTTAATTTAGTAATATAATACTGAATTTCAGTGTATATAGCATTATTATGTTTAATTCAGTTTATAAAATTAAGTAATCATGACAACAAAATGAAATCTATTTTAAAATTATCTTTAGTCACATTTGGCAAAACTTTTTATTATTTACAAATAATAATTTTTTTACTAAATTTTATTTCAAATAATTTAAAATTTGAATTTACATTTTATTTTTTAATTTAAAATTTAAAATTTAAAATTTGAAATTTGAAATTTAAAATTTAAATATAAATTTAAATTTTGAAAATTGAAAATTGAAATTTAAAATTTAAAATTAAAACTTGAAACTTATAATTTAGAATTTAAAATTTAAAATTAAAATTTAAAATTTAAAATTTGAAATTAAAAAATTAAAATTTGAAAATTTAAAATAAAATTTAAAAATTTAAAAATTTATATTAAAATTTTAAAAATAACGTACTGAAAAGGTTTGGGGTTCGGTGAGATAAACTTGTAAGTTTACATATATACAAACGAGATACCTACCACTCGCTCGGTAATATTTTTGATGTAATTCTGCACTAGTTATAATGCTAATTACTGACCAAATTACATACTGGATGAATCAAACGCAGTAATCTCAGCAAGATTGCCCGTAATCTTGTCAATATAATCCGAACTAAACACACCCTCATGATAAATTGCATGTTTGGCCCTCAAACTGTAAGGCGGGTGACACTTTCGTTTCTTCAAACTTTCATTTGTTATAATTTCTGCCTTAAACTTTCAGAATTGTCACTATTTAAATTTTATAACTTAATTTAGCTGACTAAATATTGATGTATTATTAATATGAAAGTGACTTCGTAGTGTTGTGATTGATAATGCATTAAAAATTAAGATGTTACATTACTTTTACATCAGCGATTCATAAATATTTAGCTAACTAAGTTGGGTTGTGTGATTCGGTTGTAATAATTTTAAAAGTTCAAGAGAAAATTATAACAAATTAAAGTTTGCGGACCCGAAGTACCAATTGTACCCCTTCTTCGGTGATCCGGACAAATGAAATTTGGTCCGGATTTTTGTCGGCCCAATTTACATGGCCGATATCTCCTACATTTACATCTACCATCTGCGGCCTCCCTTCAACCGCGACTTCTTATATAATGTAAAATCAATTTGGGTTCTAGACAGGTATAGTTAAAATTCATATCCGAATCCAAATCTGTTAGATTTTCAAGCCTGCCCCCACATAGTGTGCGGACACACTCACACAGGTGTGACGGCAGTACCTAATCTACTGTCTCTACTATCACTGGTCAGCATCCGGAGCGGCACTCAAGAGGAGCGATCCCTACAGAGTCTAATAGCGCTTATCACTCGCCTCATAGGTTAGGGTACCATACGTGCAATTTATCCTGGCAAGTTAAAACTTCATTTTGTTGCGAGGGATTTCAAATTTTGTGTTAAGTAATTTTTTTTTTCCCCCCTTCTATTATGTGGTGTGAGAATCGAATCAAAGTTCCTTTATAGGCCGTAGGTTGTGTCGTGCAGTTTTCCTGATGCAAGATGTTCAGATTAGCTTAGTAAAGCCGTTTGTGAGGAAAAATCCGGAAAAAAACCGGCTTGAACCAATCCCGGAAACTGATGAACCAACCAAGTAAAAAAATGTTTGCTGTAAAATACGAGAACTATATTGGGTATTAATGATGTTAATTAATAATTGAATTTTTCTAAAAAAAATGTTTATTTAAATATTTGTCAAAATTTTTATACATTTATTTATTTTTATGGTTCAACTCCGGTTTGACTCGGATTCGACGTTTGATCCTCAGATCTCTTTTCTCACCGGTTCGATCCTTTGTTAGTTAATTCGAGAATTATTCGTGAATTATTCGCGAATTATTGAAAATCCGAATTAAACGATCCGTTTACAAATTTTTTTCAAAGAAAGAAAATTATTCGTGAATTTTTGGGCCAGTCGAATAATTCACAAATTATTCCCGAATTATTAAAAATATGAATAAAAAAATTATAATTTTTATTTTTAAATATAGATTATTTTATATTTTATATGTTATACTAAATTTATTTTTTAAGCCAAATTTTTTAATAAATTTAAAAATTAGAAAACGAATTTTATGTGTATTATACTTATGCGAGAATTTTTGCTGAATTTACACTTCTGGTGAATTAATGCTTGTGTGAGTGAGGCTCAATAGTAAATGTTGCAGACAACAAAACGGCAAAACAGGTGGCGAGAGGCAGGCCGCTGTCCAGCGGTGGATGTCATCCACTGCTGCTCGCCACTGGCAGCTACAGCCTACAGCAACAGAGAGGAAGAGAACCAAAATAGTTCTTTCCATGGACCAAGTCCGCCACGTCAGCATAGACCAAAACCTTTTTGTGCTTATTATTTTTTTTAATGGATTAATTTCATACGGCCTGCAAAGATATGAAATAGTAAATATATTCTTTCAAAACTAAAGTTATTAGATTTATCCCTTTAAAATTTGGTTTGTTCGTATATATTTCTATCATTAAATTCATATTTAATTTTTTTAATGGTGGATGCATAAAAGTACTATTTTTGCCCTTACAAATTTATCACTGTAAAAATCTCTCTTTCATTTTCTCTCTCCTCGCCTTCCCCGCGGCATGTGTGGCGTATCTTATTTTTGCCGCGATCAAGGGCTTCACTTTCGACGTTGCCACTGTCGTAGGTCTCGTCGTCATCATGGATAAAGAGTAAAGAGTGAGAAAGATGACGAGACTCAATATTAAAATAGAAAATATATATTAAGGATAAAAATGTTATTTTATTTCGTAGTTAACTGTAGTTAATTTTTTTAACTCATGATTATTAAAATTTTGGTAATAAAAGAATATATTTGCAGACGGAAGGATTTTTTGAAAGGATAATATGATAATTTAAGTTTTATAGAGATACATTTATTATTTGATATCTTTATAGAGAGCCATATGCAATTACTCCCTTTTTTTTATTTTATTATGAGAATAGTGAAACTCAGAGGGATGTCATTATGTCAACAGTGATGAGATGAATGCTAGGTTATCTAGGAAATAATTTCTCGGCATATTATTTTCTTGTAGTTTCTTGTACCGTACCTTGAAAATTTTTTTACTTAAAGGTGTATTTGATTTGTGCTATGAAAGATTATCATGAATAAAAATATTTTTAAGAATTTGATTCACACTTATCTAATTATTGAGAATATGACATTTCAGGATTTGGTTCGTTCGGTTATATTATTTAAGATTATTGAAAACATAAAATTAATTTGCTTCTTTCATCAATTGATTTTAGATAATATTACTTGTAATGTGAACATCTTTATTTTTTCTAGCAATTATGATGAATTTGTTTCCAATTAAAATGAGAAAGGTTAGCTTAGGGTGTGTTTGGATCCTCGTAAAACAGCTCGGAAAAATATTTTTCGGTTGAAAAATTAATTTTTCATTGTTTGATTATCCGTAAAAAATTTGTTGGAAAAATTTATTTTACAGATTTTCAGAAAATGAGCCCTTTTCATTTTCCGCTGGCGTCGGGCGGAAAACGAAAACCTCCCGCGTTGAAAAATCGCGGTGCAGAGTTATTAGCACGCGGTCCACGAGGTGAGCTTTCCCTCGTGGACCGCGTGAGAGAGAGTCCACGAGGGACCGGACCCCTGGACTCTCTCTCTCATTCATTATGTGTGTNATATATATATAATTTTATTTTTATATAAATATATTACTATATAATATATATAATATTATATATATATATATTATTTTATTTTTATATAAATATATTACTATATAATATTATATTTCTAATATTATTTATAAATATATAGTGAATTATTTTATAGTACTAAATATAATATACTATTATGTATTATATTATATACTTATTGTATTATATATTCTAAATTTATTTACTTATAAAAAACCTATAATAATAATATATATAGTATAATAATTATTGTATATCAATAATATATAATATATATAATAATAAAAGGAATATATAATAGTTTTCTATTTTTTTTGAATTTCCTTTTTTCGATTTATACTTATATACTATTATATATATATATATTAGTATAAATATATATTTATTTATTATATATTAATTTATGTATTTGATATAAATATATTATATAATATTTTATTTTACTTTTTTTTCTAAATTCTGTACATTATTTATTTAATATTTTTAAATACTATAACCTCGTATATATTATGTAATATATTTATTATAATTTTAAATATATTTAATCTATATATAAAAATTATAATAATAATATATATAGTATATTAATTATTATATAATAATAATATATATATAATAAAGAATATATTAAATCGGTTTTCATTTATTTTTCTTTCCCTTTCAACCAAACAACCATCATAGAAAACTATTTTTCTTTTCCTACAAACCAAACACTAAACTACGTAAAACTTTTTTTTCCACCGAAAATTTTTTTTTCCAGTTTTACGTCGAACCAAACAGCCCCTTAGAGAGAAATTTTTAGAGAGATTTGAGGTTAGAACAACACGGAGGGAGGGAGAGAGAGAGAATTTTTTTATTAGAGTTGTGGAGAGATAAAAGAGAAAGGAAGAACTTAACTGAGAGATAGAGAGACATGTAAGATCAACCGGAAAGAGTAAGTTGAGAGAGAGAGAGAGAGCATAGTTTAGAGAGAGCATTATTAGAGAATAGAGAGAGGTAGAGGTGTTTTTTTTTAAAAGAGAAAGATAGTATGCTATGATATACTGAATCTTAGCAAATTGATAAAGTTACACTATAAATTTATACTTGATTGAGTTGGAAACGTTCTATACAAAATAGGCGCAAAAACGAACTTTAAAATTCAAAATTTAATTTGTAGAGGATTAAAGTTGAAATACTTAATTTTAGAGGGGCCTTTTGGCATTTTTCTTATATTAAGCACTGAAGTCTATAGTTATCCATTTCATCCTTTATCTTGAAGCTTTAAGGGAGACAGAGAGAGAGAGAGAGAGAGAGAGAGAGAGAGAGAGAGAGAGAGAGAGTTTGGTTGGAGTAGAAGCTTTCGTTTCTCTCGCCCCAGCAATTGGCGCGCGCAGATGTTTTTGGCGTTTCGATATCGCGGTTAGTATAACAATATTATTACCCCAGAGATTGGCGCGCGCATATGTTTTTGGCGTTTCGACATCGCGGTTAGTATAACAATATTATTATCTCTCATTTAAACTCTTTTGATAATTTTTGGGTAGAAATTGAGAGTTAGAAATTAATTTCTTTATATATTTTAAGAGCTAATTTCTTGACTGTTGTTCAGACTAGGAGAGCTGTAGCATACCATCTGACTATTGCGATTGTCGTCCTATTTCTTAGATTTGTGATAAATGTGGTGTTAGATGTGACTCGAAATCTACTATCGATTCAGGTTCGGGTTTACGACTCGCTGACAGCTTCGCGGTGCGACTAATTTGGAAAAGAAAATTATGGAGAAAAAATAAATGTCTGTGGTGGGTAGCGGAGGGCTCGGGCCGACAGGCCTGAGCCCGTAGCCCACCATGGACATTCGCCAGGGGGTGCGGGGGGCTCTGCCCCCCGCGGTACGGATCGGATCCGAATCCCGTTATTAGTTTTCTTTTTCGTTTATCGTTTATGCCCTAGAGGTGTGTGATCGTGGTTGGTTGTAACCAGAAGAACATTATATTCCTTTTTCGTTCCATAGTGAAGTTCTCTCCTCCCTCGCCCGTGGTTTTTTCCCTACAAAGGGTTTTCCACGTAAATCTGTGTCTCTTTATTTTCTGCTTGTGGTTTGATTGTTTTTGTGTTTGTCATTTCGTTTCCGTTTGTGCGTTTGTCGTAACAGGTGGGTTCTGTATTGTTAAAATTAGCGGACTAATTTGTATATCTATATTATATTATTTAACCTGTGAGATTAACTGTTAAAATAGTTAAAATAATAGTGATAGTTTGACATCTGCTAGTAGAGTAAATTTATATATATATATATATATATATATATATATGTGTGTGTGTGTGTGTGTGTGTGTGTGTGTGTGTGTGAGATATTTTTGTAAAGGTCAATAGACAGTTACACATAGTGTAAACTATAACTGTATTTTGGACAGTATGACAGTATTATCATGATCTGCTTGATCAACGTATTTGACCATAGCCTACATGCTATGTTTAGTTTGACAGTAATTCTTTATTCGGTTGGGGTAGTGCCATGCGAGTGCCACTCCGGAGGTTGGATTATGAGATATTATTATGGTATGGACCAGACAATAGCC
The DNA here is from genome assembly GCF_001540865.1 of Ananas comosus. Lineage (NCBI taxonomy): Eukaryota > Viridiplantae > Streptophyta > Magnoliopsida > Poales > Bromeliaceae > Ananas > Ananas comosus. The sequence goes on from NC_033636.1 coordinate 991,337, forward strand.
TACGTGATAGCAGACCACTATAGATGGATGCTGAACACGGGGCATTGCAGGTTAGCCCTGACTGTTGAGTCGATCACTATGACTATGTATTATTGCAGTATTTTATTTAGTCTCTAGTTGATGCATGCAATACATGATTTACAATTTCAACTATATTGTAGAGATATGATATTAGTAGTTATTTTTTGCAATTATTATATTAGTATCTATTCATCATATTGCTAAGTTATTTACTATGTTTGTCTCTTATGGACCTAATGGTGCAAACTGTCGGCGTTGACGATCGTACGTACCGGAAACTATTGATTATAGTTATTATATTTTCTTTATTAATATTTTATTTCAAAATCTTCTGCATCAGCGACTGATCGAAATAAGGGGATTGTGGATGATTAGTATCTCATACCCTTTTTGTGTATGTAATTGGACCATCTATCAGTGTATATAGCAGTCCGTAGAGAGATTCGAGATTTCGAGTGGTTAGAGATGTGGTATCATTTTAAGGATTGGTATGCGGAGGATTGTATATATTTAGAGTGTTGTTATAGTATATAGTTTTTACTTTACTTTAATATATACTGTTGTTAAATTTTAGTTAATTTTGATGAATAAATTTTTTGATGTTTTGTATGTATAAGATATATTCTTATGCATATGGTGGGTCTGTTGACATAACCCGTACTTCTGCTGTAACTCGGGACATGACACATGATATCCGCTTCATTTATTTTTTTTTAAAAATAATCTTAGTTGAAAATGTGAAGCAACTAGATTTCAAACTTGAAATCTCGAGTATAAACCACCAACCTCTCTTTGTCACTTGTACTAGAGACAATAAAGATAGGAATAGAGAAATTAAATGAGAGGAGGGAGATGGGGATAAAAAAAAGGCGAGAGTTTACGTCTAAAGAGAGACACAAGGTTAGAGAAAAAAGAAGAAAAAAGAATATAGTGGACAATAAACGAAGAAAGAGAGGCGAAAAAAGAATGAGTTGGATTGGAAGTTTTATGATTTTTCGAATCTTCTATTGATAGGAGAATATATACCCTCTTTCAAAGGATTAGATTCTTATATTAGAGTGAATGACATTGCCAAATAATCCAACACTACCAATCAAATTATTTGGTGTACGTTAGCTAGATATCATCATATATGGTTTATTCCTATTGGATTAGTTTAGTAAGAATTTTAAAAAGAAAATGCAAAACAAATGCACTCTATCAATTATATTGCATAAAATGAACTCCAAATTAATCATATTTTATTATTTAAGATCGTAAAAGTTTTAATTAGAGATCATACGATAATTTTATATTAAAATAATAATATTTAAAAAAATTGTTTTTGTACTTTTGTACAATGGGGAGATTTTTATTGGATGTTATTATTTTTTTCGTGTGGCGAACAAAGACTTTTCTACTATGATGCCATATTTGTTTGGCTTAGTTATACTATACTATACTTAGGATGTTAATGGGTACGGATATTTGAAATTTTATCTGAATCTGAAATAGAATTCGAAAGGAGCGGATTTATCTGATGCTAAATGGATATAGATTCTGATATGAATATCCAAAAATAAAAATTCGACGGATATGAATTCGGATGGATTTTGACTATACCCGACCCGAAACCGAACCCGACCGTAACCCAATCCAAACCCGAATTTATATAATATGTATATAAAAATTTGATATTATATTTGAATTTGTATTTTAAAAATTTAGATTTAGTGTAATATATTTTGAAATATTGAAAAGAGAAATAGTTGTTTTGGGTTCGGATTTTGAATTTTTGGTCGGGTTCGGGTTTGGGTATGGATTTTAAAATCCGTCGGGTTCAGGTTCGGATTTGGGTTCAAATTTCGGGTTTAGAGTTGGGTTTGGATTTGGGTTCGGATTTTTAAAATCCGATCCGTTGACATTCCTAACTGTACTATGTTTTACAAATTTGTTTTAGTTCTTACAATGTTTTTTTTTTTTTTTTTAAAAGGCACTGCCCAACTATTTCTTTTTTCGTTTTTTTTCGATCCTTGCGCTATAAGCAATCCATCTATAATTTTATATAAAGGCGGTTAAAAAATACTAGTTAAACGTTGCATGGCATATATTCAACTTATTTTAACATAAAAAATAACAAAATATATAAAAATATCAAAAGTAATTAAAAATAACTTGATATAAATTTTTAATGAATTTACGGTGAAGATTTATTTTATATTTTTTTAACAATTTAACTAGTGTCACCTAAAATAGTAAAATGAGAAATAAAAATAAGAAAATTCATATAGGATATTTATTTTGGCTTAACTACATTCATACACACTACTTTAAAATCTTTTTTATTTATTTGGTCAATTATTTTTTTTTTAATTTTAAATACTATAATGATTTTTTTTTTTTTTTTCAAAGTCCAGTCGTGCCTGTGCCGTCAACAGAGTTAGCATTTAAAACAAAAACTCGCAACTCCGTTAATGGAGTGCTCATCTTGGAGGAAAAAAGTGAGATATTTGGCAGAAAAAAAAAGAATAAAACATTTTTATAATATAAAAAGGGTAAAATATTAAAAATTAATCAAAATTAAGTATTTAATATATAATTAACTAAATTTTTTTAACAGATTCTAACGGCATGCACAGATTTGAAAATATAAGAACATTTACAAAAATAATATACAAAAATTAAATTTGACAGAAATATATTTACTATTCACTATATTTATAAAAACCTGTATAAAATTAATGCTAAAATAAATTAGGTGTATCTTATGCACTCTGTTTAGAATATAAGTATAACATTGCTCATTTTGTTTAGTAAATTGGGTGGTGGTCTCTTGTGTGATCGATCATCAGGCTAGGGCTGGCAAATGAGCGAGCCGGCTTGCGTTCGACTCGCGTTTGACTCGATATTTGGCTCGCTCGAGCTCGACTCGAAATTAAATGAGCCGAGCTTGAACAAAAAAAAAGGCTCGAAATTCATTTCAAATCGAGTTTGAGTATTACTCGGCTCGTTCGAATTAGGCTTGAAAAGCTCGAAAAGCTCGAATATATATATATATATAGTAGAGCTACTATGCTATCGAAAGTATAGAAATTTGGTGCCTTCGATTTTTTGATTCTTAGATCAATCCCTTTAATCGTTTCTTATCTTTGGATTAATATTATTATTACCTTGTAGGGACCACTCAATCCTAAGAGTATTATTTAATCCTAGGGGAGACCGCAATCATCCCAACCATACAATTTTTAATCAAAGGGTCAAAAATTCAAAAACATTAAATCCTCTATATTTTCGATAGCATCCCAATCATACAATTTTTAATCAAAGAGTCAAAAATTTAAAAACATCAAATCCTCTATATTTTCGATAGCATAGTAGTTCTACACCATATATATATATATTAAAAAATATATAAATATAATATATTTTAATTATATATAGGCTGAGTGAATAATCTGAGTTTAGTTAAAATTGGGCCAATATTGTTGGCCTATAAAAACAAACCTAATAGACAAATAAAATAGCAAAATTTTACTAAATTTATATTTCCTTTCTTTCTTTTTTTCTTTCACAGAGCTCTAAATTTTCAATATGTTTCTCTCTTTCTATTTTTCTGTCTCTCACCCCAAGTGGCCAAACCGGTAGCCCTCTAAGTTACCAAGTAACATCATATGCCCGCCGTTGCCTACCTTGCTATTAGCTTTAATTGTATGCTTGAGAAAATATACAAAATATTTTTAAGTAAAAAAATTATTATTCATTATAAATTTTATTTATATATATGATTGGATAGTTTAATCAATATTTATTTATATAATTTATTATTTTTTTGACTGTATAATGAAAATGAATAATATGGAGATTGAAGGCGGAGAAAAGACATTATGAGGCTGAAAAATTAGATATTCAACTCATAAATTATTTTTTTATATTATATTACTATATTTCATTATTTTTATGTATCTTTTAGTATTAGCACTATTTTTGTATCAAATTATAGAATAATGTTCTATACAAATTAAACTATTGATCGTATAATGTTAGAATTTCGGCGGCTTGTTTAGGCTCGAGCTCGCTCGACTTGAAATTAGGCTCGCTCGAGCTCGCTTCGAATTAATTTTAAACCAAAATGGCTTAAATTTCAGAACTCGAAATTAATTTTAAGCGAATTTGAGCCGAGGTAAACTTGCTCGACCTCGGCTCGTTTCCACCCCTACATCAGGTCTTCCCAACCTTTAAAAAAAAAAAAAAAAAAAAAAACCCGAAAATTTTCAAAAGAATCACAAAAGCATCTCTGAAATCTTTCTGTATCTCTCGGAATACGCGCTTCTCCTCTCTCTCTCTCATATCTTGGTTTCTCGAGAAGCCAAAAACAGCAGCAGCAGCAGTGTGGTGGAGAAAAATCAGCAGCAAAAGAACAAAAAAAGGAATTGCACCAGCGCAGGCAGGCAGCACAGCACACAGCACACTCCCTCCCAAGAAGCACCAAACCACATCCTACACACCCCTGACACCCTCTCCCCCCTTTTGCCCCTCCCTCTCTCTCTCTCTCTCTCTCTCTCTCTCTCTATTTTGAACACAACAACAGCAGCAACAGCAGCGGCAAAAAGAAGAAGGGTTTCTTGCTTTGCTTCCCTTTTCTTTATTTCTTGTCTGCTCCCCTTGTTCGGGACAACCCCATCTTTCTGCCCTCTCCTCCTCCCTTTCCCCTTCTTCTCCTTCTGCTTCTTCTTCTCCTACCCACCAACACATTAATGTTGCCAGAGACTAAAACCACCATGACCACCACCACTACCACCACCACCACCACCAGCAACAACAACAGAACAGCCACTAAGACCCACCCATGGCCTTTCCATCTTGCCCTCTCCAGGAAGAAGAGAAGAAAGAGGTTTGGTACTTCCCTCCCTCCCTCTCTTTCTCTCTCTCTCTCTCTCTCTTTTGATTTCCTGTTTGCTTCTTTTTGTTGTTGCTGTTATTGCCATTTCCTTTTGTAGTTTTTTCTTTGTTTGTTTGTTTAGTTGTTTGTTGAATATATGAAACTTATAGTGACTAGATATCCGAGTGACTGGATATTCGAGTAGGAGGTTCTGAGTTCGAGTTCTATTTAATTTAACTCTCTGTATCGAAAAAGCCTCGAGTGCAGATGAGAGAGAGAGAGAATTTATATTGAATATAAATGTTAAGTGTGCAAATGTATGTATAGGGAGAATTGGCTAGCTAGGAAATGTATATGAAATAGATATGATTCAATGTTGTTAAAGCATGAAATTCATTCCTGCTTCTGCCTCCAGTTTGGGGATGCACCTATAACCTGGCTTAGGTTCTCTTTTTTTTTTTTTTTTTTTTTTTTTTTTTTTTCTTGTTTGTATGTTATAATCCACTCTTCGGTTTTGAGTGGGTGTGAATGACAATGTGGCCTGAAATTCCACTTAATTGCTTTTTGATTAGCTACATTCCCATTCATTGCCTGTTCTATTAGTTAGATCTTCCACTCTATTAGTTATATGTGCTTGATCTGTTTTGGGTCACCGGTGCATGTCTCCTGGTTGTTTTTTAATAGACCATTTTGAGTTATTTAGTTAATAAATTTGTAACGATCTGACCCACTAGCAATAATAACTCATTGTGTTCAAACCACTGACCCAAAATATTTAAATTCAATTAATATTACTACAGCATACCAGCATACTTTGTTCTGCATAGTACTTAGCTCTCACTCTTTCGGCTTGTTTTCGGCTTTGATACCAATTATAACGACACGACCCGACCCGACCCCTAGCAATAATAACTCGTTGGGTCCAAACCACCGGCCCAAAATACTTAAATTCAGTTATTATTACTAGGATGTGTGGCCTCTTATATTCTCAATTATAATCCTTTTTCATCCGATTCGCGACTACTGGGGTGTTACAAAATCAATCACTTAGTAACGACTATGAGATAATTGTTAAGCAACTGGCTTGTCTATCTTGGTAGCAATTGGAGAATGATAAATTGACCTTCTAAATGTTATATTTCCTTTCACAATTATTATAGATTATCTTAGAAAAGAAGCATTTAGTATATACTTAGTGTTTGGTCGGGGAAAAGAATGGGTATGGCAATAGATATCTCCCAGACACAATGACGCATGCGCCACACCTGTGTGGAATTGGGTGGGGAAAATATCCCTATAGTTGTTACTTGTTAGAGCAGTGCTGCTTGTACACATCTTACACCCTGCCATCCAAGAGCTAGCTTTTTCACAGTTGTCTTATCACTCACCATTTTCTTAATGCTAAAAAACTAAATGGGGTTGTCTAAACCCTCGGATGGTGGGGTGTGAGATTTACACTCAAAAAGTTGGGTGTACAAATAGCATTTGTCATAGATGTTATAGCGGTATCAGGTCCCAAAACATTTTCCACATACTTGTTAAGTGGGTAGAGGCTTAAGCTACGATCAAACAGAATAAAGAGAACTAGAGAAACTCGGCGACATGTGGAAGTGGCAGAATAAACAAGTACTGAATTAAAGTGGAAGGAATTTGATTAATTAAGTAGTGCTTTGATTGAGTCTATTGCTGTGAAGTTACACCTGTAAAAGTAAAGCTTGCCTCTAACAACCTATAAGAATATGAAACCATCCTAGCTACGACTCTAACAAATTAACTTCTCAATCATTAGCCATCTAATAAAGAACATTCTGAGTAGTTCGACCAAAGCTCATAAGAAACAAAAGCTATGGTAAACATAATAAACTGATAAATTTAATTATTTTCAACTAATTGGTCTTCAATCCATAATGCCCATAAGACCAAACTCAGTGACTACCAAGTCTTTGCAAATATAAACAATTTTTTTTTTTTTTTTCACAGGATGAAGGGTTAGTAAAGATATCGACTAGTTCTTCTTGAGTTGAATAGTGCACGCACTTGATGTTGTCGTTCGTCGGTTGCTCCCGAATGAAATGGTGGCAAATTTTGATGTTTTTGGTACATTTGTGGTGCATTTGATTCTTTGTTATGGCAATCGTTGATTGATTGTCGCAATAAATGGTGTTGGCTCCTCCTAATCTTGTTGTAAATCCAATAAGACCAGCCAAAATTTGACTGCTTGGCAAGATGCAGCAGTGATTGCTACATATTTTGTTTCAGAAGATGGCAATGCTGTTGCGTGCTGTTTCTTTGAGAACCAGCACATCTGTCCTGACTCAAACTTGAGGACAGATTCACTTGTGCTTTCTATCAATCCGTCACACCACCCCAATCAGTACCAGAAAAACTACAGCAGATAAAAATGTTAGTTAACCATGACTATGGCCACCGGCCCCTTTCATTTATCTTGGGATTCTCTTTTCTATATCAAAAATGATTTCTGCTTTTATTCCAAAGTTTCACGTTTGTTCTTTTGGTGTTTTGCCAATTACAAGTAGTCCAAATCTATCGAGTACATCAAATATGTTTATCTTTTGCGAAGTAAATTGTTTTTTCCAATACAATGTTACTTCGTGCCCCCAAAAATTAGTTTGTCAAGCTAACCTCTGCCATTTCTAATTCTTGTACCATATACGATTTAAAATCGTTTTAACATTTTTTCTTGTTGTGCGAACTTCGACATATATGAAATGATCCATATAAAGGCATATAATTAAATTTTTTATACCTTCTATACCATGCTCGCGGTACTTGTTTGAGCCTATATAAAGTTTTCTTAGCTTTTACACCTTATCTTTCATAAATTTAATTTCTTAGTCTTGAATTTGCTTAAAATAACTTAATGATTCAAAACACCATTTGGAAGTGCGGACCGAACATCAAACTGAATTACTTTCCACTTGGATGAAATTCTTAAGAATATCACTTATCACTCTGCAGCTATAAATGAGATTCGTCTCATTTGGTTTCGTTTTATTGGCGCCTTACCGGAAATTTATGCTGCTTTTTATCTCAGCGATGTTCCATTTTCATTACATACCCTCCTTATCTTCTACATTTTCATTTCCAGGTACCGAGGTGATGGTCATCTGAGCAGCAGTGATACGGCAGGCTTGCGCTGATACACTAGGCTCTCTAGTCCTTTTGATTACATTAGTCGATACGCATTAGAAGACGAGGACTTGTCAGGGAAAAAAAAAAGAAAAAGAAAAAAAAAAATCTGGGAATGAAGCCATCGGTCCGGGATCATATACATATAATTTTGTATCGTGACAATTGGTAGATTTAGTAAATTGTTAGGCGATCGCAGTATTATGCCTTCGTTTTTGGTTTGATGACAAAATTTCATTCAGCTAATTCTTATTTAGATTCACTGAACAGTCTTTTTGTTGCATTAAAGTCTCTACAAAGTATATTACAGTTTTCCTTCTGTTATCTGCTGCGCAGTTTTGTTTCTTCTTGTTGCTCAGAGTGTATTTTTTTGGGGGACTAATATGGAGTTTATCACCTGGTACATCGCAATTTGAACTTAACCTCCAAATGAAAGATATGCATGTAGTTCTGTGAGGAATGTAAGTTTTGTCAATGTTGACCTCTGAGTGCAGTTTTTTTTTTTTTTTTTTTTTTTGAGAGATAACACGCTATCCGTTTCGTTTATTTCATTTAGAAATAAACTTAGCTAGAAATGTGAATCAATTAGGATTTGAACTTGGGTCTCGGGTATCAACCATTAAGTCCTTTGCCACTTGCTCTATGGACGGTCGGTGACCTCCGAGTGCAGTTATTGTATTATTATTATTATTATCTTTAGGGATGCAAATGGGGCGAATCCAGTCGCGGGAGGGATTTCTCACCTTTCGCTTCATTTTTTGTTGGAGCATGACGGATTAATTTTAATCTTATTTTTAGATCCTACTTACCGCTTCATTCAGGATGGATTGGGACAGTAGCAGGTATTTTGATGGATCAAGATGGAATAAAGAAAAAAAGTGGTCTTTTGCTCTTGTCACTATTTACTTGGCAGATCGAGATGCATTCGGAGCGGATCACAGTATTCTAAATTTTCGGCTTTTACTTATCATCTCGTTCGGAGTGGATCGGGGTGGGAGCTACACACCATGTGCATTCGGAGTGGACCGGGGTGGCAGCTACACCAACCCAAATCCATGTGCAACCTTATTATCAATAGCTTAAAATTTTGTATGTAAAGTGTATTTTTTGTTTTTTCTTGAAAGTTTAATATTATTTTAGGATAATTAGATCGGATCAAGTTCTATAGGCTGGTCCATTCCGACTTTATAAGGTATCGTTTTGTTCAGGAATAATATTTTTTTTGTTATTCTTGAGATAGGTACAACTTTGAGAATGAATGGTAATAAGATTTATTTTATGTTTGAATAAAAATTAAATTATTTTCAAAAATAAGAAAAATAAAATAATTTTTTTTGATTATTTCTGAGATAGGTATAATTTTGGGGATAAGTGGTAATAAGATCAAATTTATGTTTGAATGAAAGTGGGTTATTTTCTAGAATAAGAAAAATAGTGTTTAGGCAGTTAGATAAGAATAATAGGAATAAGAGTAATTAATTAATTATAGTAGTTAAATAATAATATTGTATATAAATAATTAACAACAAAATATTAAGTAAATAATATTTAATAAATTAATTGATTAATTTATTATGAATATTATTAGATAATCATGAATGTTAGTTAATAAATTAATTAGGACATTAATTAATCATTAATTGATTAATCATGAGTACCGGTAGTTAATGAATTAAACTATAAATAATTTGAAAAGTTAACAAATTAAGCTAATAAATTAATATATTAATACAATAAGAAATTAATTAAGCACTTTTTATTTAATTAGTAATATTGGTCAAAATATTAATTGATTAACCAATATAGATATTAGTTATTATGTAAACACACTAAATAATTATTAATTTATCTAATATTTTATTATTAAATTATTAATTATTAATTTAGCTAATTAATTAATAAAATAATATATAATATATTAATTAATAATAAAATATTATTAACTTAGTACCGGTATAAAGAGAAGAAATTGTTATTCCACCAAAAGGATGGAGCAACAATAATAACCAGTTAAAAGGAGGATTAAATAAACTCATTCCCTTCTCTAGTGTTTGGATGAATTAAAAGGATAAAATGGTCTATTCCCACTTTATCCCTCAACCAAACACTGCTTAATACTTTTGCTATACTGTACTTTTTTAATTAAAATAGGCTAAAAAAATATTATAATTATAAAAATAATTTATTAAAATAACTATTTATATAACTAGTTGTATGCGGTGAATGATTCATCATTTTTTGAATGCGGTAAACTATTTGCTGTCTTTTCAAAATGGTAAAATTATTTTTACTGTTTGATGTTATACATTTTTTTAGTTTAAATGTAAAAAATATATAAATTTGATAAAATTGGTGAATAATTCACCGTTTTCTAAAAATGATAAATTATTCACCGCTTAAGCCTATTTTTATATATAAAAATTTAAAATATTTATTTTTATAATTAAAAAATTCTGGCGGATTATTCGCTCAAAAACTCCTAAGCTATGATCCTTGTTATTTCAGCCTCTATTCATGAATAAAGCAGTTTTCTGTTGTCTTTTGTGTGAACCAAAGCATACAAAATGAATGCTTTTAAGCGCGAGAAATATAACTATATAAGCACGCGCCTGTGCAGAATATCTTATTATTTGATTTTGTTGGAAAATAAAAAATAAGTGTGGATTTTTTTGCAAACAGGAATTTGCTTAATGGGTTATTGGAGGAAAACAAATAAAATTTTTATTCTTATCACAAAATTAATAATTAATATATGCAAAATATTGATTATTTTAATTTATTTAGATAATTTATATTTTCACTCAATTAGATTTTTTATCGGATTGGGATGTGGGTCAAATTTGGTTGAACAAGATAATGGGCCGGTCGAACATGGCATGATCGACAACTTTCTTTTGAACCGTTGCCCAACACGAGCTTTGGCCTGTAAGCCTTTGTTTGGTTGGGAGTTAAAGGGTGGAATAACTCCTTAACCCCCATATTATCTCCAAACACTCCTAAAACTAGATGGGGTTAGCTAACCCTACCTAATCTGGGATAGCTATTTTGGGTGGGGTTAGCTAACCTCACCTAACCCTACCAAACCCCAACCAAACATTATTTTCTATTCATAATAATCCACTATCTTTCTTATCTCATCCACTCCAACCAAATATTATTTTTCATTGTCCTGGACTAACTCCAATCTCCAACCAAACATAAAAATATTCTAACCACACCTTAACTCTGAACTTAACCCTATCCCTGAAATAACTAATTTTTTCTTAACCCCGAACCAAACGGTAGCTAAAAGTTTGGATTGTGCTGCAATTGTGCCGGACCCCAAGTCGACGCATTAGTCTTATATTTCCGAATCCAATCTTGAGTTGGGTATGGATTCTGAGCCAGGGCCCTCGCTCGGATGTTACTCCATCCAATCACCGTTTGGATTTGGGCCTCATTAACCTAGAGCGGGTTCGCTCTCCTGACCACTCGATCCACTACGGTGAGAAAAAGAAACTTAGAAATGAAAATGGAGGAGGAGCTCTCTTTTTTTATTATTTAGTTGGAAGACGACAGATTTGAAAGTGGGTATAACAAATTTTCTAAAGGTTATTTTGAAAAGCAGTCCTTTTGTCTCTCTACATTTATTTATATATCTTTTGTTGAATAGTCTTGTTTCTTATTTTTGTTGTTAAAAGAAATAAAGAAAGAAATATGGATTCGTGTTTAGAAAAGTGTTCGTTTAATTAATAAGTTATTAGAGGAAAGCAAATTACAATACTCTTTCTAACAATTTCATACTCACCACATGCAAAATTATTATCGTTTATTCAATACTAACCTTTAGGGCTTGTTTAAATATTTTGTAATTTTATTATGCAGTAATTTTGTATAATATAGTACGATATATACTTGTGGACTTTTAGAATTATAGCAGTAAACAAATTATAGAGATATAGAGGTTTGAGCTCTTTCTTACTTTTGCAATAAATTTACAAAATATTTAAACAAGCCCTAAAGGTTAGTATTGAATAAACGATAATAATTTTGCATGTGGTGAGTATGAAATTGTTAGAAAGAGTATTGTAATTTGCTTTCCTCTAATAACTTATTAATTAAACGAACACTTTTCTAAACACGAATCCATATTTCTTTCTTTATTTCTTTTAACAACAAAAATAAGAAACAAGACTATTCAACAAAAGATATATAAATAAATGTAGAGAGACAAAAGGACTGCTTTTCAAAATAATCTTCAGAAAATTTGTTATACCCACTTTCAAATCTGTCGTCTTCCAACTAAATAATAAAAAAAGAGAGAAGGTTAGCTCCTCCTCCATTTTCATTTCTAAGTTTCTTTTTCTCACCGTAGTGGATCGAGTGGTCAGGAGAGCGAACCCGCTCTAGTAT